>NC_042997.1:128675611-128813111 GCF_006345805.1 Octopus sinensis | reverse complement strand
ATGTATAGAAGGTGAGTTACAGAATTCTTGTTGCTGTTTTTGTTATTAAGTTCCATGTCAATCCTAGCCCCAAATATCTATTATCAAAAGCAATTCAACTATGATCATCCTGTCTTCTGTTTTAGTTGGTGTATTTCGGTTTACATAATCCCTTATGCCTTTCTGGTTTATGATGGCAAGGATATGATTTAAGGG
Organism: Octopus sinensis; assembly: GCF_006345805.1. Taxonomy (NCBI): domain Eukaryota; kingdom Metazoa; phylum Mollusca; class Cephalopoda; order Octopoda; family Octopodidae; genus Octopus; species Octopus sinensis. Next base: position 128,812,916 of record NC_042997.1, on the reverse strand, counting down.
AGATTTGGCTATTATTTCTAGAAGTCAAATATCCATATAGAGTGTCTTATTTCTTTGACATATGTACTGATTGTATCTGTAGTTTTTTTCAAGAAAAATAGAGATTTAGTGGTATCCTTGTTGGGTGATATTTGTCAGGTTTCATTTATCGTGCAGATAGTGCATGTCTGGTGTGACATGTCTAGGCTGCATGTATGTAAAAGGTTGAAGTGGGGTGGAGAGAAATATTATCTGTAACGGAGTTTTTGTTGTTAGAAGTAACAGCAGGTAGTTGTTAATGTACTGAAGGAAGAGTGCAAGAGACATAACTAAGCAATTATTATTTGATAAGAGTTGTTTTTCTTCGATACATATTAACAGATGATGATGATGATGATAATGTCTATGATGACGTTGGAGGAGAAGGAGGAGAAAGTCGATGAAAACAACAGTAAAGATGATATTTAAAAAGCAATAGAACATGAGATATTTCAGGCAATTTTCCCCTCATTCAGCATTGATGTCTGGCTGATAGGAAGAAATTTTACTTGTTTAATAGAAAATCCAATTTAGTTTTCAATTATAACTAGAAGATAATTATGGAAGATAATTAATTAGTAGTCAACAAACCTTTCCAAGTCAGACATATCACAATATATCAAAGCAATTTAAGTAGAATTTAAGCTGCTATCAGCTTCGTTTAACCATTCTCAGACAAGCTGAGAAATACTTTTATCAGAAGATTGGATATAATCATGACACAGATAATATAACTGTATTAGAACAGTTGAAACTTTTTGGTGGGGGTCAAATTATTTTAAAAGAAAATGTTAATACTGTAGAGTTAAGTAATCAAGGATAAGAAGGATACATGTTCAGCTGTTAACCTTTGCTCTAATATCTCAGGGGAGTTAAATAAATCCACAATATAAGGTAAAGTGAAATGAGGTTACGTTTATGAATTTGTGTTGCAAGATTCCTGATATGAAGTCGTGTGTTGAAACAGATATTGTTGTATTTTTTTTGCCAAATAAACACATGCACTATATATTCGTTTTTCATTTATTTATTACTGTTCTTATTCTAACTCATGTCCATTGTCTGGAAACCTTTCGTCACACATCTGTGACCTCTTCAGTGACACTTTCCATCTTTGTGTGTGCTCTTGCTCTGCTTATTCCATTCTTCATAAAATGGTGTATTACTAACTAAATAAGTCTATAACACAGGTTAAGAATGCCATGACTTATAAAGGACATAACATATACTTTTTTAAATGGGCTGGTCTGGAGGATGGAGTGATGCTCATAGCTTTTGTAGATTCTTTAGGTCTTTTTGTTTTCATTGCTTTGTCAAAGAAGAAAGAGCAGTACCCTTAACTGTTTCTAAATATTGTTTTTAATGCCTGCAAGAATGGTGGGAGAGAAGGAAATAATCCTTAAACCAGAGGTTTGGGCCTGAATGTGCACAAAAGCGAGAATGTTGCTAAAAATATGTAAGAACTAAGCAGGTGAGGGATTAAGAAGTCAGAATGTAAAGTCTAGGAACATAAGGTATCTAGGAACACAAGGTATCTTGTCCAATGTTCTAACAGTAACACCAATTCACAACCCTGGACCGGTACTTTATTTTATGAGCTCTTAAAGGTTAAACGTAAAGTTGGCTTTGGTGGGATTTGAACTCAGAGTGAAAAGAGCTGGAACAAATACAACAAAGCATTTTGTTTTATGCCCTAATGACTCTGCCAATTTGTCTTCAAGACAGCTGAGATTAATATATTCTTGAACAACTGCAAGAACAATTGCAAGTAAGGGGAAAATTCCAGAGTATTGGTACTGGGGAGGAAGAATTATGGTTAGGGTTTAGTGCTGGGCCCAGAGATGGTTAGACACAATATGCTCAAAGAATGAGAGATGTGTAAGCTATGTGGGCATAGAAGAAGATAGCTTGGAACCAGCTATCTTTGAGAAGCAAAGATTGCTTAGTATTGGGTCAAAGGCTGGAGTGTACTAGGGAAGAACTCCATGCCAATTAGTCTGGAGGTTTTCTTTTTAATGTAGTCTAAAATATATGTGTGCAGCAGTGACATGTCAAAGAGAAATAACATTAATTTTATGTGATTAAATCTTGGAAGCTTAGAGTGACATTAGTTTGAATTGTTTGGTCAATGTCCTTCATAACAGCTGTTACTGCAATATGAAGTGGAAGTGGTACTTAGGTCATATTAACAAGGCCTGTAGAGAAACAGAGGATCCTGGTGAGCATTTTAGAGCAACACAGCAAGTAAACCATTTATCCACTTCAGCTGCATTTTATGACTAAAGGTTTAGAATATAAGTGTTAAATATAAGAAATATTGGGAGAAATTGTCATCATCATTTTACATTTAGTTTCTATGCTGGAATGGGTTGAAGAAGTAGTCATGGTCCAAGTTAGTTCTTATTTGGAATTACTACCCTCTTAGATGGGTTAGAAACCCTGTCCCACTCTTATGTTTCTTTTTTTTTTGCATGGTTTCTATGGCTGGATGACCTTCCTAACATCTACCCCTTTATAGAGTGCACTGAGTACATTTTATTATATAGCACCTGTACTAGAGATAGTGTCATGCTCTTGGCAAGATGAAAGAGTCCTTTGGACCCTGACCTGACATATTTATTTGCCAACCACTTTACAGAGTGTACTGAGACTATTTATCATAGAAGATATGGAAAGAATATGGCAAGAAATATAGAAATAAATGCTGGATATCATTTCATATAATTTTGAGCTAAAAAAAACAACCCAGTATGAATGTTTAGAATGTTGAGAGGAAGAGGGAGATGTAAGTTCACTTTCTAAAACAAGATAGATATAATCTTGTTTCTAGTTCTGATGAAGTGCAGCTGAACGTGATAAAATGTCCACAGAAATTAAAGACACAGGTTGAAAAATATGTGAAGTTAAAATTCACAAATAATATATTTTACATTATTAACACAAGGTGTAAATAAACACAAAACAATTGTCTTTTAACTGCTTCAGGCTTAACTAGAATGTAAAGTATTCTTTTGGATCAAATGAAAGCTATTCTCAGACTTTTGAAAGATTGCAATGAAAAACATTGATAACAGAAAAAGAATCTACCAAACACAGAGATAAAAGATTTGTTTTCTATTTTGTTTGTTATCTTCAGTGTCCAGTAGCTCCACTTGTGAAGAAAGTATTCAACTGGAACACACAGATGGCAATTTGATATTGGTACTTTGTTGCCTAAGTGATATTATGTTTATGGTTAAATAAGATAGAAAATTATGTTTCTGTGAGCATTACAAGTTCACAATGGTCTGTTTAAACAATCAAACAGACAATAGTAAGCAATATAATCCAAAATGGGAAACAATTAAACTAGCAACAATACAGAGAGCTACAACTGAAACATTTCTTGTTAATAAGTAGTGATGGAAGAATGAGAAAATTAGTGAGAAAGAAAATAGCAGAAGATTGTTTTTAAACTGCCCTTTACATTATATAATTGACATAATAACAAAACTGGATAGCAAGTTGAATGCAATATTCCTTGGCAGTCACACTTCTTTCCAAGCAACATGTTACATTACAAACAAATAGTGAATGTCCATTACAGTTCCTAAATGGATTGATATATATATACATTCAAAGATTCTCTAATTGCAAGATTATGCCTTCAATGGATAAATAAAATTTGTCTCTCAGAGATCTTTAGGAGTAGAAATGGTCAACTTCAGACTGTAAAATATTGATTAAACCCAGAAGTTGAGTTGACTTACCCAGACATTGGATCTACAATGATTCCTCTTGGTTGGTCTAGATCAGATCCAAACAAAATTCGGCGACCTCTTCCATCATAGTTTGACATCTCAATTCGACTGGTTTTAGCATCAGTCCAGTAAAGATGATTAGTGACCCAGTTGACAGCTAGGCCATTGCATTCTTCAACATCTGCAAGTAAAGAAAGAAAGTAACTTTGTATATAAGATTTTAGAAAAGTCTGAAATAAGAGACCAAAGAAACCCCAAAGGGTTAAACAGTCAGGTGGCAGCACTAAACAGTGTCAGAGGTCAGGTGTAATGAGTTATTGAGTTTTGGAGGTCACAGTTAATGGGACTTACACTAGGATAAGTGAATAGATACTGAAATATCCTCTTCATAGGTGAAAATGATGTGATAAAAGGGGGTTGGTAGATGAAGAATGAGGGAGAAAGATGTGGGAAAGTAATCATCTATATGTGTGTGCATGTGTAGGTTAGAAAGTGGAAAGGGTGAATAGTGAGGGAAGGAACAGCAACAAGATAAAGAATGTGTAATATAGTGAGGCGGGGAGTGGAGAAGTCGTGTTAAAGAGTCTTTGATGAAAGATGGGTCGGAAATGTTAAAAGTGAAATAAACTGAAAACATGGCATCAAAGATAAAAGGTTAAGGCATTAAATCTGGACATTCTGATGAACTTTGATTTCAAATCAGAACTAAAATGTTAATGGCAGTTTTAATAAGGTACCACTGCCCACAATTTTCTTCACAGCTCTTTGTACATATATAAGTGTGTGTATGTGTGTGTATACATACACACCTATGCATGCATACATAAATTCCTCATTGTCTGTGTGTGTGCATAAGTGTATGTATGTGTGCATGCATGTGTGCCTGTTTTGCAATTATTAAGACATCAAAACATTATGAAACGATTAAAATTCTTCTCATCTATAGAGATATTTATTGTAATCTGTGATATAAGTTATGTAGTAGAATGAGGGATAGTTTCAGGGTGGAATTCCCATACAGGAATAGCCTGCCCAGCACAACAAGGAAAAGATCTTTAAAATATCCTGGAATATTAATTTTGTTTTGCATATAAGTCTTTAACGAAAGATGAAATTTAATTTATTGACTTGACACAACAACACTAGCATTTTGGTGGAATATTGCTGGTATATTATTGGTGTATTACTGGTATATCACTAAACATTGCTATTATATTGCTCATATATTATTACTGGTATATCATACAGACATAGACATGACTATGTGGCAAAGAAGCTTGCTTTCCAACCCTATAGTTACGGGTTCAGCTTAACTGCCTGGCATCTAGGCCAGTTTCTTTTACTGTAGCCCTGATCAAAGCATTGTGTGTGAATTAGTGGATTTGGTAACTGAATTGAAAGAAGCCTATCATATTTGTGTGTGTGTGTGTGTGTGTGTGTTGACATCACGTGACTGTTACTTTGTTGAATTTACCTCCACTTAGCTGCACTCCCTTTTGTGTTCATTTTTATTCTGATGAGCAGACTTTCACATGTGTGAATTTACTCTATTCCACTATACCTGTACTCAGTACCACTCACCTTTACTCTACTCACTCACCTCTAATTTACTTCACTGAACTTTACTTTTAAAATAAGTAACAAATAGAAGAAACATGCTTTTTTTATTTTGTAAAAAACTTTATGTCTGGTATGGAATGGTAAATAGGGTGTTTCCCCACCAAAAATATCTGTAAATGTTCCCTAAACAAATATAGAAAAATAGAAGAAAAAAAAGGTTGATACAGTGTGACCAGTCAACTATTTATCTCCTACAATCTAAATATAGAATAGATTAAGGACAAAGTAACAAGTTATATTTTAGATTTTAACAGTGCCTGATGTGAAGTGTCAACTTCTTTATGTTACTTTCCAATTGTACAAATTTATAGTTCTGATTCCAGCAAAAGCCCTGAACATTAACTGTATCAAACTCACTATTCTGGGAGGTCATGAACACTGCTCCACCTCCTTTGACTAAATAAGGTGAAAAAAAAATAGTTTCTAATATCATTTATTGAAATAGTTTGAAATAAAATGGAAGCAAAACTTCAAGGAACAGAGGAAATAATGTTGTAAAGAATAAAAGACACTTAGATAATTTCTGCAAAATGGCAGCTAGACATATGTCAGCTGTGAGAAAAGACATGACAAAAACCCGAAAGGTATAATTATTATTGTAAAACGTTTGACACTAAGTAGGGTTGAGCTAACAACAAGATTGTCTGGATGTAAAATCAAAGAAAGATTACATAAGTGAAAAAGGAACTGGAAGAAGAAGATGAGGAAGAAAACTGAAGAGTGATGAAAAAAAAAAGAAAATATTAATAAAGTTGAATGAAAGAAGGAAACAAGAAAGGAAATAAGTTGAGTTTTGTGTGAAGAGGAGAGAAAAGTTGGTAAAAGGTCAAGAGGAAGGTGCAGGTGGCTTGTATTAATGATTCAGGAAACATGCTAACATGAAAATTTAACTGGGCTGTATTAGTGTCTTCCGTCAATATGAATACAAGACAATTATGGCCCATTTGCAGCTAAAGGCACCAAAATAGGCTGCTGAATGCAATGAGGTGATGGAGGGGTGGTGTGAGGACAGTGGCTTCAAAGAGCAGATTTTGAAGACAATAACAAGAACATGAACGAGAATAAAAAGAATTTTAGGAAACAGAAAAATGATGTTTACTAAAATTAGAAAAACTATTGAAAAGAAGGGGGAAAAAACATTGGAGTCAGATTCCACTTCATTTCAAATGCAGAAATTCTTTAATTTGTGCCAAATGGTATAGTGTTTAATATAGTTGGACAATATATTGCAGAATTATATTAGTTCAATGACTTCACTTATCATAAACTCTGCATTTCTCAGCAGGACTGATTTAATACTTGATTACAACATGGTGTGATATGGAAGACAATACACACAGTGGTGGAGTGTAAGAGCAGATGTTAGAATATTATGGTGTGCTACAGAAGACAGAATTATACTGTAGTATATTATAGAAGATATTAGTATATCGTGGTGTCTTACACAACACAGTTGAACATGTGTGTTTGAAGACAATAAACACTTGTGTGTTACGGTAAATATTAGAACATAGTGCTGTGTCAAAGAAAATGGTATAACATAGTGGTGTGTTATAGAAGGCAGTAGAATACTGAAGTATATCAAAGAAGATAGTAGTGCACTGTGGTGTTATGGAAGACAGTAGACTACAATTGTGTGTTATGTAAGATATAATGAACACTGGTTATTATATAAAATATTAGAACACTGAGTTTTGAAATATAAGATATAAGAACACTGGTGTATTACAGAAGACAGTAGAAAACTGTGGTGTCTTATAGATGATAGTAGACCACAGAAGTGTATTATGTAAAATATTAGAACACTGTGTTGTGTTATATAAGCCATTTTTAAGGAGTTGAGAAATATTTGACTATTATTTCTATTAGATTGAGCAGCCACAAAAAGAGACTCTCTTTAGTTCTCTTGTACAAAAAAAGATTATAGAATACAATGATGCATTATAGAAGACATTTACATGCATTGTGGGTACTGTATATCTTTTTAGTTAAAAGGGAAGGCAGTGCCCATGACCTGTTGCATGGCCTCTGAGACCAGAAAAGGGAGGGAGGAAAGTTTCCTCAAACAAGTAGTTTGGCCAGAATGCCTACTAAAGGCATCCAAATTTCCAAATAGCCATAATAAATAAATTGGGAAATGGGTGAAATCTACCATCCAAATAGCTGAATCAGATTTGAACTCAGAATGCAAAGCACTAGAATATATATTGCAAGATATCTCATCTGATGTTTGTACAATTCTGCTAATCCATTGCCTTGATTGGTACATTTTAATTGACTTTGACACAATAAAAGGCAAAGTTAACTGCAGTGGGATTTGAACTCAAAGTGCAGTGAATTGAATCCAAAAATATTGTGAAGTATTCTGTCTGATGCTCTAATGACTGCCAATTCATCACCCTTTATTTGTTGAGTGCTGTGTATGTACTTTTATTTGTAGCCTGTAAGAGGGTGGTATGTGTGTATGTGGATTGTGTGGTATATGTGTGTGAGTTTTTGAGTGAGATCTGTTAGTGTATTATGTAAAAGTATGTATTAAATATGAGTGTGTGTGAGTATGCATGTGTGCATCCTAGGGTTGTGGTATGGATAGTAGTGTGGCAGTGCTGTGGTGTTGATTATCATGTTGTAGTGTGAGTAGTAGGATTGTCATGGGTAGTAGTGTGGTCGTATACAGTATGGGTGGTAGCATTGTGGTGTTGCAGTATGATAGTAATTTTGTGGGGTGGACAGTAGCATTATAACATGGGGAGTATTGTTGTTGTGTGGATACTAGTATGGGTAGAGGTGTTGAGATGTTCTTAGTAATGTTCTTTTGTTAAAGAGTAATATATGTTATGGTAAGAGTAGTAATTCTGTTGAATAAAGTAGAATTGTAGCATGGGTAGTAGTGTTGCAGTAGCAATATGGATAATAGAATTGTGATGTGAGTAGTAGTGCCTTATCCCTAAACCTTGCAATCTTTTCTTCTTACAGACATCACCCAACAATAAGTTGTATCTAAACATTAATTACATTAACCTCATTAGAGCTCTGGAAATGGTATCAGTACTACGTTCTGCTATTGTTTCCTAGTGAAGTATATGAGAGATTTTGAAGAAATATGATGTATGGTCATGAAATGTGGACAGGTCTTCATCTGCAGTAATACACAGGATTTGCTTTTGTGAAGAATTAAGAGAAACAGCTGAATATGCGAGTTTGGCATCAAATATAGTGCTTCATTTAGGCAGGAAAGATGGTATATGGCATAGATATATAAACGTTTGTTTAACCCCAGATCAAGCCTGTTTGAGTAGATTTGTAATCAAAGTGTTTATTCTAAGACCATCTTGTCCTTTATTCAGACATAATGTATGTAGGATCACATTATTGTAACATACTTTTCTTTTTCAAGGTGGTAGGGTGTAATTTGAAAGTGATTTGGCTGTTATTACTGGCAGGCTAAAAGACAACATAGATACTTCTTTCACTTGGTTTGTGGATATCAAAAGACATTGTAAGAAGTTAAATCACAAATGAGATGAGACAAGAAAATTCCTTAAAAGATGTCCTATAGACCTGTCTAACTTATGTTAGTACAATAAAATAGGTATAGGTATGAAGATGATGGCATATGTGCAAGAATTCTAAGTAAAAAAAAAAAAGAAATGAGTTCTCAATCTAAATGTGACCTCAATAAATCTGTTTTATAATTAATTTCATGCATTCACAGGAGAAAATCATTACTTTCAACATCTTACCAAATACTGAAATTTAAAATTGTTTCATTAATCTAATCTAGAGGAAATGGAATATATTTCTTTACTTCAAGTTCTAAATGGTAATTACTAAAGAGTAAGCTAATTTTGTCAGAACAGAGATGCAGTTAGAATAGTGGCTTCTTGTTTATTATGGCCTTTCAGGCCATTACAGAAATTTCAGACAGGCTGTCTGTGGGAATTTCCATATACCAATGACCAAGCTCTTTTAGTCAAATCTGTAGAAGAAATTCCAGACAGGGAAGCTAGACATAGAACCAAAGAGCCTTACAGTGAATTTAATATAGATTAAAGTTTTGCTAAGTAAAAAAGAAAACAGATTCCTGCCGCCATCAAGGTTATGGCTGTGCTTGATACATAGAAAAGAATTAAAAATTCCAGTGTACTCAGTGTAAACTATGGATGTACAAGAGGGATTGGGTGACAAATGCACAGGATAAGTCAGTAGTAAGAGTACATGTGAAACAGAGGCTTTAAAATGTTTGGAAGGCTCTTTAGAAGGAATTGACAAGTTTTGTTACCTAGGTGATCTAATTAGCAATGCAGTTGGGTAGTAGAAGTTAGAACAAGGAAGTATTTATCTCTAATCATAACAAGGGAACTATTTATCTCTAATCATAACAAAATGTTTCTCTTTGTAAGTGAAAGGGTAGATTATACAAAGTGCAATTTTACATAGTAGAGAGACATAAACCTTTAATGTGGAGGATTTGAGAATGGAAGGCAAAATTGAATTGAGCATGTGCTGCTAGATATATAATCTTAGCATACATAAATGATGGCACACAAATGGACTGAGAGAAAAAAAAGCTGAATATAAAAGCAACTAGATTTAGTGTGCAAAGAAGACCGCACTGGTATGGACATGTGATGCATATGAAGAATGTCATTTGCATAAAGAAGACCTAAGTGGTTCAGATAAATGGAACCTGTGGAATAGGAAGATCTAGGAAATATGGAACCAAGTGTGAAAACTTATCTTAAGAAGCTGAAACATATGAAAGAAATTATTGAAAACCACAGTTTGTAGTGATTCATGGCACAAGAGAAGACCCATCTACCCATACAAGTATGACATTAAAATGGTGATGGGAGTAGGGATCTCTCATTTATTTTGCTCCTGTTAAGTGTCCAACATCTACTGCTCCACCCTCTTTGTTAGTTGGTAAATTATGACACACTCTCTCTCTCTCTGATCAGAGATCCACACTTCAATTTTCATTTCCCTCTAATCTATCATTCTCTCTTTCTTCTATCATTACCATGCCAACGGTTAAGAAATAATAGCATTGGATCTGTCTGTATTCAACTCCTCCCATTACCTTTCATTACTCTATCTCTTTTACCTTTTTCCCACTGTGACACCTGTGTGTAATGAGGCATGACAGCAGACCTGTTCATACTCTCTCTTCTCCATCACACAGCTAATACTGTTTTCTATCCAATCTTTATACCAGCATGTTGCAACCCATCACTGTCTCTCTTCCAGCACCTCTTTTAGCAACCTCTTATTTCCTATCATTGTTTCCCCATCATAATCTCTCTTTTATCACTTTCACATCCTGGTACCTTCTTTCATCACTCTCCTATAGACCCTCCTTGTTACATTACCTTAAATAAACAGAAACAACATAAAGCAAAGAGAAATTTTTAGACTTTCTGGGATTTTAGTAACCACTCTAGTGCTGGTGGCACCCCAACATACTCTGTAAAGTGTTTGATATTAAAAGGGCATCTGGTTGTAAAATCATGCCAAAAGTGGAACATACAAGTAAAATATTTCCTGAAGCAGGGTAGTAACTGCAAATAAAAATATGATTAAATTTCTGACAACCCATCCAACCCAAAGAAACATTGAAAGCAGATATAAAATGATGGTGATGTTGCTGATGATGTTGACATGGTATGATATGACAACCATTTTAACAATACAATATTATGAATCTAGCAAAAACTCTAGCAAAATTTGGAAGTAAATTATCATATCCTGCAACAATTGGCACTGTCAAAAACTTAACATAAAACAGGAAATTTCTACTCAATGTCTACGAAAATAGATGAAAAGAATGTCGAAATATTCTGGAGGGTCTTTAGAGAAAAAAAAATCTTGTTTGAAGTATAAAATATTGTCTAAAATGAATTAGTGTTTTGTCATCTGTTTATTCATTGTGCATTGGTGCAAGGCAAACATGTTTATCTAAGGTTATTTATAAACAAACTATGCTCAAAAGTCTTTAGAGATTAGGGAATCTTTTTCTTTTGCACACAAAGACTTCAAAACCTGAAACTATTTTCTTATATTCGTAACTGTTGTTGTCAGCCTGTTATCTTAGGCTATTTTTCAATCAGAACTGAGCTGTAGCTGTGAAGTGGATCGAATAAGAAGACAAGCTACAAAGAATACTGTGAGAAAGCATCAATAATAGAAAACACTTTCTTGATGGAAAATACTTGATATTTTTCCTTCTAAGATTTCTCCTATTTTTCTAAATTCTGTGGTAAGTTAACATGTTAATAATGATTAATATATATATCAATACTAATCATTTCTAAGTATTTTGTTTTAAAAGCTTTTAAGATAATTAAAAAAGCAAAAGGTTAATAGAATTGTAAAATTTAATAAATTCTAATGAAATAGCTGGAAAGAGGATGTTTTAGTTCAAGAGCAGAAATGATGAGTGAGTCTTTATAGTTGAAGAGATATTTGCAGTTAGCTGTTCTGTGTTCAAATCCCAATACATTGGAAGCTGCTTTTCTGAAGATGAAGAAAATAAACAATGTCAAAATGGATCTTAAAGCCAAGCTATATCTGGAATTCTGGCTTTATAAATCACAATAGGATATTTGATTAATTGTTACCAAATTTTGGATGTGACTAATTAAATTAATTTGGGACTCTGTAGCATAACCATTAACATCAACAATGAACATCAATCAAATCAAACCAGGAAAGAGAATATTTATGAGGACACTCAACATGCTGAAAATAGCAGTAAATGCTACCATCACAATCATCATCTGTTTACAATGAAAGCATGGGTTAGGCAAATCTTTGCTGCTCTACTAGATGAGTTGGAAGACCAAATCTTGTTTATTTTAATGCTTTGCTTTTTTTCTTTGGCTAGATATCCTTCCTAACACCAACCACTTTATAAAGTGTATGAAGTGCACTCAGTACACTCTATGAAGTGTGGTATCAGCACAACAAAGGTTGTCATGTCTTTGACAAGTCTAGTGAGTTCTCTCAACTCCACACTTAATGGAGTGCTCCCTAGTTCATTTTATCAAGACAACTACTAGAAAGAATAGGGGTGAGAACATGATGGGTAAGAAGAGGTGGATAAAATGTGATAGTGAATGTGTGTTGATACTAAATGGCCAAGGGAAGAGTATAGGTAGAGTGTGTGGGTTACATGGATATTTGATGAGGTACTTTATGCGTATGCCTCAAGATGGCTGAGAGAGCAAAGTGGATGAGGATGAGAGAAGGAGGGTGTGGAGTGCTAGTGAGTGGTTCAATTAAGTCCAGTAGTTTCTCATATTACACTTGAAACTGAGCAGAAGAGATCTAATGTCATCCTTATTAATACTTTCAGCAGAGTATAGGGAGATTGAATACAGGAGAGAGTGATTGAGTGGTGAGCAATAGGGGCATGAATGATAAAGGCAAGGATGATAGTCCTAAATACATTATAATTTGAATATAAAAGATAGGTTGGTTGTTATTGGGTAAAGTTATGGCTTTACAGTCATAAAAGTTCAGTTTGTACCCATACACACATACATGTACACACACACACACTGTGTGTGTGTGTGTGTGTAACTTTCATTGTTGTATATTAGTGAAGAATATAAATTTCAGTAAGGAAAGTGAAAAACTGACCCCAAATGGACAAAAGACAAAGATTATTTCAGCAGGATTTCAACTCAGAATATAAACTGGCAGAACAAATGCTGAAAGGCATATTGTCTGACACTCATGTTTCTGCCCAATTCACTGCACTCACCAAGTGTTTCTAATATAGGCATAAAGTCTAAAATTTTAAGATAGGGGAACAGTTGGTTATATCAGTCCCAGTAATTGACTGGTATTTCATTTTATCAATGCTGGAAGGATGGAAAGCAAAGTTGACCTTGGTGGGATTTGAACTCAGTATACAAATGTCTAGAATAAATATTGCAAGGCATTTTACCTGATACTCTAACAATTCTACCAATCCACTGTTCTTGCTGTGATATAAAATAATATGAATAGCTGGAATGTCTTTGGTTATAGAGTGTAGTGGGTGCTTTTCACATCCCACTGCCATAGGAGCCAGTAAGGTGGGCCAGGCAACAATCATGTTTGGATGGTGGTTTTTATGTGCTACTGACACAGGAACCAGTACGGGGGTACTGGTGTCTAAATATATATATATAGATAGATAGATAGATAGATAGATAGATATATACATATATATATACATATACGTACACACACATATCTATGTGTATGTATGTATGTATTACTCCTTTGGCATTCAAATTACTTTATCAAATGTTATGCTTAAGATTTTGAATTATGTAATTATTTACTTTTAGAATGACATTGTAGGGTTGACGTGAAAGGCCAGATCTGGTTAGTCTGAACCTAAAATAAATAGGATATTTGGGCTGGATATAGCTGGTTTAAATGCTAAAGGGTTAAGCAATGTACAAGTTTATGGATATATTCCATGCCACCATGAAAGTAAAATGAACAATAAAATAGTAGGGGCTCCCCCAACTACTCCATAGATGAATGGTTAACAGTAAGTTACTCATTCAAAGAAAGAAACAGGAGCTGTTACACTAAACTAGTCTTCTAACATGGATGTAAAATAGTAAGAAACATCTCTGCTAAGAAAACTGTACAAGAGCATTATGGTAAACACTGTTAAACATTACACAGCCAACTTTAACACCTCCCTGTCTGATTTCTTATCCTGACATGGATTCAGTGAGGTTTTATTGATTATGTTTGGTTTTATTCCAACTGTGCAACTGATCATAACATTTATTCACATAGCTTGAATTACTGAGTCTCACATGTTCATAACCAATTAATTTCTGTCTCCAGTAATTCTTCAACTGGCCATTCTATCAAGCAATGATTTAAATTTATTAGCAATGTTGCATAATTGAAGACTGAGACTTTGGATTCGTTTGTGTCACAAAACAACTGTTAATTTCCCTCCAGATCTCTCTTTAACTTAAGTTCTACATCACAGGGTGAAAACAGAAAGCAGATTGATGTAAACATTATCATTGAGATGTGTCAATCACCTCAGCTGACCAAATGCCTTGGCTACTACAGCAATGGACTTAGAAAGGAACTTCTGTTTCATCATTTATCTACTAGGAGTAACAGTCAAATTTCCTTAATTCAAACTCTTCCATTTAAAAATAAAATAGAAAGGGAACACATTAGATATATTACTCAGTAAAAAAAAAACTGGATGGTCATGACTGGAATACTTTTGATCATAGGTTTGTTTGATAAACAACTGTCACCACACTATAGTATTCTGTCATATATGCTGTTTCAATCAGATATGAGACAGTGCTGCACAATCTACTAGGAAACTTCATAGTTACAAGCATTGGATGACATTAGAGGAATTAGAGAAAACAATATATAAAATTAGTGCCAGATAACCTAAACCCTGGTACAACCTTTGTTTTAAGAATTACCCAGCAATCCCTGCTCCCACTGGGAACCGTCAACAATCAGTTGTTTGCTGCGTTAAGTGTTGTTGATAACTATCAGTGCAACATATTAACTGTTTTCTGTGTACATGTAACATGGTGAGTCATTCAATATTGCTTCTCACTTGAAGCAAAATCACTTTAAAAAGTGAAAAGAAGGAAAAAAACAAAACAAAAGAAAACAAAGGAAAACAAAAGATTGATAATGTCACGATAAAGTTAAGAAAATAAGAGTAAATTGCAGCATGGAAGTGACGCAAGCATTGGAAATAGTTAATGAAAGAATATAACATATACAAGAAATCCTAAATTCAAGAAAACTGGGAATGATTTTCTTTTAAATGCAATTGAAAATGTTTCTTCTAAAAGTGACAGTAGTAGTAGTAGTTGTAGTAGTAGTAGTAGTGTTGGTTGTGGAGTAGAGATGTCAGGTGGTGTGATGATGACAGGAATGGTGTTAGTGGTGTTGGGTATAGTGCTGAGTGTTGTGATGATTACTGGAATGCTCAGGATTGTGATGGTGGTGGTGGTTGTAGTAACAGTGGTTGCAATGATGGAAGCTGTAGTGGTGATAACTGTAATGGTGGTTGGTGGTTCTGTTGGGACTGTAAAGGCAAAGGTTGGAGAGATGCAGTTTGTGATGGTGAAAGTCTAGTTGTGATGGTTGCAAGGATGATGGTTGTAGTAATGGGTGTTGAAGTGCTGGTAGTCAGCAGTGTTTGCAGTAGGAGTGATGGTTTATAGTTGTGGTTGTTAAAGTAGCAGTAGTGCAAGTGGCAAATGGTTGCTGAATGTGTGGCATTTGTTGTGGAGGTTGCATGTGACCTCCACTACAAATGCTACATTTGTAGTGGAGGTACACATGCAAGTAGTAAGTTGTAAGTAGTATTTGTGAAAGTACTAATAGTTAAGTTAATATTGATCTGTTCAGAATGATTTCTGAGTTGTTAATACTTATAGCGGTTGTCAAGTTAGGTTTCTGGATTACTGAACCACGTAGTTATAAGTTCAGATCTTACTAGAGTCATTGTATTGTAACTCCGAAGCAAGGTACCTAACTCTAATTATTCTAGTTTGTCTGACTGAACAAATAAACGGGTTATACCTGTATTACACACTTGAGTAGCTAGTGGTAGGAAATGTACCCATCTATGAAAACCATTGTTCCAGCAGATAAACCATATTACCCATGCAGGTAGTGTAAAAATGAATATAAAACATCACAAGTTAAAAAATAAAAGAAAGAAGATTGAAACTGCCCAAAACAGTTTAAAAAAAGAGTGTTTTCAGACATAAAACAGTAGTTTCACTAATTTAGGGTCAATATTTCAAACAAAAGAAGATAGATACGGAAATACTTTGTTTTACTATTGTAGAAGAATACAAGACATGTTTGAAAGTAGATGTTTTAACTATTTTGTAACTGTATCTATAATAAGATACATTGCTTGTGAATTTCAGTTACCTTTGAAAATAATAAAGAAGCTGGAGTGATTTGGTATAATAAGAAACACTTTCATTAGCTAATATATGAAACTGGTGATTGGAATATAGTGTAACAAAATGGGAGCAGGGCTGGGGCCACACACCAAATAAGCTAGACAATTGCTGGAAGTGTTGCAAATAATTTATAAACAATTTCTTAATCCAATTAAAAGTATGAAAACTTAATACTGAAGAGAACAAGCAGGAAAGATAACTCCCAGAACAAAGAATGATAGAAGACATGGATGGTGAAGGAGCGAGAGGTCATGAGGTGTTATGACTGAGCACATGATTTGGTGTGAAATATCTCAAATTTTGTCCAGTAATAAATTTACCCATGATATGCATTATCATAAAACTATTGGTTTCTTGTTTGCAAGTTAATTATAATTTTTCATTGCCATTTCCAGCTGCTGTAATGAGGGTGATGGATGTAGGATGTTGCAAAAGAAAAAAAAAATTGTTGATAGAGACTCTCATTGTTAAATTGAAAGACATGGATGCTTGTTGTAGAGATGCCCTAAGTGTTGAATACTCTGTCTTCAGCCCAAGTGGATGGCATTAATATAGATATGAATACAAACATTTAGAATAGATTTTTATCAGAATTAGATACAGCCTCAGGCAGGTTGGTATTAACATAATTTAATTTAATTTCCTTCCTAAATATCTGTTTTGTAGGCATCACAATGTAAACTCTTCTCCTCTTATCTCCTATCATCATGAATTGAATTAATCAACACTCACTTATTAACACAATTCCTGATGAGAGGTGATAAGAAAGACTGCTTCACAACTGGATTGGAGTTTGATCCCACTATCCAGTACTTTGGACAAATGCCTTCTTCTATGATTTAGTGTTGACCATAGCCTTGTCAATGAAAACTGGTAAGTAAAAACTGCATGAATGAGACTTGTTTCCATTGAGTTGTAGATTGTATCTGTTGCCCAGCTAAGCACTACCATTTGGCCCTTCACTTCCCTTAGCAGACTCTACTTAGTTGCAAATATTCAGGTTATGCCTGCAGTCTAAGCACAACTTCCTCCTTTTCTTTTGGAAGTCCTGCAAAGAGTCACAGGTGCTGACTTCCTCCTCTTACCAAACAATAAACAAAAAAACAAAAAACAAAACAAAACAAAAAACTGTGAGATTCTTATCATGATATTGAAGACTCTATTATCAGAATTTGAGAATAAAAATCATGTCTAAGTGGAAGAAATCAAGTTGAAGTGAATGAAAATTGATGTCTGACTTGGGGGTAGTCAATAGAAGTCAGATGTTAGCAATGGAACAGAGAACCTACAGTGTGTTCAGTAATAGCAGATATATCTAACATAGCAAAAAATTTGGTTAGAGACATTTTCAACAGGCTTTGAGATGTCAGAAAAATTAGCTGTTGTAGATAATTGTTAAATTGGATTTTCTACGAAATCAATAACAATGTATAGGTATTCACTGTGCAAGAAAGTAACAGCCTCTATCTAGTTACTGGATACGTTAAAGTCTAAATTACCAAGAATTGATAAAATTTAGTTATTCATAGAACATTTCTGAAATACAATGGCGTAAGAAACAAGAGAAAATGCATTTATTATGTGTTTATTACATTCTCTCTAACATCCACACACATGTTTAAAAGAGTTTCAGAAAACCATTACAATGTAGGTTGGAAAGAAAGGTGTGAAATCTTATATTTCAATATTTTGGCTTTGAAATATAATAATTTATGGATTAGGGACGCTAACTTTATTAACAAAAAAATTAAATCCTTCCATCAACTACAGACAGGTGTTGTGTATCTCTGAATTGTTAATATAACAGGACCTGTCCGTACATATCACATTATATATTCCACTTCATATATCTGTGCAGATTGAAGCAAAACCTATTCTCAGTTTCTATTTCTTTTCCAATAAAGACCATTTAAAGCTGAAATATTGAAATATAAAGTGAAAGTGAAAACTATTGATTTTGTTTTACTTTTGTTTTCACTCTTTTATTTGCAACATGCACAGTGATAGGTTTCTAAAACAATTTTAACACTATTTCACAATGCTTCATACAAACTATAAGTATGAACATACATACATACGTACATATGTCTATATGTATGTATATTTGTTCCTTTTCTCTTTTTAATTTGAAGTTAATTTTGACTGGTTACATGTTTGGTAGCAAGGTCGTAAAGGAAAGCATCTTGTTTTGTACATCATCCTTTAAATCTTAAGAAGGTCTTGCAAATTTTTATTGTCCCAGATTGTGATCATATGTAGTGTATGAATTAAGAAGTTGCTTTCTCTCCTCAAGAACCTAAGTTCAACCATATCTTGCTCTAGAGGGCTTGGTACATATAATGTTGCTCCATTGATGTGAAGTTAGCAAATCTTGTACCCAAGTTGCAAATCCTGTTATTAAACAGGTATGAAGTTGAAAGTGTATTTTGGATACAGGATTTGCAAACTCCACATCAATGTATTTTTCTAATCACACTGGTATCTAAAAGGCAGCTGATTTTCACAACAGAGCTTATCTCTTTCTTGTGGTCAGACACAATATCTGGTAGGTTGTATTTCAATTTGGTGACTATTTTAGTTTTTAATTTCCATCAATATTCTTTTGACCAATCAGTCATAAATATAATCAAGTTTGTCTGTTGGTGTTTTCTTTTTTGTTATCTTGTTTTAGACTGTTACATGCCTCATGGGAAGATAATATCTGGAAGACATTCTCTCACAGTTGGAAATAATATAGTTGTCTTTTGTCTTGGTCTTGCACAGCCTACATTTGTTGTCTGTCAATGCTTTCTGCCTTTTATGCAGCAGGTACCTGATGAGAATTTCTTATTCTTGAAATGCACAGTTAACCCTCGAAGTGGGGTGTCATAAATTCGACAGTACTCTCAGTCAAGCTTTTGATATGATCGATTCCTTCTATGATTTGTATCTTTTGTACCAAGTACTCATGCACTATCTCAGTGAACTGGTTCATTTTTTATTTTGTTCTTTTGATAAATAAAATTTACCAATATTCTTATTTTATGCTTTTCTTCAAGTTCATTAGCTACCTAATTATGTTGCTGGATTTATGATCACAAACGTGGGCAAAATAGTTATTGGTCTTTTTCCTCTGTTGCAGATTTGAAACCATGGCTATCATCCTTACACGGAAAATACAGCCTATTACAGTTTCCTGTAACACTGAGCAGCTTGCAAGTTCAAACATCTGTCTCACTGAGTTCTTGTGGTGACTAGTTCAGAAGGCCAAATGTCAGCATGAGGACAGGCACTGCTGCAAAGGTGTTGTAAGTAATATGTTTGTTGTAAGCTGAGAGTTCAGATGACCATATGGTTTTACTCTCTTGAGATACTCATTCTTCATCCTCTCCTTATTGATGTGTCTGTCATATTTGACATTCTCATCCTGTCCAAATTATTCGTAACTTTTCTCAAAGGTTGTTTATGTTTAATGTCTTGGATGAGGGTGAAAGTTTATCATGTTTTACCTCCAAAATGCACAGTTGGACTCACCAAATTTCATTCCAATGTCTTTAGAGAATTGGGTTATGAGATCCAGTTGCTTTTTTTATGTGGTTAATATTTGTTCCATACAACTTCAGGTCATCAATGAAAAAAAGGTGAGAGATGTTATTGAGCCCATTCCTATAGTTGCTATATTTTGTGATTAGATACGGCAGGAGGTTCAATGAGAAATTATGTATGTATGTGTTTGTGTGTGTGTGTGCATGTGTGTGTGCATGTGTGTATAAACTTACATACTCCATGTGCTACATGCAGCAACAGAATAGGAAAAGGACCTGGCAAACACTGCCATTTGTTATTGTAATATAATGCACTTATGAAATTGATCTCAAAATAAGGAAAACAAGTAAACTGGATATGACTGAAAGATCAATGATAGAAGATGTTTAGATTGGGGAGGGGTACCTGCCTGAGAAATATAAGACAACAGTGGGGAATGGTGAAATATAACAGTGAAAGAATACAGACAAACGTTATTTAATCCTTTTGGTAAGAACTCTCTTGAAACTGCATATAGAATACAAAACTTAGCTATTTTAAAGGGTTCTAGGCCAAATGGTGTCATAGACAAAACCTTAAATTGCATCCTGGTGATGTAGCTCCAGTTCAGGAGTTCTTGGGTTTGGGTAATATGGAATTACTCTGTAGTCACTATTATTCCTAGGTTTGCTCTGTCTTGGGATAGTAGTATCTATCAATGGTCCTAGTTATGAAGATGATCTTGTCGCTATGGCATACAGAATACAGTGAAGGGCTGACCCCTAAACATGTGACACACAAGCCCACTGGTGTGTTGACATCCCTTTATGTCACATGAATCAGTACCTCTGCCTAAGGTTTAAGTAGACCTAGTGCTTCAAGAATAAGCTTGGGAGAGCAGGAGATTAGCAGAGTAAACTTTAAATAACTCAGCAGAAGGAAATGGGAAGCAACTGCTGTACTTTTTCTAAGAATTAAGAAAAATGACGATCTTCAGACTTTGGCATGGTGGTCCATGATTGCTAATTTCTCTAAACAAGGTATGGCACAAAGGAAAGAGAGGGGGATCGGAGAGGGAGCAAGAGAGGAGAGGGGGAGAGAAAGAGAGAGAAAGTTGGGAGGCAGAAGATTTGGTTAATCAGCTATTATCCATTTTGGGCCTTTGAAGAAGCTATGCTGTTGGCTAAAGTTGTACACAAGTTGAAGTTGTAGTGTATACTGAAGCTCTCATGTCGATTTGTCTAGGCAGTGACAAATTGTATGGCAGGAAATTGTCAGAGGACAGTTGTCTCTGATACCATATCAATGTGTTTTTATTTCTAAATTAAAACATTTCATCATGATTTTATTTAAGAACCATTTTGTTTAGTTATGTTCCAAATACTAACTTAATAATAGAAATATAAAATAAAATAAATAATTAATAAATTCAACCAAATTCTAGATTATTTTCAAAATTAACTAAAACAGTTATTAAAAGCATATTTCATTCAAAATAGAGTCACAAAACAGTTAAAATGATTGAGTCTGCCAAAAGAAAGGGCTTAAGTAGTATTATTAAAAAATGAATGCATGAGGGCGATTAATGAAAGGAACAAGGACACAAAATCTAATTTGGTGGGGAGAGAGCTGATATAGATGAATACATCAACCTCAGTAGTTAACTAGTATCTATTTTATCAACCCCCGCCAAAAATATGGAAGGTGAGAAAGACCATAATGAAATTTAACAGGGTTGTAACAATAATATGCAAGGCAAATTGTCTGATGGTTTACCAACTATGCCACCCTTTTTTGTAGAAAAATAGAGAGCAGCCCCATAAGAATGAAGAAAGTCCTGGCTAGGGTATTATTTTGAAAAAATCTGATATTTTAGGAAAATACCATATTTACAAGCTACACATTGTGGAGCTGTCAATAATTGGTGATTTTAAGGATTACTTAAGGAATTTGTTGTTAAGCCAAAGGTCAGTCAGAATCAGATATAACTTTGAACAAAGATGTTGGGGGGGGGGGCACATTCAGATGTCTACGGCTATATTATTTAATGTATCCTTTGATTTTAAAAAAGGAAAGGAAAAGTGCACTGAGGAAGATTTGGTCACTATTTTTAACAGGTTGTGTAGAGATTTAATGATTGATTTGGAAAAGTTGTTTAGTCAGCCCTTATTGTGTAGATATTACAACCAAGTGCTTTCTGGGCATGGCCCATCTTATCTCTTATTCATACACAATGTATCAAGGGTCACTATATTTAATGTATTTTCTTTTTTCAAAAGAATAGGACATGATTTGAGAGAAATTTGGCTGATATTTCTAGTTCGAATGATCATGAAGAAGCTCTAACACTGTTTTTGGATTAGCAATATTATAAATAAAGTGTGCTATTACTTGAATTGAATATTCTAAAGTAACTAGAGAGTGTCTGCATCAGTGTAAAATATGTGTTACATTATAGTATGAGAAGTAATGTTTCATAAGCTTGATATTTTGTATCGTTTCTGCAACTATTTACTAATATAAATCATAAGAGAAATTATGCTAGCACTTTCTTGGAACTAAGCCTACTTCCTGTTCCAAAGTTACCTACACTAGGTCATGTTGATATACTATCTGGAATTGTTGTCTTCATATTGATTTTCAGCAGATAGAGTATTTGGCCTTCAAGGGAGTCTAAAGTTCTAAAGTTGATATAGTAGGTGTGTGTGTGTGTGTGTGTGTATATACAGACATATGTGCATATATATATATATATATATATATATATATATATATATATCTGTCACTCTCTCTCCCTCACTCTTCTTCCTTTGCTCTCTTGTGGCTCCCACATGACCATTGGCCATTTTTGTTTCTTTTCCTAACTCATGTTTCTTTCTTTCCTTCTGATTCAGCTGGATGAATCGGACACTTTTTGTCTGTCACTTGTCCAAGCTTGCTTCTCCACGTTCACCACCTCACCTTGTTTAGGCTTAACAGTCCTTCTTGTTTGTTTTCACCGTCCTGTTTTTGTTACCAATTTTGACCCTCTGCAAAATCCCAAATTTTATTTAATTTGCTTTGTGGGAACAACTGTTTTATCGAAGGCATATCTTGTCATTGAATTGCTCAAAATATGGATTAGAAAAACAGCTGACAGCTGATGAAGGGTCGTTCGTTATGTTACTTGTCTTGTTTTCCATTTGTTTCATTCATTGTTGCAAAAAAAGGTTCATATTCCATGTATTCGTATTTCGTATCTCATGTTTTCATTTTTTTATATATTGTTTACATTCCGTGACGTCCTGTGCCCACATATGCATAGGTATATATGTATAGATGTATGTACATATATGTATGTATATATGCATATATATATTATTTAAATTATATATATATATGCAGGTAAAACTATTCCACATTGATGTGCCCCAATAAGTGTAAAGTATTTCAATATTCCCACATTATAACAATTTCAAGAAAAATAAAGATTTAGGCAAAACACCTCAAATTGTCAAAACCAATATTACTATTTCAAATATATTAACTCTTAACATCTTTACATTAGATAGTTCTTCATCTTGTTCAAAATGAATGTAAACAAGGTTAGTATGATTTCTGTGATATTGTATTTCACAGATAGGTGACTGATGCAGTCCTTATGTGGTCAGGTAGGAAGTTAAGAGTTAACATTCTATGATTGGAGTAGCAGGTTAGTTAAGCATTAACTTTAAGAAAAGAAAACTTGAACTTTTAAAGGTGTTAAAACAGCAATGATGTTCCACTTCCAACTATATTTTCACTCCTTTGGTTACAACCTTCCATTGCTGCTGTAGCACAAGCACACCACCACCACCACTACTACTGCTACCACCACCACCACCACCACTACCAGCCTATAGCATTGTTCCTACATAACCATCACTAGCATTTGCACAAGTACAATATTTATGGTTTCTAACCAGATAGACCCAGCTTGGTGAAGTAGCTGTTCAATGAATAAATGATAAAAAAAAAAGTTTCTATAACATAATGTATTTTTCAACCAATAAAAGATTGTAAATGTAAATTCCCAATGATAAAAAGATGTTTAGTGCTGACTCTTTTGATGTAACAACAATAGTTGCTGATTTAATTGTATTTTCTGTATTAATTATAAGTTGCAGATAAGCTGAAAATTCTATCAGCTGAAGCAGGTTGGCAATGCAGCAAACAAAGTTGTAATAGCAATGATAACATTGCTAATGTTTGGACATTTTCTACTTTTGTAATACGTATGGCAAAACTAGATTACTGAATGGTTAACATGCTTGACTACTCGCTGAATGAACAGGCACTAAAGCCTCCACTATGGACAAGGAACATTACTCTATTTGACTAGGTTCAAATATAAATACCACTCCTTTTCTATATAAAACCACTCTGTATTTATAAGGAACATCATGCTATACAAAACTAGTTCTAAATAATCCACAGCATTCAGGCATCATTGTGTAGTTAAGAAGTTTAATTTGCCACCGTATGGTTCTGAGTTCAATCCTGCCATACAGCACCTTGGACAAGTGTTTTCTTTCATAGTCCCAGGCTGGAAACAATACCTTGTGAATGGAATATTATAGACAAAACTGCATGGAAATCAATGTAATGTAGTGTAAGGTAATGTATGTAGTGTAGTGTGTGTGAATTCTTTTATTGATATATATTTGTATAGCATATGGGTCTCTCAAATGGGACTTTTTGATGTAAGTCCCTTGATTCTAACTGAGTTAGAAACAGTCCTTATCTGCTGTATTATTTGTTTTGCTCTGAGTTACAGACATCACCAGAAATGCAGTGAATCAGTGACTAGCTCATTGGAAATATATAACCAATGAAGTTGTTGTTCACCAATTGTGCTACGCCTATATAATATATATATATATATATATATATATACATGGATTTTCAGAAATATCAATCTTATAAACAAATTTAAAATTCATAATTTATGAAATCTAGAGCAGATACAAATCAGTTATCATTTATGATTAAAAGACTAGTCAAAACCAATCATGATCAGAAGACTGGCCTATTTAAGACACTAATGCTATTCTTAAAAGAATGAAAATCCAACTTTATTTTTTCCTCGATGCCAATAAATCTTAGGTTGAGTTTCTTTGTTGGAAATAAAAAGAAAAACAAATTCAACAGAAAGAATTTCAACTTAAGATTAGATTGTAGGAAAAGTTGAAAGAAAACACTGCTATGGATTCTTCTAAAATTTTACAAGATGAATGAAATATTTGTAAGGAAAAGTACTTGGCCAGAAAATCATTAGATATTCTAAAACACTCTTCCAACTCAAAAAACCCCACAAGCATTAATTGTTTTGGATATTTTGGTTTGTTACCATTTTTTGAATAGATTATAGACTTTCTTTTAAGGCTTAACTTTCTCAATTGTTGTCTCACCAATTATTTTTGTGATTGGCTTGACAACTCTTCCATAAGGTTCATGAATCTTATTTACCATACAACATAATAAAAAACCATCAAAATTTACTAATTTTTCTCTTGTATCATTCTCTCTCTCTGATACACGCATGATGATGAGAAGAATCTCCTCAATCACAGCACTAAATTTCAAGTGAAACAAGACAAGCTGTTCAATTCCTGTCAGTTACCAATATCTGTCCAACTGTTTTTTTTGTAATGCTTATGTAATTCAACTGGAATTGAAAATCTCAGTTTTACTATCTAGGAATTTATATAAGAGATTCCAGATTCACTACTTTGTTGACTAATGATAAACACGACAGTAGGTGGGTGACACAAGATATGACTGTCATGTGTACTTTATGAAGAAATACTCGCGTGTGTAAATATGTAATTACAGAAAAGAAGGTTTCATTATGTATCATGGCTAAACTAAACATCCGATCCATTACAAATGTCCCACTACAACAAAACCTGCTCCTTTTACATCTCTTCCATGTACAAAATTAACATCAACTAAAATCAAACTTCCAGGCAATATTGATAATTTGCTTTCGATAGCTAATAATGGGAAACTGCTGTAATTATTGAACAAAATATATTGCAAACCTTGTTAGAGCTTCTTCCTATCTCTTCACTATTGGCCTCATTGTTATCTCATACCTCACACCCCTCTATGCCTCCCACTCTTTCTTTTCACTTTCTAATAAATAAATGCTTCTAGTTTTGTAGTTATATATATATATATATATTATATATATATATAATATATATATATATATATATATATATATATCTAAAGGAAAGCAACAGGAATCATTAGATAAAACAAATGCCATGATAAGTAGTGTCATCTTCCAAAGATGCCTCGGGCAGCCCATGTTACTTTATTCTTGATTAACAAAGTAAGAAATGATAAAGAAGAACATGAAGAAAAGGAAAAAGAAGGCAAAATAAATTTTAAAAAGTATTCCTTCCCTAATCTTCCACACACCAAATATTTCATTCAACAGATTGATATTCATAGAAATATGTTCAGTTTAATATCAAGAGGTTTTTCGATACTCTTCCCTCCAGAAAAAAAATGTACAATTGTAAAAATGTGTACAAATTTATCAAGATTATTTGTCTTTTCTTTTTCCCAATGACGGCTGCAAGTAAAGTTTCTGTTTCCCCATAATGATTTTTATGAGAAAGGGACATAGTGAAATGAAGAGAAGGTGACAGGGACATTCAAAAGCTATTATTGTCAAGTAGCAACAATTGTAAACACAATAGATTATGCCCAAAGTTATATAATGTTTGGATTGACATATTTTAATTTCCTGTTATTTGTGATGTATTATTTTATATGGACAATGTAAGAAGAGGTAAGTTTTACCTAGAGTTATATAGCATTGTACTGAAGCAGTTTGGCCAAGATTGAATGTCTTAAATAAGCTGAGTCACCCAATGGCACATAATTAGAGCATAGTGCAAGACTCAATAGTTATATACATCAGAATTATAGTGTTAGTTATAGGAAACAATGGATTATAAAATTTTGTCATTTTACATAGTAGAGTAATAGGTATGATGTGTCATTCAAGGTGGTAACATATTAAATAGGGTGTGTCACTCATGGACGTAGTGTAATAGATGGGGGTAAATCAATCAAGTTTAGGACAAGTCACTCTAATTTGTTGTGTAATAGAAATGTGGTGAGACAGAAAAGATCATAATGCATTTGACATGGTGAATTGCTGAAGGTTGTAGTGTAATAGATAATGTGAGTCTCTCAAGATTGTAGGGTAATAGATATGTTGAGTCACTCAAGGCTGAAGTGTAATAGATAAGATGAGTCACTCAAGGTTGTAATATAGTAGATAAAGTGAGTTACCAAGGTTATAGTGTAAATAGATAAGGAGAGTCATTCAAGTTTATGGGCTAATAGAAAAGATGAGTCACTGAAGCTAGAAGAGTAATAGATAAGATGAGTTATTCAAGGTTGCTTCTTATTAGACAGAATGAGTTCCTCAAGGTTGCAGTGAAACAGATATAGAAATTCAGCTTGTAAAGTATTACTTGTGGTGTATCATTCAAGGTTGCTGTGTGGTAAGTATTGTGAGTCACTTAATGTTATATTAGACAGGATAAGTCTCTCAATGTAGTTACATATCAGACAGAGTGAGTCACTCAAAATTTGCTTTGTGTCTGTCAAATTTCTTTCTACAAGAGAGTTCTTCCTATCACCAACCTTTGCCTGTTTTCAAGTAAAGAAATATTTTCCTATGGCTGGACATGGAGACTAAAGACATTGCCTGTATGATGGTGATGCTCACCTATAACTAATGCATGATATCATCTCAAGAAGACTCATGTCCACATGCATATACATACATATATATATCATAATGATAATTTTCATCTATCATTGTTGAAGGTGACCAAGGACATTACAGAGGAGAAAAAATGAGTCATACTATGTCTAACTATGGTTAATCAGTCTGATGCATGCTCAGAAGACTCTACTACAAGTTGGACACTGATGGTCTACTGGGACTGAAGGCAAAGAGTTGGCTCTGGACTTGCACAGTTCATGTTTTCTCTATGCTCCTGCAACTCTGTCTTGTTCATCAGAGGTTGCACCTCTGTCAGTGCAGCTTCCCTAGGCAGGGCAAAGCTACACCATACATATACATATATATGTACACACACTCACATTCCCCTATATTATATCCCACATTAACATAGAATGGAATTGTGGTGTAGTGTGGTACACATTACATATATTTTTGTAGAGGTTAGTGACATAATCTAAGTACATGATGTCCTTTCATATCAACTCAATATAAGAATTAATAAGTAGTTGATTTTTATGAAAATTAATGCATTTTTAATTAATTTATTTTACATTCATAACTAACACTGAATTTAGTTTCAAAGTAATAAATATTTTCTTGTGTCTTGTCAATTTGACAGATATTAAAAGTGATGAAAATTTCAAAATAAATTTAGATTGTATAAAGTTGACCAGAATATCATCACATTTATAGCAGAGTTTAGAATTTCAACAATAGTTTTAGAAGAAAAATAGCTACAAATTTACAGCCATTCAAGAAAGTCTTGTAGTGTAGAACTAAACTATGAAAGTAGAGGAGAGTTAGCTATAAATAGGTATAGAATATTTGTCTGTTGCTGCAACACTTGCATAAAGTTTGTAAAGACCAGGAATGATTCTTAGACTGATGAAAAGAGTTGATAGAAAAACATTGAAATTGTCTCATAGATTATATGGTTTAAGCTGTAACTTTAATGGTTAACATACAAAGTTGTCTACTCAGCTGGTATACAAGAGTTCTCTGCAGAACAGGGGAGTGGACCACAAGTAATATTACCACCAAAATATTTTTAAATGTGATACAAGAATGTTATAGCAAGAGAACATTTTTAAACAACTAAAGACATACAACAATTGTTTTGTCTTAGAAACTTTTGAACTATGTCACCCATGCCCATCAGTTAAAAGAAGTTTCATTTGATGAGATTTTATGTTCTCAGTGGTACAAGAAGCACTGTTTTATTGGCCCGTTGATTTTTAGCTGTATTATGTGACTGAACATGAAAAATTGTTTCTAGCAGAGAATTTTTAGAAAACTGGAAAGATTTATAAGAAAAGTGAACAATCAGATTCACCTAGTGTAATTAAATTCTGAGTAAGTTTGGAATTTGAAGAATCAATTAGAATTCTACAAGTATCTTGAAATTTGTAGCAAGGCAGGAGATTGGTTTGAATAAAACACTTATAGGTTATGAAGTTAAAAGATGAATTAGGCTATAACCTCAACTATAAAATTAATTAAACATCAAAATATAGCTGATGTAAAGTTAGCTCTCAGTGCACCAAATCTGCTAAGTAACTATAATGTTTATATATGATTCAGAATAAAGAGAGAGAATGTGGTAGTTTTTTGTACCTCCAGATTTGAACTGGTTGACCGTAAAAAAAGAAAAAAAATTCTACAGCATTATAAGTAATGCCTTATATGTGTACTTAATGCACTCATTCTATTTTTCTGAAGTGTGTATGGGAGTGATAGCACTTACCAAAATTGTTTTATCTGTTAGTTCCATGGTAGATGGTCATTATCACAAACAACCATACAGATATCTATCTCAACATTTCTTTCCATTATTCCTTTTTAAATGACAAAAGTTATGCTTTGCTAATTCTCTTCAATAGTTGGCGAAGAGTACAACAAAGTATCAAAACTATCATTACTTATGTTAATAATAGCAGAAACAACCTCCACCCGAATGAAGATATAGTGATGAGGAAAAGTGCTTGTCACATCAATCGTGCAACTAGCCAGCTGAATGAAGCAGTAAATCTATTGAAGACAACAGAGATTAGGCATAAATCAATAAAGACAAGATACGTTTCCTTGATGAAATGCAGCTTGTGTGTGTGTATGTGTGTGTGTAATGTTAAGATCTATAGAGGAGTGGTAAGAAACAGAAATATTCACAAAATACTTCATCAAATACAGCAATATTCTGCAGAAATTCTAATATAAACTAGACTAATGATATTTAATTTTAATGGAATTAAATGAAATAACCAGAATAAAACCAGTATATATATTTTTTTAATGTTTATCAAGTAGAAAGTTTTATATAAAGTATCATATTTAAAAAGCAGGGATACCATCAATTGTGTGCTGAAACTAAATCTTAACAAAGAATAAAATGTTTTGTTGATGAGTAACTGTGGTTAACTGCACTTAAGCACGAGATTATACTTGTTGTTAATGTTGTTGTTGCTGAGTAAACAGAGTCAGCATTACTTGAGTAATTATGATTGAATGAAAATAGGTAAATATTTTCCTATGAAAATATTTACCTTTAACAGTGATTAAGAAATTCAAAAGACTTCATATCCGTTCAGTTTACAGAACAGACAACGGATAGCATCTGAATGAAGTCAGCAACATAAAGTTATCTACATACTATGTAAATGTATATTTTTAGTCTTGCAACATCATATATTCATTTGCTACATTGATCTACAAATATATATATATAACACTATGTTTCTATAGAAATCACAGAATACTATGTATTTCTGTTATTTCTAGAATATGAACATAAAACTTTGGTCTTATGTGATATTTTGATTACTATTTTAACTGATGACAGAGTTAATGAAGATATAAAACATGGAACCTTGCCATATAAACATCACACTACTCTTTTCTTCAGAGAATGAAGCTCTAAGTGACACAATCATTTCAACAAATATTCTGTGATTTTATCTCTGGCTGTGAGTGAATTTGATAGATGAAAACTGTGAAAGCCCTTCATAACATATACATAATGTATGCATATATCTGTGTATATGTGCACATGTGTATCTTTGTGTTTGTTCCCCTACCACCACTTGACAACTAGTGTTGGTTCATTTACATACCCTGTAACTTAGTTGTTCAGCAAAAGAGACCAAGAGAATAAATATCAGACTCAAAATATAAGTTCTGGGGTTGATTTGTTTGACTGAAGCCTTTAAGGTAAAGCCCTAGCATAGTCACAGTCCAATGACTGAAACGAATGAAGGATAAAATTGACAGTAACAAATTTGCTATTGAAAATATTGTTGCGGTCCTCATTTGTCAATACGTGCAGATAAGCTATTGCCATTACATAAATTAGTACTCACATCACTATTTATTGATATATTTGATGACACTTATGTTTCTGGATTGCAGATTGCACTAGCACTGCCAAGAGGAGTATCACCATATCTGAACCCAAGATTGTGCTCAGGTTTGGATCATAGAATTTACTCATATTGGTTACAACTGAAAGAGGCCTACTATCATCTATCTCTGTCTATTATAATTACTATTATTGAATAAGAGGGTAGTGCATGCTATCAAAGTGACACTGGGGTAAAATATACAAAGCTCAGTATACCCAACATGCATCACAACCATTGTGCACAACATAGTGATCTCATATCAAGATAAACAGTGCATGACCCTGAAAGTGGGGCCCAGTTAGAATTTTCTTCAGGTTGAGGAGACCATCCTGCTCAAAAGGTCTCTGAATAAGGGTTGAATGAAACAATCATGTTTCCAAAGGTGAATTATTCAAATTCCAAAGAATTCCTCTCAACACATGGTTATGGTACCCACTACTTCTCATCATGATCAGAGATGCACACATCATCAGCCACCAAGAGACATGCTCAACTGGTCATGGTCAAACAACTGACAAGCAAATCTGTGGTATTGAGCAGAATATTAACTGTAGCCCATCCTTTATACCAAGACCAGAAGCCCTGAGAGCCATTGCCTGGTACTGCATCAAGGTATTTTATTATTATTATTATTATTATTAAGTTGACAGTCATTAGAGTGTTAGATAAATGCCTTGCAATATTTCTTGTGCCTCTTTACATTGAGTTCAAATCCCATTGAGCTTATCTTTGCATTTCATCCTTTTGAGGTTGATAAAATAAAGTAGTTATCAAGTATTGAGGTTAGTGATATTGATTAATCCCTTTTTTTCAAAACTGCTAGCCATGTACCTAAATCTGAAACAAGTATTATTATTATTATTATTATCATCATAATCATCAGGTATTTTAAAGTTGACAAAATCTTTCTTAGGATGTGGATAATACTGATGAGAACAATTTTTTGTAGTTCTGATACCTTTAGGTTTCCTGATATTTGGCCGATGTGTTTAAGAGCACCTTTTAAGTATTGTTTTCAAAGCTTTGATGATCACAGGTCTAGTTGCCACATTTCTGAGACCTCTATTTCAAGGTCCTTATATTTACTTAACTTTTGAAATGTTTTTACAGAAGTGTTGCAGTTTGCTGGGATTCACATGTCTATTAGCAGATATGTTTTGTCACTGTAAATTTTTTTTACCCAATATCTGGTCTACAGACCTGTATAGCATGATCAGTTTGGATACTAAATTTCAAAAGAATGGTAAATATTTTTATTTTCTACTACTTTGGTAGGTGTATGTTTTCATCAGTTCTTCTCATGTGGGAGTCTAGACAACCCAATGCAAATACTAGCCAAGTCTATCAGGGCAATTAATATATTCATTTGAAGCAAGCATAGAGCATCCAGAAATAAGGTGGTTAATTGTTTTCCTGGCTGTCCCAAAATATTATTATATGAAATATCTCAGCTTTCTCTTGTCCACAGCCAGCATACTAAGGTGACACTTGTTTACCGATCAGGCTTCAAGAATCCTGTGGAGAACTCTTGCAGTACCAAGCAAAGATGATTTTTCAAGGTTTTCTATCTTTACATTAGTTTTAATCTTTTTGAGTCGTGTTGATAGTTGTGTACTGATACTTTCAAGTGCACCAATCACTATTGGTATTATGTCCATTTTCTTCATTGCCCCAAACCTATGTATTTCTCATTCATCATAGTTGACTATGATGAAATGATTATTGTTGGTACTACTACTACTACTACTACTACTACTACTACTACTACTAACTACTACTACTACTAATAATAATAATAATTTTCTATGAGGCTAACATTTGATGGCAGTGCCAAATTCAAATTTGTTAACAAAAATTTGTTGGAGACAAAGTTAAAAAAAGTCCCAACCAAATCTCATTCCTTATTTATAGAAATAACTGTTTTTCTTTTTCCTGGTGACTTCCTCTGTGAGAAGGAGGAAATCCCATTAATTTTAGCACATCTTATGGTAAGCTGGTGATATCTGAAGCCTGTGTTGACTTAATGTCATTGAGGTCATCACTGTGTTCAAATTAATAAATGCTACAGCCTAGATAGCTTGTTGGAAATGAACATACATGCTTCTTTGCCTTTTCACAATATATACATATATATATATATACAGACACACACATACACATATATATGTTGTTGTCAATGACAACAGTATTAGCTTTTTATTTTTTTGTTCAACTGTGACTTATTTGTTAACACAAGTCTGAAGGAACTTCAACTGTTACATGGCTATTTGTTAGCACAATTCTGAAGGAATGTCTCGTGTTACATGAAATGAAATGTGAATGAGGCAAGCAGAGAAAGTAAATATTGTAAAACTGATTCCTTTATCAGATAAAGGATGTTAACATTGAAGATTTGATAAGAATCAAGGATAATGTTACAGTATATTGCCTAGGGCGACATTAGGGATCTTCTATATGATTAAAACTCAGCTATTGATCTGTTGTCTCATTGTGCAACAAAACAACAACTGACAACTGCAAAAATCAAACTTCTTTTATACCATGTCTGTCTTTGAAAAATTGAAGACTTCCTTTTCAGTCACTAATGAAAATAAAGGGTTTTAGAAGAAACAAGAAGAACCAGGGGCAAATGAGATAGGATCGCAACGCTAACCTTAATAATCAAGTATTCTGCCATTATATGAGAAAAATCTCCTTCCAAACTAACACTCTTTAGGCAAATATCATCAACAAAGGTATTTAAACAAGATGTTCTAATCAACAGGCCAGCTATCTACATTCTCATATTCTCTTTCCCTTTAACACAACTGTATTGCCACCACAACTGGATTGGCAACACAATAGTATTGGCCCAACAACTGTGCTAGCAATATAACTGTATTAGAAACACAGATGCATTAGCAACACACTGTAGTAGTGGTTTTCAAACAGTATACTGCATTAAACTGCAACACTACTGATTTTTTTTTCAATATATAATTTTAAGTTTTAGAAAATCTATACTAATGCTTAAGCATCTTGCAAACTCTTATTTAGAATTTTATTATGCACAAATACAATTTCTAAAACAAAGTAATAGATTTATTTATATATACATATATATACATATATAAATATATATATACATATATACATATACATATATACATATGCATATATACATATACACATATACATATATACATATGCATATATACATATACACACACACACACACACATATATATATACATATACACACACACACATATATATATATATATATACATATATATATATATATATATACTGGCACCCATACAGGTGGCATGTAAAAAGCACCTTTTGTGCGTTGGGCATCTTGGAGACAAAGTATTTGATGCTGGTGGCATGTGAATGCTCCTTTCAAGTGTTGGGCCTCACAGAGGCAATGACGAATGACCAAGATCTTTGGCATTATCTCGTACTTGAGAAGAAGACTCATCAAACCAAGTAAAAGTGCAGTCGTGGCACATAAGCATCCAGCCATAGAAACCATGCCAAATCAAACAGGAATCTGGTGCAGACCTTTCAGCCCTGGTCAAACTGTCCAATCCATGCCAGCATGGACAACAGATATTAAATGATGATGATGATGATATATATATATATATATTATATATATATATATATATATATATATATATATATATATATATATATATATATATATACATATATATATATATATACACACACACCTATCATCATCATTTAACATCTGTTTTCCATGCTAGCATGGGTTGGACAATTTGACCAGAGCTGGCTCCATGTCTCTTTGGCATGGTTTCTACAACTGGATGCCTTTCCTAATGCCAACCACTTTATAGAGTGTACTGAGTGCTTTTATGCAGCACAGGCACAGATGCCTTTACATGACACTGACATGGGTGCTTTTTACGTGGCACTAGTATCCATGAACCCGCAAGATTAGGACTGCTCAGCTGAAGAGGGATGTAAAGGACATGCCTGTATGCAAGAACAGCTATGAAATTACTTAGTTAATGTGTCTTCTTAAGCATAACAAACTGTCAAAAGTTTTGGTTCCTTGTCATCTCATCTGTGAGGCCCAGCATTTGAATTAGTACAAATGACCTTTAACCTCTACAATTACAAGAGCTGCATGAAGTGTGACCATTAGCTTCAAAGACACTTATTAGTATGGCAAGCTACTGCTTGGGCAATGTTGGCAAGATTGTCCTGTAGGATTGCTGCACATATCATTTCAGTTTCTTCCTGAAGGTCTGTCAGTATAACTAGTTTTCTGTGATACACAATATCCTTTAAAGTATTCAATAAGTAAAAGTCTGCAGGCATTAAATTGGGAGAACATCTGGGAAACTCATTTGCACTTCTTCATCCTCTCCAGTGTTCTTGCATATTTTTATTCAAGTAAGCTTGCATGTCTCAGCAGTAGTGTGGTGGTGCACCATCATGTTGAAAGAAAAATTAATCATTTCCATAAAGTGCATGTAGGGCAGGTAAAATTGACATGTGTAGCATGTCTGGGGATGCCTCCAAGAAAATTGGTTCTATTAAACCTCTTGATGACATTCCATACTACACATTTACCCCTGGTGCATTGATTACCTTGTCTACATGCAAGCAAGGATTTTCTGGTACTCAGTAAACACAACTATGTTGGTTCACTATTCTGAAATAAGGCAAAAAGGGTTAAAGGCAATTTGAATTAATCCTATAATTTCTGAATGAATCTAGTATTAAAATACTTCTACACATTTTCTTTCCTTCCTGAAGCGTGTATACATCTTTTGATAGACTTTATATAAATATAGGCGGTGCTCCAGCATGGCCGCAGTCAAATGACTGAAACAAGTAAAAGAGTAAAAGAGTAAAAGAGTATATATATATATTTATATAAAGTCTATCAAAAGATGTATATATATATATATATATATATATATATATATATATATATGCAAAAACATTTTGTAAATTTTAAAACTTAAAATTGTTCTCTTTTTAAACATGCCATGTGGAATGCACCAGTAGTTTAACTGTAAAGACACATTTTCTTTTATTCCACACTACATTAAATTTAGTAATTTCTGTAAAATAAGCATCACCATCATCACATTTGCATTCACTTTTCCATGCTGATATAGGTTGGATAAGGCATCAAAAGGAGCAGCTGGGCACAGTTTATATGGAACTCAAACTTCATCACTCTCCATGCAGTATCAATGTAAAGACACACACACACACACGTGCGCGCACACAGAAATGGACCTGTATATTTTCTGTCTACCAAATTTCATTCAGAAGGCATTAGTCAACCTGAGATTATAGTAGAACACACTTGCCCATAGTGCCATGCATTACTAAGTGAATTCCTTAGCCAGAAAGCCATGCCTGCACCTACAATACATACATATAATTTTAAAATAAATGTATGGTAAAATAAAGTATAGGAAAATGAAGAGTAATTTTATATATATATATATATAAATTTTGCATTATTTTCCACCTTCCACCTTGCATATAGATCTGTTCAGCCTAAGTGATGGGATAATTCAAAGTGATATAAAACAGCAGTTCAAAGCATTATAAAACAGCAGCAATTCAAATACACACACACACATGCATGCACACACACACACACACACATACACACACACACACACACACACACACACACACATACACACATCAGAAAAGAAAAGAAACAGCCTCATGTGTTCATAGAAATGGGTTATACAAATGTTCAGGTATCAATGTTCATTAAAAAATTCATGTGTAGAAAATGTGTTATATATGGTGTTTGTGAATTATGGTTTCTCTTAGCGATGCATTATGTTAGAGCAAATAATGTCACAATGTTAAAAATGAGAGAGAAAATAAACAATCTTTTTATGGGGGCTGTTCGTTCAGCTTAAAACATGCCCAATAGTTTAGACAAGCTGATAAGAGAGATCTGTGGTAGAGAATTAAAGGTTATGATGGCTCTTGTGGTACAGTTAGTTCATGTGGTAGTTTGAAGGAAAAAGAAAGAAGGTGAAGTGAATCAGCTTGCTCCTGGCTAATGGTTTGGTAACACATAAACAACTCAGTGTATGGTGAAGTGACTTCATTTAAAACGAGAAGAGAAAGGAGTAAATTGACTCTTTCTTTTATAATGTCATTTGCTTAGAATAGTTCATTGCTTTTTTTTTCTTTATTTCTCGAATAATTTTGACTTCCATCATCACAGTAGTAAGCAATGTTCAATCCGGAACACGTATGGCTTGAATCTGTTATTGGCAAACAATTTTCATTCAACAGAAGATAGTTTGAACAGCATATCATTTCCATGAAATGCAGTTTAGTGGCAAACCCTTTTAAAAGAATATCACTGTAAAGGAATGTCACTGAAGTTTGCCAGAATCACTAGCAAATTAACTGAAATAGAGCTGTTGTGAACACAGAGGCATGTCATTGATTGATCCTTAAATAAGCTGCTGATCAAATTTGTGAATGTGAGTTTGTATTGTTAATACACCAAAAGTATAGTTATACATATTATTATAAGTGATTTGCTACAAATGCATTATTTTAAGTATGTGCATATACTTCATTACTTGCATTACTAATTACCTCAGTAGCTCAGTACCTTGGTAGGGCAGTACCTCGATACTTCAGTAACTCAGTACCTTGGCAGTCCTTTATCTCTATCTCCTTATACAGGCTAGTACCAAAATATAAATTTTATTATGAGAAAGATGTTTCATTGTCACATGACTCAGCAACTCAATAACCCCTAGATTAAAATAAAAATCTAACACTGACACAATTTGCAGAATGAAACAAAAAAGTCTCATAAAAATTGAAACCACAATAATAGACGGAAAAAATGATCTCTTTAGTAAAGAGATACCATCATCCTTCTATGAAACAATTATGAGTGAAGTTTACTGTATATAATAAACAAAAATAGCTCAAAGCAATAGACTTGCTTAAATTAGCTTGGAGAAGGAGAAAATGAGGAAATAATGACCTATCATATATGCAAATATAGAACTCACTGAGAAACTAATGAATTTTATTGGTCATAAAGTGAGAAAAATCCTGTTAAAATATAGCTGCATTCTACTCTTGAAACATTAACTGGTTGCGATAGTTATAAAGAGAATATGTGAACAAGCTGTGTTGTTAAACCTATTCAGTTAAATGACAACATGGTAAGATAGAGATTTCTTAAGAAATCAACTGTACCAAATGAATTTATTGATTTAGCTTTGTCATTCAACTACTGATGTCTTGTCTACATCTTGCTTATACAACTCTAAGAAAAGTGGGAGAAAGGGAGGTATCTGATATTTATATGATAATACTGACACCTCTGCATCAGTTGTTGTTGTTTAGCACCAGGTCAGCACTAATTGAGCAAATCTATGATCAAAGGCATTCCACCCATGACTATTCAATAATCATTTTGTATATCTAGACTACATAGTTTAATGCGTCCTTTTTCTAAGATGGTAGGGTATGATTTCAAGGAGACTGGCACCACTCTGGTTCATAAAATAAGTACAGTCGTCTTTTGTTATTGATCCAACAGTCCAGCATGAGGATAAAATGAGAGGATCATTGAAGTGTTTATGGTTTTTCATTGTTATTTACATATTTTCTTTATTTATAACAAGCATTTGTGAAGAATAGTCATATTTGTTATAGATTTCTAATAGGCCAATCACTGGTTCACACACACACACACACATATATATATGGACCTGATAGATAGAAACAAGTAATGTGTGAGTGTGTGTGTATTTTACAATCATTGGTGTGGCTGATACCAGTAGTGCCTGACAGACATCAGTGCCGGTGTCATGTAAAAAGCACCATTCGAGCATTGTTGATGCCAGTCTCACTGGATTGGCTCCTGTGCCGGTAACATGTAAAATGCACCATATGAATGTGGTCGATGCCAGTGCTGCCTGACTGGTCCCATGCCGGTGGTGCATAAAAAGTACCATTTGAGCGTGGTAGTTGCCAGTGCTGCCTGACTGGCTCCTGTTCTGGTGGCACATAAAAAGCACTATTCAAGTGTGGTCAATGCCAGTACTGCCTGACTGACCCTCGGTGGTGGCACGTAAAAAGCACCCACTACAGTCTTGGAGTGGTTGGCATTAGGAAGGGCATCCAGCTGTAGAAACCTTGCCAGATCACACTGGAGCCTAGTGCAGCCTTTTGGTTTGCCAGTCCTCAATCAAACTGTCCAACCCATGACAGCATGGAAAGCGGACGTTAAAAACAATGATGATGATACACACACACACACATATATATTTATAAATATACATATATATGTATACATTGTTATTATTATTTTTTTTATTGAGTGAGAGAACAGTGCTTGTCATCAAAGTGACAATAGGGTAAAATATATGAAGCTCAGTATACCCATCATGACTACCCGTTTGAGAAGGGTACACCAGGCACATGTGTCACAACCATATGTGTACGACATAGTAACCTCATATCAAAATAAACAGCACATGACCTTGCAGGTGGGGGCCCAGTTAGAATTTTCTTCTTGTCGAGTAACCCATCCCGCTCAAAAGGTCCCTGAATATGGGTTGTCTAAGGATGTTGAACGAAACACCCATGTTTCCAGAGGTGAATTATTCAAACCCCAAAGAATCCCTCTCAACACATGGCTATGATGCTCCCCCACTACTTCTGCTCGTGATCAGAGATGCACATATTGTCTGCCACTAAGGGACATGTTCAACTGGTTAAGGCCAAACAATTGACAAGCAAATCTGTGGTATTAGCAGAATATTTGCTGTAGCCCATCATTTATACCAAGACAAAACAATGTACATGGTACTGCATCAGGGCATTTATTATTATTAGTATTAATATTATTATTATTACTTAAGGCAGGGAGCTGGCAGTATAATTAGCACACCGGGTGAAATGCTTAGCAGTATTTCGCCTGCCGCAATGTTCTGAGTTCAAAGTCTGCCGAAGTCGACTTTACCTTTCATCCTTTCAGGGTTGATTAAATAAGTACCAGTTATGCACTGGGGTTGGTCTAATCAACAATTGCTTGTTCAAAAGTGTAGCAGCTGGATTCTTTGTTAGTTTCACCTGTCAACAAATCACCTGGGCACTATGTACCTTGAAAGCTATGTGGAATAAGTGATCCCTTACATAAAAAACAGGTAAAGGCTAGTATCAGAAAAGGCATCTGACTAAAACAATGCTTCAAATAAAATATTCACCAATCCCATGCAAACATGTAAAAATAAAAGCAGAAAACAAACAAGCAAAATGATTATGTGACAATTTTATCTTTTTTTTATCCTCTATTTTAATATTTCCGTATAAGCCCTTGCAGTAGGCAACAATAAGATTCCTAAATTCAATATTAATGTTTCTGGACTACCTCAGTATCAGCAGGATATTAAGTGTTACTGGCTTGTTTTATAGTAGGTAGGTGACTTTTATTTATGCAGACCTTTTCACCACAATTTGACTGTTAAGAGTTCCATATGACCAGTCATATATATTGACCATTATAGCTACACATCATCAGTCAAGTATTCTAGCCATGACATTCCCTTCTGAATTTTTGCATATCAGACTACATTATCCATGTGTCAAGATGGACAACCAGTATGTACACCACTTGCTGAGAACAGTCCCAAACTGATTCCCATGGCAAGCACATGTTAAAGAAATCATCAGGGGTCATTTGTTGGCTTAATGACACAAAGGAGGAGGCTGTAATATGAGAGAAGTCTAGCAAATCAAATGGCTACATAGTGTCTTCTTCACTGACTCCAGACAGGTAATGTATGTAAACTTTTAGACTGTAGAATCTAATATATAGACTCCAGATGTGTTCTAGCGTCTCACTCTCTCTCTCACTATATATATTAATTTATTGAAAATAATCTTTAACCAGTGAAATAAAGCATCAAGCCAAATAACTAAAAGAGTCTGAGTGTAAGTATTTATACTTCAGTGTGTAGCTTATCAATGTAAAAGAGGATGTATGTTGCCTGTTCTGATATGAAGAGTATTGTTTTTGTTGGTTATGGTATATTTATGTGTTAAGGTTTGTGGCAAAGAAGTTGCTGGCCTAACTAGGGCTGGGACGATATATAATGAACCTGATAAAATAGTGGCAGAATTTCTTTCTTTTAATGAAATATGTTGGTCAAAGTTCAAAGAAATTTCATTTGTCTTTATGATTTGGTTATTATGTTGGCTGTGTGTGTAGTCAAGTGGGGGAATGTGGGGTGTTGTATGGCTAAATGAACTGGGTGGCCATATACAACTATAGCTTTCCTCTTTTTCTCATTATTAGAGCAATATAGCTGAAGAATTACACTATTATACAAGTGTGTGTGTGTGTGTGTTCATCTGTCTGTGTATCGTTAGGATAGAATATAACCCACTTCCTCTTACCACAATATCTGATCTATAAAAAATAATGTTATACCATCAACTGAGATCGAAGTTCAATTAATCATTACATTACCCCCACCACCATCACCAAATCCCCATCATCACCACCATCATTACATATCCCTCTTACCCGCCCCCACAAACCAGCATATAACCTCCTTACCACCCTCGCCATCCAACGACTTCCTTACACTAGATAGACAGGAATAAATAAATAACCAGCACTATGGAACAATTATTCTACTAAGATACATAATGGTAATAAAGGACAATAGACTTTTTATGCCCTTCTAAAATGAAATGAGGTTTTATTTCTATGGTAGTAGTTCTTTTTCATTTTTTTTGTTTTCTAACATTGTTCTTTACACTCTGACATTTTGATAACGTGAAGAAGTGTTTCAAGATAGCTGGGCAGTTAGAAAAATGAAACAAATAGAAATTTGATGGAAAATTTGATGTAAGCTATATCTTTGTACTCTACTTTTGTAGTTTTTATTTTTATTACTATTTTTATTGTTGCCTCTTCTGATACAACCAGTTGACTTTTTAGTATCTATTCTTTTTATCTAAAAAAAACCTCAAAGCTGACCAATTGTTTACTACTTCAGGAATTAAATGCCATGTCAATCAATACTTATTCATTCCTCACAAGAGTGATGAACAGAATCAATAGTTCAGAGAATCCATCAAAGGGTGACTGGTTCTATTGATTACAGAAAATAAGAAGAAATGTTTTGATATTTATACATTGCAAAGAGAAAGTAAATAGCATAACTACGTTGGAATGGTGCCGTGGCAGAATTGAAACTAGGTTACAAACTCAGTTTACCTTTTCTTGACAGAGTTCAACATACCTTTATCGTGTATGTTAATGATTGCTATTTAGGAAACAGTGTTTTGCAGCACTGAAAAGCTCAAAAACACACACACACACATTTATGCCAAATTAGAGCAACAACAGTTAAAAGTAAAATTTTAAAAATTGAACAGAGAATGGTTCTTGACTGATATTTGAATGAGAACATAAAAGGATGCAGTCAAATACAGCGAAGATTTCAATCTAATTCTGCCAAGCCATTGTCCCTCCAATTAATAATTTAGTTTTAAACAAATCTGCTATCTTTTATTACTTGTTTCAGTCACTGGACTGTGGCTATGCTGGGGCAGCACACTGAAACAAATCATTGTCGTTTAATGTCTGTTTTCCATGCTGGCATGGGTTGGATAGTTTGACTGAGGTCTGGAGAGCCAGCAGCTGCACCAGGTTCCAATCTGATCTGGCAATGTTTCTACAGCTGGATGCCCTTCCTACCACCAACCACTCCAAGAGTCTGTATATATTTTTCAAAGTATGTTACCTATTCTATGGATCTTTTTTTGCTGAAATGCTCTGTTACAGGAACATAAACTAACCAACTAGTTGTCAAACTGGGAGGGGCCGAACAAACATAAGCACAAAGTCATGCACTTACATAATGGGCTTCTTCACAGTTTCCATGTACCAAATTCACTTATAAAACATATAGTGGGGCTATAGTAGAAAACACTTGCCCATGGTACTGCCCAGTGGGACTGAACCAAAAATCATGTGATTGCAAAGCAAGATTCTTATTCACAGTCATGCCATACTACAGGAAACTATAGTATTATAGGAGTGTGGTAAGTAGCTTGCTTACCAACCACATGGTTCCGGGTTCAGTCCCACTGCGTGGCACCTTGGGCAAGCGTCTCCTACTATAGCCTCAGGCCGACCAAAGCCTTGTGAGTGGATTTGGTAGACAGAAACTGAAAGAAGCCCGTTGTATATATGTATGCATATATATATATATATATATATATACACACATATATATGTACGTGTGTGTATATGTTTGTCCCTCCAACATTGCTTGACAACTGATGCTGGTGTGTTTACGTCCCCGTAACTTACTGGTTCGGCAAAAAAGACCGATAGAATAAGTACTAGGCTTACAAAGAATAAGTCCTGGGGTCAATTTGTTCGACTAAAGGCGGTGCTCCAGCATGGCCACAGTCAAATGACTAAAACAAGTAAAAGAGTAAAGAGCATACAAAAAAAATCTGGGTACTATCTGAACATGAATATGATTTGTATTTATTACTTTAGATAGGTCAGCCAAAGCTATGAGTTATTTAAACAAACATATAGCAACTGTTATATTCTATTTTAAGAAATATCTTTTGTACTGTCCATTACACTTGCATTTTAATCCAATGAAAATATTTATACATCAACCATGGATATTTATCTTAAAAAATCAAAAGGCTAATTTGTAATAAACTTGAAGGCTAAAATTAGAACATTTTGTTTGTGGTGGATCAAAAAATAGTAAATTTATGAGTATACTGAATCCAGTTTAAGTGAGATTGATTGATAACTGAAAAATATTGTATGTAACACACAGCTGCAAGAAGGCTGCAACAAAATCTGGGTGAGGTATAAATAACTGCAGTGTTTCAAAATGTGACATTATCATAGTCTGTCTGGATCAATGGAAACTCGTGTAGCTTTTCTTATTTTAGATATATTTGCTGAAAAGAGAATGAACCAATGAAATAGATAGTGTCCATATTTCCTGGATCCTAATATCAGTGCCGTATGAGTCAAGCACAGCATCAGTTTCCTTGGTTACAAGAAAATGCTTCTTATTATTTAGACATATTGATTGAAGATTGTTATAAACTATTGTCTGACAATCCTGAGAGACATCCAATGATGACTAACTCACCAATCTCTCTTTCCTTCTCACACACATATGTACACACACTAACACTTACACATATTCTGACAGAGGTGAAAGGAATGGGGGGAAGAGAGAGAGGGAGAGAGAGAGAGAGAGAGAGAAAGAGGAAGAAAGACTGAGAGAATGAGAGCAGAGAGAAATATGACAATTGATAAATTATTATGAGAAAAGTTTGCTAATTACATATAGTGTAGCAGAGAGTCCCATTGGTTCTGCCAATTCTGTGTTGTGATTAATACTTTGAGACATCCATTAACAGATTAGTTAATTGGGCGAGATTTATTAGCAGAAAGTCAGCAAAAAAGAAAGAGTTGTTCTCTGTACTTAAAGCTTTGGTGAAGATATGACATAATCTTCTATACAAAGTCTAAGCTACTTGGTTGTGCAACATTGGTCACTGAACATAGAAGATCTGTAGAGGCTGGAGACTAACCACTTGGGTATGATATATTGCATAGACAGTATTAGCTTGCAGGAGAGGTTGAGAATAAATGAGCAGAGGGAGTGGATGGGTATTAAATGTATCAATATTAAATATGGAGGAGAAATAGCGGAATGG
This sequence comes from Octopus sinensis, assembly GCF_006345805.1. Taxonomy (NCBI): domain Eukaryota; kingdom Metazoa; phylum Mollusca; class Cephalopoda; order Octopoda; family Octopodidae; genus Octopus; species Octopus sinensis. Next base: position 128,768,095 of record NC_042997.1, on the reverse strand, counting down.
GTATGGACATGTCACAAATGAATTTTGAGAACTGCTGGTATAAGAGAAAACCAAGGAAGATGCTGCACCTCGAAGATGAAATAATGAAAGACAAAAGGATGGTGATAATACATTCATATAATAGACCAGTCAAATTGATGCAAATAGTGGGAAACTTACATTAAAAAGTTATAATCATAACTGATAATATAATGAGGATGAGGATTTCTAGACTGGTTCCTGTTGTAAGAGGTGACACATTGGACTATGTTTAAATAGTCATTCTCTGAACTCTCTTCTCTGCTTGTTTACTCATGGTTTCATTTCTGGCAGTAGTTGTTTAACCCCAGGTCAGCTCTGATCAAGCAAATTCATTAGCTAATGTATCCAAGCTCTGATAATTTTGTCTTGTTTTAGGTGAAGTTATTCCATAACTACATTCTCTTGGATACTGTTTTTCTCTTTTTAAGACAGCAATGTGATTTGGTTGTTAATTCTTAGAGGTAGAGTAACCACAATGTCAGACGATCACATTATTTTCACAATTTTTCCTAGTCGCAATACTCAGTAGAAAATACATTCATACATTTACCTCCTTCATTGTCACCATAAAGTCAAATTTGATTTAAGAATAACATTTTTCTTCATTAAAAACTGAATAAAGTGTGGAATAACTTCAAATATTACACATTGTTCAAGCTGTTCATATTTGACTTACATTGTGATGTCAACATACATTTCTGCCCACATAAGTCATGATACAACAGTAATCTCTACATGGTGTTGAAAGCATCCTCCAAAGTGGAGATGACGATATTGTCTCTTTCAACAGCAAGAGAACATAAGCACTACTCATCGTTACACCATATCTCCTTAAATAAGGAGCATAATGAACCAGAATCTTCACAAATGCTCCAAGTATTGGACCCCACAACCTCTGAGGATCTTCTCTGACAAAAGCTCATGCTTAACATATCTAAGATCACATACTAATGATTGGGTCTTTCTATCAAAGCCAAAAGATACTTCAGCTTCCAACCAAACAGTCTCCTCTACAAAACTCAAGTAAGGCCCATATTAGAGTATAGCTCTCACATCTAGGATGGTTCTGCTGCAGCACACTCAGACACTCTATGCTACATTCAGAAAAATATCACCTGGATGATTAGCGTAAAGTCACAAACATACTTCAGCCTCTCTGGCCAACCGGTATGCTGTATTTTCTGTCTACCTTTTCTATAATTTGAACACACTTCAGTGATCAGTGATATTACTTCATACTGTCCTTTCTCTGCTATTTCCAGCTTCCTGACCATTTTGCTATTTCTGAAGCATATACACCCATCAACATTCAATCTCTTCTGGTGCTGTTTACTTCTTCCACATTATACTGTTGAAAATCTTATGAGAAAATATAAGTCTTAAAGATGATGATTTCAAGATCTCATAAGGTGGTGGTAGTGATACTTCCATGGTTTCCAGCAGCCTTCTCCAGACATAAGAACTCTTGAGACTGGCACAGAAAACTAACAAAACATTCATTAATTTCATGATACTTGTGCTGCTTACATTGATGAATGGTAGCTATGTTTGGAATCTAATGATAACTAAATTTGCTTAGCTAGCAAATGTTAAGTGTCTTGGCTATGAATGGACACAATGACAAAATACAATCTACAAGAAAGCCATTCACTGAAGATTGCTAAAGACACAGCAACACACTTCAACTATTGGCTCACTAATATGCTATTTCCTCCCTCTTTCTTCTGCTACTATTATAACAGTCTTTGCTCATTTAAACCAGTGACTGCATAATTTCCTCAGGCTGGTGACTGAACACATCTATCTCTTCTTTTCCTCACATTATCTTTACTGTGTCCTATCCTAAACACTCTATCACATATTTAATCAGAACTGCAATTCCCCTGGAATTCTCTTCCTAGCCATGGTTCTTCCACAGGCAGATATTGAAGCTAAATACCAGCTGCATCAATCTCAACAGTCTGTGACACTCTACAAACAACATTAGAGTTGCTCTCTTTTGCCTCCAATGACTATAGTGTGGTAAGAAGCTTGCTTCCCAACCACATGGATCAAGGGTCAGTTCCACTACATGGTACCTTGGGCAAGTATCTTCTATCATAGCCTTGGGCCGACCAAAGCCTTGTGAGTGGATTTGGTAGATGGAAACTGAAAGAAGCCCGTCGTATATGTTTGAGTGCGTGCATGTGCTTGTCCCCCCCACCATCACTTGACAACTGATGCCGGTGTGTTTATGTCCTTGTCACTTAGCAGTTTGGCAAAAGAGACCAATAGAATAAGTGCTAGGCCTACATAGAATAAGTCCTGGGGACAATTTCTTTGACTAAAGCCCTTTAAGGTGGTGCTCCAGCTTCACTGCAGTCAAATGACTGAAATAAGTAAAAGAATAAAAGAAAGAATATGAGAAAAAGAGATGATACAAGAAAAACAATGGTTATGTTATAAACTTCATTAGCTAATGAAGTTCATAACATAACCATTGTTTTTCTTGTGTCATCTCTTTCCTATTACTGCTCTATACTCATCTAACACTTTGTTCTGAAACATATGTATATCGAGTTCTATACTAGGTTATTAGTCTTGCAATGCCTAAGTGAAATATATATATGTATGTATGTATGTATCATCATGTCACAAAATGGCAAATTAACTGTGGTGTTCACCCAGAGATAATATCTCTTATCGACATACTGTGTTTAAGAGCACACACGTATACCAATGAAGTAGAAATACACAGCTAGCATTCTTCTCAAAGCTGCTGGCTATTTTTGTCTGCTACTAATATATTTGTGTTTTTGAACACAGTATATCCACAACAGATATTATCTCTGGAGAAATACTACAGTCAATTTGCCTTTTGACAATGTATTTGCATTAGGTATGATGCACATATGTTTATATTAATCTAATATGGCTTCTGCTGCATATGACCCCCCCCCCCAAAAAAACACACACACACATACGTATATACATGTTGTTCAGGCTAAATTTAAAGGTTTTTATGTCTCCTTCTTTCAAGAACAGCTTGATGTATTGGTATTGAAGAGCATAATGATAATAGTTGTAGTTGAGAAAAAGTAACTGATGTGAAGCCATCTAAAGAATAGAAGAATTAACTGTATTATGATACATTGTAAAGGCTGTAAAACATGACAAGGATAGTTGCAATGGAGACTATGAAGGAACACAGCAGGCGTTCTGTGTCTGCACATCAGAATTCTATCAAGGTGATGGAAAATCTGAGCAAGAGAATCTGGGCTGTGGCAAGAGATGGGTGTTGGGGTCACCACCATGAAGCTAGCCCTGAATGGGGACTTTCATTACCACACATACAAGAGTGTTCAGGGACAAATTCTGACAGCAAAGAACAAGGAGGAGCACTTGACAAAGTTCCGGAACAAACTGAGGCATCCTGCTGAGCTGGAAATGACCTGGTTCTTCTAAGATGAGAAAAAACTGCTGGGATCAGTTGCACAACACCCAGAAGAACAGATGGCTTGCCTACAATCCATGTGATGTCCTATAAATCATGAAAACTAAGTTCCCCCAAATTGTGATGGTCTTCAAGTGTATATCCATTGAATGTGACATTATGTCACACCAATCTTTGAACATACCCTTAGCTCATTTCATAGGGCTATGTGAAGCTGCTGGTGACTGTGGCCAATCCCTGGCTGGAGTGGGCTGCTGCTGGAAGGCTATATGTGTGGCAATAGGATTTGGCTCCTTGCCATACTTTGGAAAGGTGTCAGAAGTGAATGTCAGAGAAATTCTACAATTTCACCAGCCCTAATTTCTGGCCTCCTTATTCCTGCAATTGTAATCTCATGGATTTCAAAGAGAGTGGTGTAGTTTAGAATGACACCAACTGTTCTGCATGCAACAACAATGTAGAGCTGATGGGCAAGATGAGGAAAGTGCTTGAGGATCTTCCCCAGGACACAGAGAGGAATGTATGCATCTTCCCAGGGACACAGTGAGGAATGTACAGAGGTGATGACTAGTAATCAGGACCTTTGGCGATATGCTGTGCTTGAGAAGACTTGTCAAGCTAAGTGAAATCATAGTCATGGCCATTGCCAGTATCATGTAAATGGCACCCATGAAATCATAGTTGTGGCCATTGCCAGTAGCATGATCTTTGAATGCTGGGCCTCATGGAGGTGAGGGATGAGGTGGTGAAGCATGATCTTTGAGTGTTGGGCCTCACAGAGCCAATGACAAGTGACTGAGACCTTTGGTGATATGCTGTGCTAGAGAAGACTCATCAAATCAAGTGAAATTGTAGTTGTGGCTGTTGTCAGTGTCATGTAAGTGAAATTGTAGTCATGGACGTTGCTGGTGTCATGTAAATAGCACCTGTGCCAGTGGCATGTAAAAAACACCCATTACACTTTCGGAGTGGTTGGCATTAGGAAGGGCATCCAGCTGTAGAAACCATGCAAAGTCAGACTGGAACCTGGTGCAGCTCTCTGACTTACCAGTTCCAGTCAAACCATCTAACCCAAGGAAAAGAGTTAGCAAGGAAACCAGATGTTAAATGATGATGATATATATATTCTTTTATCGGTTTCAGCTCAAAGCTGTGGCCATGCTGGGACACCACTGTTGGAAAATATGGATCACTTCATGAATTTTCATGTCATCCTTGTGCAGGGGCCATGCTAATCTTCTCTGTATCATTCCAATTTTAGTATCTGTATTGCCGACAGATTTCTAATCTTAGGTGATAACAAGACATAGATAACGAGAGGATGTTCCACGTAGCTGAAATATTCTCCTCTGCAAGATGTTTAATTATTTCCATTTAGTTTAGAAATCAGAGAATGAGTTACCAAAAGTAATGCCAACCTACTTTAATCTACCTTTATCTATTTTCTATCTATGGAAATACTGTAAGCTTGAATCTCTGTCAGGTCATAACTGCTATGTTTCAAAGCAATTAGACTATAAAAAGCCTATAATTACACCATATAATGGAATGACTAGGTGAATCTTATTAGAACACAAGAACAAGCCAAAAGTTTGTCTTTGATTAGTGATTCTTTTAGTGACCTACATTATTAGAATTGTAAGCAAAGTTTTTTCTTTGTAATATCTCATTAAATCTTATTAAAAAATCAACAAATACAAAAGAAGCAAGTCAAAAGAAACAGATGTAAAAAATAAATGGACTCCGTCATCAGCTGAAATTAACTGTTAGAGGAGAAACTGGGGATTGAAACAAAAATCTGTTGATTTGTAATTTGAAATAAGACTAGAAAATAAATTAGATTCAGCAAGTTGAATGAAAATGTAAAGAAAAACTAATCAAATATTTACAAATCATGAATTTCATCTTTAATCAGAATACTATGGCAAGAAATAACATGTAAGAAACAAGGAAAAAGTGAGTTAGAATAATCTTTTTGTCAATAATCATAATTAACCTAATTTTTCAAGTATTTATCTCCAATAATGAAGAAGATGCAAAAAAAAAAAAAGAAAATGTAATTGCTTATGTTGTAAAAGACTGGAAAGCAAAACTGGAAACCTAAAAATGCTACGCCATCCTCTGTTTGCGCTTGATCAACAAATCTGATGAAAAGCTAACATAGGAATGTATGATGAACTTTGGGTTTAGGCAATATTGCAGGGATCAGCTTTCTCTAATATCACAATCCATGTTTAGAAAGTTCTGCAGTAATGATAATCATGTCCTGACACCATCTTGGACAAATGCATGCTTTTCATTACAGACCAACATACTGTCTACTTTACAGACTAACATACTATATGTTGTTAATTTGTTTTACATCTACATTTTTTCCATGCTTGCATTCTTGAATATATTATTGAACCATTGCTTTACATCTAGATGCCTTTCCTATTGCTAACCCTTACCTATTTTTTTAAGTAAGGGATCTTGTAATTCACACGTCTATGAAGGTACAGAGTAAGTGGAGAAGTTGCAATAGAAGTCACAACACCACCTGCAGAGGCTGTGATAGAGTGAACACCTCTGTGTGTGTGTATACATGCACATACATAAATACATACATACACATATATATATGTCAGGTTTCTTTCAGTTCAGTTTCCATCGGTCAAATCCACTCACAAGCTTTTGGTTATTGTAGAAGACATTTGCTCATGGTACTGCACAGTGGGACTGAAACCTGAAACCATTTGGTTGGGAAGCATACAAACATTTACATCACACACACACACAAAGTAGAAAGGTATGTGTATATTGAGAAAGGAAAGCAGAATCAGACCATTGAGCAAAAATACCTTGTGGTATTTATTTCCACCTCCATTTGCATTCTTTATATCCAGGTCATCTTAGTCAGTCTACTTTATAGCATTGGAAAAATAAGTACCAAATAAGTACTGTGGTTGCTGTCATGGACTGAAACCTTTCAAGGTAGTGCTACAGTTTAGTTACTGTCACAAAGACTTGAAACAGGTAAAAGAACAAACTGGTAAAGGAATAGAGGAATTAAAGATAATATGTTCTGTAACCAAAGAAGTTGCAAATAGTTCGGGGAATAAGAAATCACTTTGAAATGGATTTTATTAAATTTTAGTAAAATGACAGGAAATTGCTACAATAAGGGAAACAAGCAATAAAAAATGTTAGTGAATATTAAAATTTTTTTGTAGCTTGTAAATGTGTCTTTGAAGGAAAATACAGGTGTGATTATTGTTAGGCTAGCTCTGATTGAGCAAACATATGGTTCAAATGCATTCCAAATATAACCATTCTGTTCTGTATATAAAACTGTATTATCCAACAAGACTTTCCTTTTATTAAAACACTAGAATGTAATTTAGCTGCTATTTCTGGCTGATTAGGCAACTATGTAGATAGCTCTTCATTGGCTCAAAAAGAAACAAAGTAATAATCCCCGATAGACACAAAAGAAAGTAAAGTTTGAACTAACTGAATTATCAGAACTGTTAAAGTGGTTCACTGTCACAGCATATCTCCTTACATGTCTTTCAGTAAATACATACATGTGTATATGTGTGTGTATGTTTCTGTTTGCATGTTCTGTATTTGTATATATGTGTGGGGTAATGTGTGTGGATGTTTGAGTATATCTAATTGTGCTTGTTAGAATATAGTAAACTGTACTACCAATAAAATGTCTTAGGGTTAGAACATTAAACTTATTAAGAACAATTTGTAAGGAAATGGTTAAAAAGATTCCACATTGTATCTGTGCCAGATTGTATTGTTTCACATTTTTTGTACATTTTATGTTGTAATAAATGTTGTATTACTGACACTAGAGAGAATTCAGTCAACATACTAGCTTCAAAAGATGGTTCTGGACACCAAGAAAAAAGTATCGTAATTACAGAGAAACTTATATGAGCATATTTTATCATTAAATTAGCTAAGCTATAGATCTGGTTAGATAATCCCACTACACATTTAATCTTATTTCTCCATCAATTTGATTCTGTCGAGTGAATTGGCAGCAATGTTAGATTCTTATCTACATTCAACACATTTATGGCACTAATTTCAGGAAAAACGTGTCTGAGCTGCTTTTATCTGACAAGATAAAAGTAAAACACACTTGGTAATTAGAAAGGTTTTCTACCACTGATTATCCAAATCAAGATGTGTGTCACAGTTTCTGCTAATGTGGAAAAAATAAATAAATAAAAACTAAAAATAACAACAATAATAAAATGTACAGAAAATTATCTGATACATAAAAATGTAACTTTTAAATTGTTAATAAAAACATCCAGACTTATATTAAGATAGTAAATATTTCTTTATACATTTCATATAAAAAGAGGAATCTATTAATCATAAATGTCGGATGGCACTTGATTAGACATTTATCTTGAAATGAATTGTATTATACAAACAGTAACAATGTAGCTGCTACTTCACATGACTATCAGTTAAAGTATTAGCCACATAAGGATCTCTTCAGTCTTACATCTGATATCAGCAAACAGCAAAGCCATGCAAGACATTCAGAAAGCAGATCACTTCTCAATTGTTGACCAGTGGTCAGAACAAATGAAAAATGTCACTGAAATTTCTTCAGATCTAATTGAGAAGAGTTTTCATCTTACCTAAAAAAATTTCTAAGTGCAGATGTAATGAAAGAATACATTTGATTGTAACTCCTAACCATCCAATAGATCATCAAGGTATCAACAATTCAGTTATTTTCAATTGTACCAGGTTGGATTCCAGGAAATGATTTATGATATTTCATGAACAGAGAGAGAAAACAAATATCTTAGATAATAAAGCAAACCTTTACAGACAGACACTTTAGTCAGGGAATCTCGCACAATGCTGCAATAAAATAAATGCAATCTTTCCCTCTGTACATGTGTGTGTGTGTGTATGTGTGTGAATTCATATATCACAGTTACATACAAAGATAATGATATTTGTAGTATTGTACATGATATAGTAGTTTTGCACTATGCATCTGTAGTATGTGATTGCAACAACAGCACACAATTGTCTCCTAAATTACAAAGTTGCAAATTACTGAAGACTGTAATCTTCCTTACCTACCTACACAAACAATAATATAACCTGAGACAAGGTGATGGGGGAAGCTCTATGTAGTTACTCAATTTACAAGAAACAGTAGCCAAATTTCCCTTCAATTTTCAAACAAATGATATTTAAAAATATTCTGGTTAATGAAGAATTACATAGTGATACCTGAAAAATGACAATGAGCATGGTTGGAATGCTTTTAATCATAGGTCTGCTAAATCTGTGCTCAGTGAGGACTAAGCAACAACCACAAAACCATAATGGAGCAAATGTCAACAAGGATCTTCTACATGGTGCTTGAACGAGTAGAAAAAGCAGCTAAATCTGCAAAACATACTGTAACACATTAAAAGAAAGGAAGGAGACACTGGATAATTGAGGTAAATTTAATAGGATGGTTACAGCTGGAATATCTTTGATCATATGCCTGCTCTATCGAGTTTGACCTGGGGTTAAACAACAACAACAACAACAGCAGCAGCAACAACGATAATACATAATGAAACAAGTTTTTTGGTCAAAATTCTAGCACTATGAACTCATAACAATTTCTCTTATATACATCATCATTATTATCCTAATTCCATCAAAATACAAAAAAGAAATAATGCACGAATATTGTATTCTATGTGACACAAAAGCTGTAACACGCTTGGAATTGGAATGTAAAGAAAACGGTAATGTAAGTGAACAATTTATATAGTAAATCATAAATCCCAACCATTTAACCGAAAAATAAAAAAAAACTGTTCTTTTATACATAAAAAGTATTTTTATTACTGTTTTTTGAAATCGTTTCAACAATTTATTCCTGTTATGGGAAACCCTGTATATAGAAAAAAGGAATTACATACTTACACAATACACACATACATATAGGCACATACAAGCATACATATACAAATGTGTGTATGTATGTGTGAATATGTATGTATGTATGTATGTATATATATATATATATATATATATATATATATGTTGCTTATAGGACAGTAGTAGCAGTTTAAAAGTAATAATATTTTAGTAAATACTGACATTAACTGTCTGCTAATGTCCATTATATCCACAAACAAAATTTACTGTTGTGATTTTTTTTACATATTTTTCAAGAGGTGGAACATTTTGGATATAATAACAAAATAACTGTTGAGATTGTTGTGTATTTCAAAATTAATATTGCTGGAGCTTTTATAAAATAATTCTGTAGTAAGTATATATTGGTGTCGATGAAGGGAAATTTAGCTATTTTTTATTTTGTCATGCAAACTATGAGAAAAAAATAAACCTCATCTTACCATCAGCTAGTTAACATTTAAACTGAATGTCCAAAAAGAAAACTCACTTTTTCAATAATTACTGTTATTTGTGGAAACCTAACCCATAATTGTAATTAATTAACGAATATTATGTAATTGATATCTTAATTTGAAATGGCTAGGGAGATGGAAGGAAGCACAATACATTATCAAGAGAATGGTCATCTACTGATGGTGATCGGATATTTATACATGAGATCAAAATATGACAAACAAATGATATATTTCAGAAACCTAATATTTTCTCCATTCTCTGCTGACTGAAAGATGTTCTTTTATAACAGAGCAACTTAATCTATATAAACCAAATAGTCATAACATTGAGCTTTTAATATATATATAAAAAAAAATTATAACAGCTAAAGATATGTAACACACAAAGAGCTCTTGCCCTCTCTGTCTGTCTGTCTATCTATCTATTTACACACCCTACCACACCTACAAAGATGAAACTGAGAAATCAGTGGTATACCTAGAGTGTGTGTCACTTGGGGCAGCACTTGAGTCCTTCTCACTGCCCACTATTAAGGTTTATACAGCAGAGCCAAATGTGCAATCCCATAAAAGCAGAGCCTAGGGTGGACTGCAGCCTTGTCCACTGAGAGAACTACTATATATATATGATAAAGTTGTGACAAGATATGTATATAAATCTATTTTTCCACAATAATATAAATACCTATGGATATGTAACATAGAACTGATATACATATGTTAACTTGTATAGCCACTAGCCACAGATATGAAACACAGAGCTAATTTATGTAAATATCCATACCCACAAAAAAGTGACTGAGAAATGCTAAATATAAATTTATATAGCCACAATGATGTATATTAATCTATTATAAAACATATCTATGTATATATATATATCTATATACATACTTAGACACACATACATATACATTAACATTATCACAAATATATATATAAATTAAAAGATCACAGAGATGTAATAGAGTTTCTTATGTATTAATAGCCAAAGAGATGCAGCTTAAAACTGATGTATATAAATCTATTATGTAATACAGAATTCACCACAATGAAAACATATGTACCCACAATGTGGAGACAGAAATCATATATATATATAATCATCATATATATATTATATATATATATATATGTATTATTATATATAATATATATGATGATGATGATTATATATATATATATATATATATTATATATATATATATATATATATATATATATAATATATATATATATATATTTATTATATATAATATATATGATGATGATTATATATATATATATATATATATATATATATATATTATATATATATATATATTTATTATATAATATATATGATGATGATTATATTTATATATATATATATATATATATATAATCATCATATATATATTATATATATATATATATTTATTATATATATATATATGATGATGATATATATATATATAATTACATATATGTAACATTACACACTATTCCATATGTAAATCAATATAGCTACATATATGTAACAGAGTTGCAATATATTATACATTAATAGAGTCACAGAAGCTGAGCACATTTACCAAAAGTAGAGCATCTAAAATAATTGAAAACAAGACTTGGCAACATTTATGAAACATTTTCTTTATTGAATACTAATGTAGCTTTCTGTTGAGATTTTTGCCCTTATTCTGAGACAGGGATGACAGGACAGCTTTACAAAGGCAACGGAAGAATGGTAGATAGATTTTTAGTGTCATCTTCAATGGATGAGTGTGAATGTATTATGTTTCAGCAATAACTGGCATTAAGTGAGAGGAGTTTGCCATTGAATAGCTGACTTTATTATATTCTATAATGTATGCTCTGAACATCTATCAATAATAATAAATGAATAATAAAATAAAAAGTCAAACACTGCACACAATAACTATAATAGTATTTAGATGAACTCTATAAATGGTATTTGTTAACAAATAAGGTACAAGAGTTTCCATTATATCTGCAATAATCCACTGAGAGATAACAACACTGGCACTGTATGGGGAACATTTACAAGACATTGAGTAAATAGTGACAGTGTATAGCAACAATACAGATAACGGAAATTAAACAATGATGATGATGATGCGGGCAATGATGATGATGAGGGCAATGATGATGATGATGACAATGAAGGTGATGATGATAATAAGAATGAAGCGGAAGAGAAGTCAGAATATCTTGTTTCCCTTGGAGACTAACATTTACCTGATAGCCACTCTGCTGGCTGACAAAAATATCTTCTAGACTTATTTTAGTAACATCTACTTATATTTAAATGCATGTCTTGTTGCCAAGCACAGAATGTAAGACGAAATTAGTGGACTCACCAAAGCAACACCTGTCCAGCAAGTCAATAAAAGAAATCTCTATTTACTTGTTAGAAATAGTAGCTAAATTTCCCTCAAATCACAACTAACCATCCTTAGAAAAATGCAAATATACATTGACTAATGTAGTCTGGCATGTATTATGGTATCAGAATGGACAGTCATGGCTGTAAGGCTATTAGTTACAGATTTGCTTCATTACGGTTAATAAACAACAACTCATGCTGTGAGAAAGAAGCTAATTGCCACCTGGTTCACATGTGATTTACAAAATAAATACACCAGTCAACATTCCAGTTGCACACACACACACACACACACACCACCACCACCACCAGATTGGTTGGGGCATAGCTGACACTACATGAGTGTGTGTATGGGGGGTTAATGAAGAAGTAAATGAAGGCAGTGATGATGATCATGGCAAAGAGTGTAGTGATAGTGGTGAAAATAACAATGACAATAATAATAATAATAATGAAATTATTGTATACAGTGCTCAGGTGCATCACAAGGAAATGATGATAATGAATATGATGATGAATATAATGATGGTGATGATAACAGTGATGAAGATGATGATTGGGATGATTATGATGATGGTGGTGGATAAGGGTGAGGGTGATCACGATGAAGTTGATGACGATGGTATGGATGATGACGGTGTGCAATTTTTCAGCTCCAGCTTATCTTTGATTGAGAAACACATCACTGTGACTATCTCATCTTATTTTTCAGGCACAAAGCATGAAGTGAGGGAGATTTGATTGCTATGTCACACACAAATACTTACACAGAAGCCTCTTTTGATTTGATGCTAATGATGACAGTGGCGATGATAGTGTTGACGGTGATGGTCATGAGAATGATGACATTGATAATAATGTTATTAGTGGCTATTGTTTCTGCCTCTGGACTGCAGCCATTCTGGAGTACTGCCAGTTAGAGAATAATTGTTTATATCAATCTTAACACTTGACTATTATTTTAACTGCAAGAAGAGAAATCTAGTGAGGGGGCCTCTATATGATGGTTCAACCTGCTGGAAATAACAGCAAAATCTTCTCCAGATTACATCACAATGTCTTAAAATTAGGAAAGAAAAGCACAGTAGATATTCCTGAAAAACAGAACAGTTATGGCTAGAATGTTTTTGATCATTGGTCAGTTTGATCAAAGTTGATCTGGAGCTAAACACCATTAGCACTACAACCATTAACAATAACAACAATGACAACCACCTCACAAAGATGCAAGGCACATTTTCCAAGTGGTTGTCTTATTCTTTCCAAAGGTATTCTCAAAATATCAATTGTCATTCGAGCATGACATGGAAATTTTCCAGCATTTGCTTTCTCTTTCTAGTCAGTCATACCGTGTGTGTGTGTGAGAGAGAGAGAGAAAATTCTGGAAAGGTGAGTGAACTACTTAGAGAGAGAGAGAGAGAGAGAGAGAGAGTAAATTCTGGAAAGGTAGTGAGTTACCTATACGTGAACCCTTGTCTGGGAATATACCATACCATAACTAGCATCATGCGAATAAAATTTGTCAAAAGTCTAAGCTGTCATTCCTGGGAAGTTTGGATGCAACAATGTATTGTCTTTTACTTCAAAAAGGTTACAATCATTTGCTACGCGAAGAGATGAAACTTGATCCTTACTTTCTAATCAAATTAAGCATTCTCCAGAGGTAAAATGTGGATAAACGATTTACAACAGTTTAAAAGGTCAGAATAATGCCGTTTCCTTAAAGCCCAAGTGAAATAAAGAATTAATTAGGCTAATTATATTCTAGATAAAACTTGGGAATTAACTGTTGCTAGTGTTTAAAATAAGATTTATTCAGCATCAGACGATGGAATTTGTCACTTATTAATTTTTAGAAAATGTTCTAGCTGCATATAATCCTTTACTTCTATATTAAAGTAATTGATAGAATAGAACTTTCAAGAAATTATAATAAATGACTATCCCAGAATTATTGTAGTGTGAAGAAACTTAGAATAATGAAGGTCAGCTCTGATCAAATAAACTTGTCATCAAAAGACATTCTAGTGGTAAACTCCTTGTCTTTTTTTTTCTCTTTTGTTTTTTAAACCTAGTGTTTCAATCATAGGACTGTATTAAAATGTTAGGTTGTAATTTGAGAGAGTTTTGACGATTAGTTTTAGCAGGATGAGTAGCCACAGAGGTAGGACTTAAGACCATGACATATGAAGCAGTAGCTTAGAATCAAGATCATTCTATAGAATGTATATACATGGATTTAGCAAGCCATAAAGTACAGATTTATTATAATTGATTTTATTCCCTTACCTTAGTACATTTTTTTATGTAGTTGATATTTTGGCATTATATAAGATGCTCTATTCTTAGCTTGAAAAATAACTGTAGGACTTCAGATGTTCAGATATTCTTAGGCTTCACTCTCTCATTGAAATCGTAGTATAACTATTGTACTTTGTTTGAAAACCTTGTTCTTGCAATTGTTCACATTAATAAAAGGAAATAATGACTAGATATATGTGTATTTGAAAGTAGATGTTAGGTACAGAAAAATGTGTAGGATAATTGTTTTAGCAGGAAAATACAAGTGTAGGAGACACAAAATTATTGCATTATAGTGGTATTTTGAACAAATAACTGTTAGGTGGACTTTAGAATTATTAAAATACTAGAAAACACACCAAGGAATATTTAATGGGGGAAATTTTAAATTTTATGTTGTTGTCAAGTAAAGATGTAAAGGGAGTATTCTAGTAAGAGTCTTCTTGTAAGAGTTTATTTTTTTGAGTCTAATACATATGAATATTTAATAGTTTACTGCATATGTAACAAGAAAGCTACAGTAGATTAATGATTGTTGTATATCATAAGAAAAAAGTACATAGGTTTAGGTGAATACAAGGTAAGAGAAAAATATTTAGAATAGTTGAATGCATTGTTCTTATTGTCCAAGTTTAAGAGCTGATGTTTATAAGGAAGCAAAACACAAGAAAATACAGAAGGAAATCATAAGTGAATGGAAGCCTAATGGATACAGATAGTTAGTATTGTATATCTGAAAGAATTGATAATATAAAAAGAATCCATACATACATGCATTATATACATATATACTCTGCAGGATGGTTGGTGTTAGGAGGAACATCCAACCATAAAAACCATATCAAAACAGACACAGAAGCCTGGTGTAGTCTTCTGCCTGGCTGGCTCCTGTCAAACTGTCCAACCCATGCCTGCACGGAAAGTGGATGTTAAACGATGTTGATGATAGGACATGTGAAGGCTTGTAAGAAATGAAGCTAGCATGCTTCACTGGATGTGTAATGTCAGTGTGCATGTTTGACAGAGTGTCTTAAGAGAAAAGTTGGGCATAAGAGGCATCAGATGTGGTCTGCAATAGAGACAACTATGCTGGTATGGTCATGTGATGTGTATGGATGAGTCAGCTGAGTAAAGAAGTGCTGATCTTTAACTGTAGAGGGAACATGTGGAAGAAGTAGACCCAAGAAGACATGGGATGTGGTGGTGAAGCATGATCTTCGAACATTGGACATCACTGAGACAATGACTAGTGACGATATGCCATGCTTGAGAAAACCCATCAAGCCAAGTGAAGTCATAGTTATGGCTGATGCTGGTGTCATGTAACTGTCACCTGTGCTGATGGCACATGCAAAACACCTTTTGAACATTGGGCTTCACAGAGGCAATGTCGCTGATGCCAGTGTCATGTAACTAGGACCCATGCCAGTGGTGGCATGTAAAAAGCACCTATTGAGCATTGGGCTTCATGGAAGCAATGACAAATGACCGAAACCTTTGGCAATATGCTGTACTTGAATAGAAAACTCATCAAGCCAAGTGAAATCATAGCCGTGGCAGATACTGGTGTCATGCAACTGGCACCTGTGCTAGTGGCATGTAAAAGCATCCATTACACCCTCGGAGTGGTTGGAATTAGGAAGGGCATTCAGCTGTAGAAACCATACCAAATCAGACTGGAGTCTAATGCAGGCCCTCAGCTCACCATCTCCCTGGTCAAACCGTTCAGCCCATGGCAGCATGGGCAATGGAAGTTAAATGATGATGATTATATGTGTGTGTGTGTGAGAGAGAGAGAGGGAAAGAGAGAGGGAGAGCAAGGGGGAGAGGGAGGGAGGGAGGGAGGGAGAGAGAGAGAGAGAAAGAAAGAGTGTTACAAACAAGCTCCAAGTCAAAGAAACTTTCAAGTTAATGAAAATAAATGTATGTATATTTAGGAATGTGCATTTATCAGGGTAGTAATTAGATAGGTGGAATGAAAGAAATCTGTTTTATAAAGAGTCAGAACATATTGAATTTACTATAGGAAATTAAGAGATAATTTAAGAAAATGTGTTACACAAACTGAAGAGAATAATTTCCTTGTAATGTATTATTTTGTCTGTAGGTATATAGCAAACTGTAGATCGGTGTTATATCAAAGGCATGGTATAACTCTGAAAATTTAGTAAGTTTGGGCAAAATGTGGAATTGTTTGAATATGTATCGTCTCATGCAAAATGGAGGAAAAGATTCATTGACAGTCGGTAGTAATAATGAAATTACATTTGATACAAAGTGACTTATTAAGATGATAAGGAAGTAACCTAATGAAACTGATTTGGTTGTTTAATAAAAGGCATATTATGTTATAATGTGCATAATGCTTAGCTTTGTAAAGAGATATCTGCATGAGATATAAAGTTAGGGAAATACATTGTAACATGTACCAGAGGAAGATGTGAGGGTGGTAATTGTTAGTGTAATTATATTAATATTTAAAATTTCAAGTTGGTTATTAGTACATTTGTCAATGGATTTTACATTTGGAAAAGTTGGTTTTGTGGCAAAGGTCAAGATATAAGATTTGGGACATCTATATTATTGTATGAAAGATATTATGATGGTTATCTAATGTAACATTTGAATGTATAATATAAAATGTAAAATGGATATTGGTGTTTTCAAAGCATAAAATTAATTGTCATAGGGTTGTTTTAGAGGTTAAATGTTATGTAACAAAGGTCAGAAAAGTGAGAAGTGGAGGAAGAAATAAATTGCTAATACAGGTAATGAGTGAGGGAAAAGATGCTGTGGTGCTAAAGAGAAATTGTGTTGGCAATTTAATGTAAAATTTGGATATATAATATAAAATGTAAGATTGAAATTAGTATAGCTTTCAGGTTATAAGGTGAGGACTAATAGGAGAATTAACAAATTTTAGTAGTTTTTTTCTGTGTTTTATTGTATAAGATTGAAAAGTTGGTGGAAATATTTGGAGGGGAAAGAATAAAGTAAATTATAGTTACAAAATGAAAAAAATATGTTTCAGTAATATTGAGATGATTTATACAAGGATGTAAAAGTATTAGGAGTATTATTAAGTACAATATGCTTGTATTTAGATGAAATCTAGACATATGTACAGAGAAGATATTCTGTATAACAGGCATAGAGAAAGTAGGGTATTCAATATGAGCAGGTCAGATACTTTTTTCCTAATTATGAGTGTCTAGGTATGATGAATAGGACAGGGGGTATGTAAAAAAAATAGGTACAGTGAATAGAAGAGATTGTGGAGAGATGTGAGGTTATAGCATTGGCAATAACTATGAGTTGGAAAGTGTATATTACTCCACTATTTTAGCTGGCCTTTCAACAAATTTGCAAAGGAGGTTGAATCTTCAACCACAGTATATTGCCAGTCGACACAATCCTATGTCAACTACTTTATCGGATGTAGAATCTTGAGATTATTTTTATCACCTCATCCCAAGTCTTCCTTAGTTTCCCTCTTCCACAAGTATCATTTCATTTGAATGCTTGGTATTGCCAATGCAACAGTCGTCCTCTATTTGTATCAAATGCCCATACTATTGCAGTCTTGTCTCTTACATGCTACATCTAATTCCTAGAATGACCTGTTTTTCTCTCAGTTCATTTATACTTTGTCACTCATGCACACTAACAAAGCATGCTTGCCTCATTTCTTTCTGATCTTCATGTCTTGCTACCATGCAGCAGCACATTTCACACACCAAGCATGCCCAGTTATCTACTGTAAATTTGTCATGTAAAGTAATACCATGTTCAAACTGATAATTACTTCTCAGTTTAAGTTCAATAGTCAAATAAGTGAGAAATATAGAGAAGTTCAATTGGTGGTGGGAAATAAATGTTATGTCATATATCAAAAGCAATGTTTAAATTTATAGAGTTAGATGGAATAAGATAAACAGGAAAATGGAAGATTAGGTAGCACATGTAGGTACTAAGTGTTTGGGTAGACTAAGGGTTTGATATATCAAAATACTTTATATATTTCTATGCAGACAAGATAAAATATGTGCCGAGTGATGGTTACAAAGAATCATTTTAGTAAAGAGTATTTCTAAGCCCTCTCTTCTACAATGTTAAGTAGGCTTTTTTGTACCTGGTTTAAGATTTGGCAGAGGTGAGTATTTGCCAATTAAAGTTAGACTTGATGGTTTTCAATTTCAGATTCTAGATGAAGTTTGAAAGTGATGTGTTGTCTCATCTATTCTGATTTATATATAATAAGGTGTAGAAATGCTGAATATATTGTAATTTGGAGCAATTCACCATTAATGATGTTGATAAGGTGTTTGTTTCTACAGTAGCCTGGTACACAATATCTTTAAGCTTATATTTATGAAGCAATGTGCAATTATTTAGGTTAATATAGCTGCAATTTCTATAGCCAATGAAGTTTAGTTTAGAGCAGACAGAATATGAATACATATGCATACACACACACATACATATGTATCTATGTATAGGTATATCATCATCATCATCATTTAACTTCCATTTTACCAAAGTTGCAAGGGTCAGAGAGAATTTGTTGAGGCAGACTTTCTATGAACAGATGGCATTCCTGTAGCCAACCCTCACCTATTGCCCAAACAAAGTAATATTTTCCATGGTTAGCCAAGGAAAACAATGGTCCAAAATAATGCTTGTAACTTGATTCAATCATTAGATACCCCCAGCCTCTGTCTTTAGTACATTTGAGGTGTTGACAGAATAGAGTTTATTTCCATTCTGTCAACACGTCAAATGCACTTCCCTGAAGATGGAGGCTGGTGGTATCCGATGATGGAGTCAAGGTACAAGTATTATTTTGAACCACTAAGCCCCCAGAAACAGCTGTTGGACTTGTAAAACTCCTACTTAACCTCCTTAATTCCTGATATCATTTCCATTTTGAGTAAGTCAAACTATTTTTTATATGTATACATATGTACATTTTTTGTATTAAATGTAATTAATATTTTTTGTATATCAACTTGCCTAACTTGCTTGTCCTTACAATAACTCCTCTACCTGGTCAAGTCCAAATCCCTTGAGCACTACAAAGCGTATTCTATAGAGAATACCTGTCTCTAATATCTTTCCCCCTCTCTCTCTCTACCTATCTATCAATATATCTATATAAGTATATTTTTATTTATTACATGCAAACTACCTGGTAAAATCATATATAGATTTTATCCAAAATTTTAATACACACATACACATATTCATTTATTGATGCACACACACACATGCATACTTATATATAATTTCAAACTCCAGCGCAGTAGGCTTTCAACTGGATAAACCTAAATAATTGCCCATTACTTCATGAATACAAGCTTAGAGACATTGTATACCAAGCTACAAGAAACAAACAACCAGACATAAGGTTTAATGTGAATCACTTCAAAATGCATACATACATACCAATTACCCTTCTTACTAACTGATATAAACACACACACATACTAACTGGATCCATTTTATTTACTATTCATCTTTAATTCTCTTAATACTGTCCCCTCCACCCACCCCAATCCTTCAACCTTTCCAATTTCTACAATTGTTATCTTCTCTTCCTTACTTATCATCTCTCAAAAGTTGTTCTTCATAATATTCATCCTCTTGCTTATTCCCTATCTCTAATCATCCATTACTCTCCCATACTCTCTTGCAACCTCTATCCACACTTCCTGTTCTCCTGTCCCCACTCACTTCTACTCGCATACAATCTTTAAAGCCAACCCTGACACCATATCACCACTATTTTTATCTCTTTCCAGCTCTACTCTGGTTACTCACACCCTTTCTTGTATATTGTGAATAACTGTGTGGCTCCTTTACAACAAACAAAAAAAAAAGAAGAAAAAAACCCAGTTCTATTCTCTCCTACTTTAACCCAACATCCCATATCATAAAGCCACCTCCCTATCTATTTTAGTCCAGCTAAGTCAAAAGGGATCTTAATCTTGCAGGATAGTACCTCACATGTGCTGGTGCCAGGAAAAAAAAAACACCCAGTACAAACTGTAAAGTAGCTGGTATAAGGAATGGCATCTAGCTATAGAAACCATGTCAAAAAAGACACTGGGACATAATGCAGTCTCAAACCCAACAGATCCTGTTAAACTGTCCAACCCATGCTAGTATGGAACATGGATGTTAAATGATGATGATGATGATGATGATGATATATACACATACATGTGTTGTGCGTGTGTGCGTGTGTGTGTGTTTGTGTTTATATCAGCATGTGGTGAAAACTGTTACATTTGAACAAGCATTACTTTGAACCACTAAGCCCCCAGAAACAGCTGTTGGACTTGTAAAACTCCTACTTAACCCCCTTAATTCCTGATATCATTTCCATGTATTCATATCCAAAAGACTTATCTCTGCTATATATTTTATCGAATGAGAAAAATGATTTAATATCAGGAAACATACTGGCGTCGATATAATTGACTAAAAGTTTTGGCAGCAATCCAATAGCTGAAACCAGCAAAAGAAACAAAGAAATAATACACAGAATAATAACATTCACAGAATCATTAAGTAGAAGTTTGTTTAAAAATTCCTCATTCTAATATAGTTTTGTAAAACCAGGATTGGATGTTGATGATGATGATGTAAGCTTGGGGAAGAGGAAAAGGGTAACAATGCTTACAACAAACTAATAAACTGATTAATGAATTAGATACAAATGAAGTTAATAATAATAAAACGATTAGTATGATGTATAAGTAATAAATATCTGAAGCTGTTTCAGTGTTGCTATTGCTATTAACAAAATGCTAATAGTAATAAAATGATTAGTATTATGTATATATTATAAATATATATAATTGTATCTATGTTGATACAGTCGTATCTGTTCAAAAAAGATGCTACAATATAGGTTATCTGCTGTAAAATTATAAAATGTTTAAATTGATAATTAGTTGTCACTTTAATACAATAGTCAAATAAGAGAGAAATAAAGGGAAGTTTAATAGGTAGAATATAGATGTTATATCAGATATCAAATACAATGTTTCAATTTATAGAGTAAAATGGAATAAGATGTATAGAGGAAAATGAATAATTACTTTGCACAGGTAGATCATAGGTCTGAAATGTTGAAGTGTTTTATGTGTTCAATATGAAATATGTTCTGTGTGGCAGTTAGAAAGTATTTTAGTAAAGAGAATTTCTAAGGTCTCTATTGAACAAAGTTTTGTGGGCTTTATGTAGCTAGTGTAAGATTACGCAGAGGTGAGTATTTTCCAATTAAAGTTAAACTTGATTGTTTACAATTCTAGATTCCAGATAAAGTCTGAAAGCGATGTGTTATCCCATCTATTCTGAATTATATATAACAAAGTGTAGAAATGCTGAATATATGGTAATTTGAAGTGTTTCACTATTAATGATGTAGATAAGTTGTTTGTTTTCCTATAGTAGCCTAGTACACAACATCTTTAAACCTACATTTATGATGTAATGGGCAATTATTTAGATTAATGAAGTTGCAGCTTATACTGGAGTTTGACATAGCCATGTTTAGATTAGATTGGCTAAAAATATGCGTGTGAGTTGACATGTGCATTTATATCAGCATGACGCGGAAACTATTTTGAAACAAAGATGCCCTGTATATTGGTTTCAAATTTTGGCACAAGGCCAGCTATATCGGGGGGGGGGTGTCAATTACATTGACTCCAGTGCTCAACGGGTACTTACTTTATTGACCCTAAAAAAATGAAGGAAAATGTCAACCTTAGTGAAACTGGAACTCAGAATGTAAGCACAGATGAAATGCTGCTAAGCATTTTGCCCAGTCTGGTAACGAATCAGCCAGCTCACCACCTTAGATGCTCTATATATTAATATTTGACTAACTTATCTCCCTTATGTATCATATCTTACAAGAACTATCAAAAATTAATGCCTATGCATAGGGGTCAGTCATCTGCTAAAAATAGCAACCAAATTCCCTCAACTCACATCCTGCTGCCTTAAAAGGAGGAAAACGTCACATTAGATAATATGGTGAAGATACACAATCTCTGAAATTATCACTGGGATGTTCATGGTTGGAATGGCTTGATCTATAAGTCTGCTTGATCATGAGAAAATGCCTCAGTATCTCACCTACTGTAGTATGAACAGGTTGGAAAACAAACTTGAACATCAATTTATACTGGATCAGGTAAAACATAAGAAACACAAGACTGAACTGTCAAAGAGTTACAAACCCTAAACATTCTACACAGACTCACATACACAAGCAGATACACATTAAGTTAACACTTACTTCACATACAAATATATACATTACACACACACAAACACTGACATGCACTGAGATGGACATTCACTTAGATATATACACATACACACAATCAGACCATCACACACAGACACATGGCAATAAAACAAACACATAAATAGAGACAAATTTTCAGACAAATACATATGTGATAGTCACGTATGCATGCACACATGCACTCAGACAGACAGGCAGACACACACTCACACACACAAATACTTAAACCCATGGCACCTTGGCTATGTCATCTATTGCATGACACAATGCTGATTTTATTTGAAGTGAGACATTCTACAGCTGTACATTACTAATTAAGTTGCTTAAGTTAATTAGGATATCAACAGCTTCAGGTTAGAGCCTTCAGCACATTCTTTAATATAATTAATTTCTCGCTTGAACTTATTTATGTCTTTTGTAGTTCAGAAAGATTTATAAATGTAGTTCTCTCATAACACTGACAGTATCACCTACATTTTATAGATAAAGCAGAAATGTGGCATCTACATGTTCATTATAAAGTTGGAATTGCAAATTTCCAGAATGCTACATACATACGTACATACATACAAACACACACACACTTACATACACACTCACACACAAATATATATACATACAGGGGTTGGACAAAATAATAGAAACATCTTAAAATTTCAAACAAATTTACTTTAAAATGGGGTAGGATAACTTTTGGTGGTAATTACAGCTTGAATTGTTTCCAAAGGAATTTTTGTCCATTCTTCAGCTAAAACAGTCTCCAGTTCTTGTAGTGATGGTGGTGGAGGATATTGACTCCTTACTTGTTTTTCTAAAATGTGGTGGCTAGATAAAATGTTCAACTTCACAAGAATGTTCCTCGTGTCATTCAGTAACAACTTTAGCTGTGTGAACTGGTGCATTATCATCCTGAAGGATTGCGTTTCCCTCCGGAAACAGTTCTGTAAACATAGGATGAATTTGATCAGATAAAATGCTTAAATAGTCTTGACTATTAATTCTGCCATGAAGAGAAACCATTGGGCTGATGGATTTCCAAGATATAGACCCCCAGATCATCACAGATCCTCCTCCCTGTTTAACAGATGGAAGAAGGCAGTCTGGATCAAATGCTTCTTTTGGCTGTTTCCACACGTATACTCAGCCAGTGGTTGGAAATAAGGTAAAGGATGGCTCGTCCAAGAAAAGAACATTCTTCCACTGCTCTATGGACCAATTCTGTAGGTTTTTACTCCACTCTATTCTGGCACTGAACATACAATCAACAGAACTCAAGTGTGTTTCACATTAGCATACCACACATAACAGGGAGGGAGCAGATGTTAGACATGCAGACATTCTGGAACACATCTAAACTAAAGGTTAGCTAATTAGTATAGTGTTAATATATTTAATTTAGTCAGCATAACTCTAATTCATTGAGACCATACCAGTATCAAAGTAAGGCATATACTGCTGACAAAACCAAAAGTAAGGGAGATAATTCATAATAAGCAATGAAGCAATTGGAAGGATTGTCTGGTCTTTAGAGGTCATGGTATCTGCAATCTAACTGGTAAACTGTCACTCACCAACACACTGGCCTAATGATATGCTATGTTTCCTCTCTGTCTCTGTTTAGTGGTTGGTGTAAGGTAATGCATGCAGCCATTGAAACCATGCCTCAACTGGAGTCTGGACAGCTCACTGCTAGCCAGCTCCATGTCAAACCACCCAATCCATACCAACATGGAAAGAGGACGTTAAATGATGATGATGACGATGATAGATATGAAGAAAAACGAATAAAAAGGAGTGAATTTTAGTTTTACAAGTAGTTTGAAGAAATGTCAAAAATTAGCTCAACGGATGACAAAAGAAATACGTGTGTGTACATAGTTTAAACATTTATTCATTTATATTAGTTTCAAGAAAAAGAATAATCTTTGGAATTTTGACATGACTTCATCATTCTTATCATCATCATCATCATTGTCACTACCATCACCACTGCTGCTACCACCATCACTATTTTATGCTTGTTTTTTTCATGCTTGTTTGGGCTGGATAGGTCATCTCCAGAACAATGTCTTGCTACCATCATAATTTTATATTCATTTTACTATGCTTACCTAAGCTGGATGGATTTTCTCCATCTAAGTGTCTTGTCATTTGCTATGATTCTTTGTCAAATTCAAAATGAGGTTCCCCAATCAGCCTTCACCAGTTTTTCTCATATCTACTTCTCCTGCAGCTTCCTTCTATTTCTATTGCTTGGCATATGCATCACTTATCTATACTAGCTCAATCTTCTCTCTTGCATACTACATTTGACTACTCACATACCAGTTCTTCTCTCAGCCTGTTTGCGATCCTTTGTCCATTCATACTTACATTTAGCAAAGCATGCTTGCTTCACATCTGTCCAACCTTTGCACATCCTCCACACTTAATGGTCATGTTTCACTACCATGAAATATTGTATAACATTTCTCCACAAAATGGAGAGAGAATCTTTTTGTTGTAAGCACTCTGTTCTTAGTCTTGTTACTACTATGCTTGCAGAAAACCTTTTTTCTACTACTGATACAGTCACCTAGGTAACAGAAGCTATTAACTATTTCTAGAAAGCCCTCCAAATATTTGAAAGAATTTGTTTCATGGATGATCAACTATGAACTACTCCTGTACATCTGCTGAATAACTTCATTGTTAAGAATTGTTTACAGCAATAAAAGATGTTTAACTTTGCAAATAATTCTTACCTATATTTTTGTCAGTATGTCTATATGTCTATGTATATATATATATATATATATATATATATATATATTTGTATAAATATATAATGATATTTCTATCATTGTTGTCATTATAATCCCTTTAACAACAGCAGCATAGTCATTGCTGCTGTCATCATCATTATCATTTTCATTAGTCACATCATCCTTATAATAAACACCTTTATTTTCAGCTTACTTCGTCTTTTGGATGAATCTGCTAATGCATCTGTGTTTAGTCTGGTGACAGCTGCTTTTTGGTGTGAATCTTTGTGATAATAGGCCAAAGTTTCAATTCAGATGTAGAGCAGCTGCTTTTCTGTCTCTTTTGTTAATAATCACAGGAAATATATTAATGTTACTATTTGCCTTCATATCTTTATACAGAAGCACGCATCAAGCTAACAAGAAAACATCTATGTAGCCATTCAACCTGCTTGAAATATCAGCCAAATTTCCTCAAATCACATTCTAATGATTTTTGAAAAATGAAGGACATATCAGATTAGATACACTACATTTGAAAAATAATGGAAAAATCATGGTTGATTTGTATTTTATCGTGGACCAGGCCTGATTTCATAACTAAACAACAGAAGCAGCAGCAGCTACTGCTGACACCACCACCACCACCACCACCACAACAACAACAACAACAACAACAACATATTTCTGTAATGTGGAGAACTTAAATAAATCTGTAACACCATTAATCCTATCATATTATCTTTAATTATTTCTTATGTCAATTGACCATACAAACATTGAAATGACCAAATATACTCTTAAATTACACAAATCCTGCTCTAGGGCCATATCAAGTTGGAGGAGCTTTACGAAAGATATACTTAGCATACATTTATGAGGAACTAACCAAAGGCAATATTAGATTTAATGAAACTGATGACCTTGTCATGGTTAGGTAATTGATAGGGAAGGTGCAATGGCAAGTTTTGAGGGCACAACATTGCTAATGTCAAGGACTACTTTTATAGCAATGGAACAGAATGTTGAAGACAAGAAGACTTGAACACAGCATCTCATCTAGGTCAACCTTATTTGATTGACCACTATGTGGTTAAGTCAGCATTAATGAAAGTTAAATAATTTTCCTCTTATGAAGATATTGTAACATTCTTGTTTTTCTCATGATAAGAAGCAGAAGGGAAGCTGTTCGACATTTAAATCGAATCTTTACCCAATAATCATCAGGACCCAGCACCAAACAACAGCTGTCAATGAGACAGGTGCAGTTACTGAAATAACTCCCAAATCTCCCTCAAATTACAGCCTACTGTCTTATAAGAAGGACACATAGGGTAATACAGTCTAAGATATAGTGTACCTGAAGGTAAATGGGATGGTCATGGTTGGAATACTTTTGGTCTGTTTGATCAAAGGGGGCTTGGGTTGAACAAAAACAACAATATAGTTAGTAGAGGACCCTCAAATATGATTTATTGCACGTCTAGAAATAGCAACCAAATCTCCCTCATATTATACCCAACAATCATAAAAAGAAACAGACATGTCAGGTAAGATAATCTGGGATACACAATGTCCTAAAGAAGGTTGTGATTGTTATGGCTGGAACAGCTTTATTGATCATAGATGTATCTACTTAGTTGGGAGAGAGAGAGAGAGAGAGAGAGAGAGAGAGAGAATTATACCAGAAGGTCGTAGAGTAGAGTTACCAGTAGATCTGAAAGGGTCCCACTTTTTGGAAATAGGGCAGGCTGTAATGAGTTTACAAAGACAGGCATAATCACTTAGAGAAGGAAAGATAAGAAGTTTGGTGGTATTTTCAAACCCTATTTGAAATGAACATATGTTTCATTTTTGATGAACATAGAGTTCTGATAATACATCTCCCCGACAGTTGGTCTGCCCTACTGACTAATTTTATAATTTTCTGTAACAAGTCACATTCATATTTTGTTACTGGAATAGACTTAACTCTAGGTTTTGTTGACATTTTCACGGGGGTTCCATCATTAGTGGCTCCACTGTATCTCTTCCCAACCACTCAACCTTTATATCTTCCTTGACTTGCTTGATCATGTGACTTGTTTCTATCCTAAATGCATGTTTACACACTCCAGTGTGTGTATATGTGCAAAAATGTGTTTTTGTTTGTCTATGTGTGCGTCTGTGTATGCCAGTAGTTTCTACACACACTTTCCTTTTATACTTACACTTGGTCAGCTAAATTTTACTTCAACATTTGAATATTATAGCTATTTCTCTTTCACTCTTTCCTTGTTTCTTGATTTTCTTCTTCCTCCTTGTTTCCACAATGATCCTTCAACAAAACCTCCTGATCTATATTCTCATTTCCTATTTGTGTGGGTGTGTGTATTTACATATAAATATGAACAATATTTATCACATTATATATCATTCTGTTATCTTTCTCTCTCTCTCTCTCTCAATACTCCCCCACCATACACACAATTCGAGAAAAATCCAGCCTTCCAATTGCTGTTACAGCATACAAAATCACCCACACACATATTTACAAGCCTCTCAAAACACAACTACCTCACCCGCTTCACAAACCACTGTATCTCCTATTTAATCCAGACAATGGAATGACAACAATTTACTCCTATGGATCGAATAAAGGGTTCACTTTGAAATTATGAAAGCATTACTGTATACAACAACAGTCACCTAGATCACAATTTCAAAGGTGATGAGAGTGGTCATAAACACTCAACTTCTTCCTTAACTTGAGTCTCTCACTTCTCAGCAATAGCCAAGCTGATTTTAGTGATGTTAGCTCTACTGTAGACTTGCTGTCCTATATTCTGTAATACTTGCCACTGTCTCTATCTCTCTCCCCCCTCTCTCTCTCTTGTTTTGTCTCTGTTCTCAACAATGGTCAAAACTTTATGATTATGATAACCAAGATGAAGACAGAAATCTTAATATATCAGTATATGATGAATACAAACACACACATACAAAAATAGCATCAGCATAAATTATCTCATTAATCTTAAAGCCTGTTCAAAGAAACACACTATCAGAGATAAGTGTAAATTAACAACACACAAATGTCTTGCAGCCATAAAGTCCATCTCTTCTGTGGCCATTATCAGAATCTACTGACTTACAGGTGAAATATCTGCGTGATTGTCTGATCTTCTGGAAATAACAGCTAAGTCACTATGAAATCACACCCTACTGTATTAAAGGAGACACTGGATAATGTCCCTGATATATAAAAAGATGGGATGATTAGAAGAATGAGCTAACTGCTAAAATTAAAAGCTAAATTTCTCGAATATTACACTGAACTGTCTTAACCCTTTCATTACCAATCCGGTTGAAACCGGCTCTGGCTCTGAGTACAAATGTCTTGTTTTAATAAGTTTTGAATTAAAATCTTCCACCAAACCTTAGTCACAATTTATGTTCCTAACACTAGCTGAATGATAACTAAGTTATTTTACTAAATTCTTTGTTATATTTAAAGTAATTGAAAGAAACACAGAGCATTTCAAAATAAATACAGTAACGAAAGGGTTCAAGAGAAATGACATGTCTAAAAAAGGAAGAGATGGTTGTGGATAGACACCTTTGATCACCAATCTTGCTTGACGAAGGCTAATTTGGAGCCAAACAATGAATTTTGGAAAGACATCAGTTTGCCCCACCCTCAAAAATAATAACTCCTCTGATCCTGTTAACTACCAAACTGATTCTTAAAATACATTGTTTTACTACTCTCTCTCTCTCTCTCTCTTGTGAAATTGCTTTTGCTTCTCTAGATTAACAAGCTGTTGCATCATTTCTATCATTTTCACCCAGGATCCATTAAATATTCATATTTCTCACCCATTCATCATAGTTACTTTGTCCTCATTCCACAAATCCTGCACTCTAAACGTTTTTCAGTCATTTCTATCCAGAACTGCAGCCCCTAGACCACTCACATAATTCCTACACTAGAGACCAAGCTAAACATCTACCACACCAATCTTAGCAGCAGAGTGATTACAAAGATTATGTGCAATGTCGCTTTCCCCTTTTACAAAATATAAAAGGAGCTTTTATATGGCCTATTGATATGCTAGAAATAGCATCAAAATCCTATTCAAATTATACCCACTACATTAAAAAAAATAGAACATTTTTAAATTTCGTTTTTGGATTTGGTTTGCAAGATTCTTTATGTGAGTTTGTGTGTTTGACGCATATTATGTTGTGTCTGGGGAGAGTAATTTTCTTTTTGTGCCTTATAACGTAACATACTCACCGGTAAAATTTCCCCTTTTTTTTCTTATTTTTATTTTCCTAAAATTTTCGTTGCGTCTTGCAACCTTTTCTCTTGAAAAGGTTGCAAGACGCAACGAAAATTTTAGGAAAATGAAAATAAGGAATAAGTAGAAATTTTACCGGTGAGTGTGTTAAATTATAAGATACAAAAAGAAAATGACTCTCCAGACACAACAGAATATCATTTTTAAAAATTTGGTAGAAGTAAAATATACAACCATTTATTTTATATCATCACATTTTGTGAGAAACAGTGTTACTAGTTACAGATTTCTTATGGGCCAATCATTGACTCATTGCTTTTCTAATGCTGAGAATGACAAGGAACTGTTTGTACAACTCAGGTGGAATAAATATGGCACAAGAAATTTTTGCCTGTGAGCACCAGTTTTCACCAAAAGATATATTTGCACAAACAAAAATATATACGAATGCTTAATTCATATGCTTTGTGGTGTGATACACAATCTAGCTTGCAAACTGTCAAATATTTAGTACCATTGAAATAAAGATACATATGTATATATATATATATATATATATATATATATATTTATATACAGGGGTTGGACAAAATAATGGAAACACCTAGCATCATAATTTTGAAATATCTGTAAAACTGTCAAAAGCTTGTTTATTTTTATGTTTTTTTATTTATTATTAGTGTTGCTTAATATGTTTTGCTAAAATTGCTGTTTCTTTTCAGTTATCATCAGAAAAAGGTAATTAAAGATCATTAAAATGACAGATCTATCGGACTTTCAAAGAGGTCAAATTGTTGGTGCTTGTATGGCAGGCGCTAGAATAACGAAAACAGCCAAAATGTTTGGTGTATCAAGAAGTACTGTCTTGAAAGTAACGACAGCTTTGATAAAGAGGGAAAAACCTCCTCATCGAATCAAAACTCTGGAAGAAAACCAAAACTTTCAGAGAGGGACTGTCAGACTCTTATGCAAATTGTTAGAAAGGATCACAAAAGTACAGCTCCCAAAATTACTGCAGAGCTTAATGACCACCTCGAGAACCCAGTTTCCACAAAAACCGTTCACCGGTAGCTGTACAAAGCCGGATTCCATAGGAAGGCTGCAATCAGAAAACGACTACTTTCAAAATAAAATGTCGCAAAGCTTTTAGAGTGGAGTAAAAACCTTCAGAATTAGTCCCTAGAGTAGTGGAAGAATGTTATTTTCTTGGAGAAGTCATCTTTATTCCTTATTTCTGACCACCAGCTGAGTATACGTGTGAAGACAGCCAAAAGAAACATTTGATCCAGAGTGCCTTCTTCCAACTGTTAAACATAGAGGATGATCTGGGGGGCTATATCTTGGAAATCTATCAGCCCAATGGTTTCCCTTCATGGCAGAAATAATAGTCAAGACTATTTAAGCATTTTATCTGATCAAATTCATCCTATGTTTACAGAACTGTTTCTAGAGGGAAACGCAATCCTTCAGGATGATAATGCACCAATTCACACAGCTAAAGTTGTTACTGAATGGCATGAGGAACATTCTAGTGAAGTTGAGCATCTTATCTGGCTACCACAGTTCCCAGATCTCAATATTATTGAACATTTATGGTACATTTTAGAAAAATAAGGAGTCGATATCCTCCACCATCATCACTACAAGAACTTGAGGTTGTTTTAGCTGAAGAATGGACAAAAATTCCCTTGGAAACAATTCAAACTTTGTACGAGTTCATACCTCATAGAATTCAAGCTGTAATTACTGCTAAAGGCTGTCCTACACCATATTAAAATAAATTTGTTTGAAATTTTTAGGTGTTTCCATTATTTTGTCCAACCCCTGTATATATTATTTAGCCATTGTTTTATAACTGGATGCCTTTCCTGTTGCCCTTACCTGCTTTTGAAGTAAAAGATTTAAAAATCAGTGGATAATTTGTGGATGAGAAATAACAACAGTGCTGCTTGAAGCTCAGCAACTAATAGAGAAGTGCAAATGTAAACAAACATACACACATGCACACACATACATGCTTAAATAGTCTTTCAGTTTGCACCTACAAAATCCACTTACAAAGCATTGGTAGAAGACACTTGTCAAAGATACTGTACTGTGAAGAAGCTACTTCATAAACTGTATAGCAATTTTCAAACTTTCCCACTCAGTACGTTTATCATATAGTAACCTTGTTTATTAAGAGGAAACCTTTTGCCATTATATTTATCACAAGGTGCAGGAAGGAACTTTAGTAATCAACAGAAAATAATGGTTTTTATAACATGGCATTATCATCAAAGTCATTTGCTTCTTAAAAAGCTATAAATTAGTTCTATTGTATTTTAGAAGACAGAAAAAAATTTGTATGTAAAGTTATTTCTAATAAAATTCTTAAGGCCAGACATCTGACATCTGCTGAATTCTGCAACCTCTTCACTAACTTGAAGATTTCTATAAAAACAACTAAACAGATTTTCTTCTTACAATTCAATAACTCTTATAAAAACTATAACAAAAAAAAAAAGGAAAAAGAAAAAAAAGACAAAATGGATGAAAAGATATATTGGGAACATCAAGTGATATAAGGGTTATATACTTAGGAATCAATGTCATCAACATCATCATGTAACATCTGCTCTTCATAATGACATGAATTGGATGTTTTGATAGGACTTGATGAGTCAGAGGGTCATGTTGTGTTTCAATACTGTTTTGGTATGGCTTCTATGGCTGGATACCCTTCTCAACACCAACCACTTTACAAAATGTACTGGGTGATTTTTTTTTGTGGCACCAACATTAGTAAAGTTGCCTTGCAACTAGCAAGAATAAAGGAATAAAGAGTCTAAAAGGCTTCCTATAACTGGGCAACTGGGGAAAGATATATATAAAAAGAGAGAGAGAGAGAGAGAGAGAGAGAGAGAGAGAGAGAGAGAGAGAGAGAGAGAGAGAGATGGCTTTAGGCAAGGTGGTTAGAGAGGGTGAAATATAACGTAGTAAGTGAGGGTGAATAAATTGTGAGAGGATGGCAGTGAAGAGAGTAACGAAGTAGTCTCTATTGGGGGGAGAGGTATGGAAGGAATAAGAGAAAGGGAAGTGTTTAGTGAGAAAGGAAGGGCAGAATAGTAAGAATGATGACGTGGGTTGTGTGAGGGTTTATAGAGCTATTCTACATTATAAGAGTATGGGTGAAAAGTGTGAAAGAAAGGGAAAATGAATGAGTGAAAAATAGATAGTAGTAACAAAGAACCAGAGATAGTCATTGAAAGAGATGAGGAGTGGGTATACAAAGGAGAGTGGCAGAAAAGGGATGATGGACAGCAGTGGGCAAGTGAGAGAGCATCATACACCCACATACCAACACACCTACACACACACACACACACACACACACACACACACATGTAGAGGTCAGAATCACTTATCACTACTATCATCTCAGTGAATGTTTTGCCATGAATATTCGGGTCTTCTGCAGCATCACATGCCCACACCAGTGAAGCCACTTCTCTTGCATATGATACTGGATACTCTCATATCATTTATATTCTGACATTACACATCTTTTGGAACATGCTTGCTTCATTTCTTTCTGCTTTCACAAGTCTTCTACAGTCAAAGCCCATGTCTCACTACCATGCAGTATTGCAGTTCAAACACAAGCATTAATACAACCTGCCTGTCACTCAGAGGAAGAAGGCTTATGTTGCCACCTAGTTTCTACTCAAGTTCCTATATTTTCAAATCAACTATCTTATTTCTTTATTGCCCACAAAGGGCTAAACATAGAGGGGACAAACAAGGACAGACAAACGGATTAAGTCAATTACATCGACCCCAGTGCATAACTGGTACTTAATTTATCGACCCTGAAAGGATGAAAGACAAAGTTGACCTTGGCAGAATTTGAACTCAGGACGTAAAGACAGACGAAATACTGCTAAGCATTTCGCCCGGCGTGCTAATGTTTCTGCCAGCTTGCTGCCTTTCAAATCAACTATCTCTACTGCTAATTATGTCACCTAGGTAACAGAAGTTATCAATTACTTCTAGTGAGCCAGCTGGACATTTAAGAGAAGCTATTTCAAGCATGCTTTTAGTGACTATGGTTTCAGTCCATCTTCCACACATAAAGCTTGTTTTCCTCTGTTAGCCTGCTTGTGAATCCACAACACCTTTTTGTGCATATTGAGCAAGGCTATTTCCTAGACAGTGCCAGGGTCCTATCTTCTATTTTGCTTAATAACACCTTATTCTGACATAAATCCCTTGGCTCTAGTTTTATTTCTATGCCTGGAATTTCTTCTCTATTTCTGCTACAGATTCAGCTGCAAAAGCTCCTTTGCAAAGGCCAGCAAAACTATGATGGATAGGAGGTAGGCTGAGGGCTGAACCTTAGTGGGCACTAAACTTCATACTAAGTATGCCACTGAACTGACACTCACTTTGCCAACAGCACCCTTGTACATAGTTTCTACAGCTCTCACAAGCAATTCTTCTACTTAGGATTACAAAAATATATTGGTTAATATAGCAAGTGGTTTTTTATAATACAACAGTGATGTATATTGTAAATAAAAAGTATTAGATGTTGCAAAATTGAAGAACATGGAGTATGGTATGTCTGTGGATTACTTGAGACATAACACGGTGTATGTGTGAGTGTATGCATGCTTATGTGTGTGTATGTGTGTGTGTGTGTGTGTGAAAGAGAGAGGGAGAGAATAAGAAAGAAAAGGGAAATAAAGAGAGATGGTGATGAGTTTTTAACGGAAGAAAGATTGATATGTGTGTAAAATAAAACTATTTATGTGTTAAACATATAACATGATGAGATGTTAAGCACATCAGCTAATAAGGCTTCTGAAGTTTTCTGACAGTAAAGTATTTTATGGAAGACACAGCTGATACTTAAAG
Organism: Octopus sinensis; assembly: GCF_006345805.1. Classification (NCBI taxonomy): domain Eukaryota; kingdom Metazoa; phylum Mollusca; class Cephalopoda; order Octopoda; family Octopodidae; genus Octopus; species Octopus sinensis. Next base: position 128,733,292 of record NC_042997.1, on the reverse strand, counting down.
GGTTTAAGACTGGTAAGATTACAAAGACGGAGGGAAGTGGACAAAGCCAGTTAATAGAGTCGGTGATTGTGAGATTGAGGAAGAAACCAACAATAGGAACAATAAGGAAATGTAGAATACACTAGGCTAGTTGTGTTCAAACAATAGTTGCCCCTTGATGGAACTGCCTAAACAGACGGAACTCTCCTAAATTCAATTATCTAATAATGAGATTAACAAAATCATATTTAAATAAATTAATAAACTATAACTCTCTCTCTATCTTCTCATCTGTTGCTGTTATATTGTTGTTAATGTGAAACGGAAGCCTGCAGATACATGAGTTGAAACCAAAGAAAACTGATATATTGATCTGGTCTCACAAATATAATTTCTAATTAGAAAACACAGCAATAAACTTTAGATTCAACAAAATTAATACAATTTATTTCTCTGAAAGAGAGTTTAGATTTCTTTAAGGCTAACACTTTCTCTTTTCGTACAGGAAATTATTCAGGCAAGAAAGAGGTTTATAACCACAATGTCAAACACCACATGCATACATACATATATGAACAGACAAACACCCATACAAATACATTATACATACACCAACATATATAGCATTAATAGATAAGAGATGTGTTTAAATAGGAAATATGAACACATTTATGCTATCACAAATACATTAAGATATATATATATATATATATATATGTAAGTATGTATGTATATATATATATATATACTCCATATACATATGCATGTACATGTAATTTGTTCATTTGTTTTAACTTCTGTTTTTCCATACAAGCATGATATGAATGTAGGGTAGGATACTTGAGGTAGGATTTTTACAACTGGATGCTCTTCCAGTGGCAACAATTATTTGCTTTTCAAGTAACGTAATATTTTTATTCTAGAGGAATTTGAAAGCCCAGAGCTAATGGATGATGTACTGACAGGAAATGTCAACAAATATCACAGGTTGAAGCCTAGCCACAGACAGTGAGAATTACATTTGTAGCTTTTGCTGAACATAGATTTTAAAAATTTTCATTCACACATGTGCACACATTTAGATGCAAGCATGACTGTATGGTTAAGAAGTTTGCTTCCCCACTACAAGTTTGTGGGGTTTTTTTTTTCTCACAGTGCACTTTCTTAGAAAAGTACTTTTTGCTATAGGCTTGAACCTACCAAAGCCCTATGAGTAGATTTGGTAGAAGGAAACTAAAAGACAGCCATTGTACCTATGTGTGAGTATATGAGTGAGTGCGTGTGTGTGTGTGTGCATGCACAGTCATGCCTCCTTATCTTGAGATTAGGTACTAGTTGTAAAGGAATGACATTCATATAAGAGATGTCATTTCTTTGCAATCCTTCATGAAATCATGTCCAGCCTTAGTGCTGTTTGTGTTTCAAGGATGAAAGGAAATACTACTGGAGTTGGGAACGGGTAAGGTTTAGTGACTGGACGGACATAAAACTAGAAAATTTGCCGTCATGAATTTTGTATGACCCACGCAAATATGGGAAAAATTAATGTTAAAATAATGATCTCTCTTTCTTTCTCATACACACACCATACTTACACATCTGATCAATTTGATCCATCCATTATACATTATACTTTCATGCATTTGAAACTCTGAGTGCTATCTGAATCATTAAGTGCCTACATACAGATATAATATCTACATAATGCATTGAGTGCTCTTTCATTTGCACACATCCATTTATATATTTATGTGTGTGTGTGAGCTTATGTGTGTGTGTAAAGCATATATCATTTACATAAACTCCACTATCAGTTATCGTTTATCTATTTTGATCCTCCTTACCATTATGTCACAGTCAGATGCTTTTAGTAAATTCTATTTAAAATATATCATCTAAAGTAATAAAAGTAAACATTTTAAAAATATTTGGGGCATAAAAAAATGTATAAAATAGCAATAATAAATAAAGTGTAACATACTTTTTTTGGTAACTAATATATTCTGAATGTTTATTCTATCTATATTAGATCAATTTCAAAAGGGCATATATCACTATTTGAATACCACCTACTTCATAATTATTACAGTTTGAAAGATAATTAGCGGTATTTTCCACGAAGAAACCTTTTGCATCACCGATATATGAAATTAGATCCATAAACCCACGACCAAATTTACATTCAAGAGATTGCATTTAGATAGAGTTTCCAGTTTCATGAAGAACTAAACAGTATGGTGTATGCACCCATTAAAGAGATTTACATATAATTAACAACTATTACAGGACATACTTAGCTGAAATTTTTGATCACATGACAGGAATTAAATGAAATTTCTTTAAGTCAGCAGAATCTCTTCAAAGCAGACATGCTGAAATTATCTTCTGATAGCTCATTATAAAGCAAAGCTACAGTGCTACATAGTTCAACTGGATAGCTTTCCATGTGTACAATTAAATATAGCAAAAATGTATTTTGTGATCAAATAATGTGTTTTATTCATATGATCTAAGGTTATAGTACTAGTTAGCAAATATAAGTTTATTTTCAAAATTTTGTCTGATATATATTACATTCTTTTCATCTTGGTTAGTATTGTAGTTCTACAATCTCATGAAAGCATCACATAAACTCAATAATCTAGTTTTCAGAGATTTGTGCCAGCATCATTAGTTGAGTTCAAAAAGAAAGTGCACAATCATAAGAATAATTTAGGCAAAATTTACAATTAGTTCTGGCTGTCATTGAATACATTTAGGGAATATTTTATTTGTATGAAAGTGAGAAAAGTAATAATCCTATGGGGTGCAATTTTTCTGATCATTAACCTAGCCCCATAAAATTTGCTGATTAATCTGATTGATGATTAATGCTGTCACATTAAAGTCATCGTCATTATAGTACAATATCTAGCATCAGTTTCATCACTTTGTTATGATGTAGACAAAATGTTAGCTTTCAGTCTTAAATATTCTGGTTGAAGTAATCTTCTACTGAGAATCACAAACTGGGTTAACATCACCAGATTGAATACTTTATGGTATCTAACTTTTATGTGATATGCTTCTCAGTTGAAGTTTCCCTGAGATTTTCCTAATCTTCATAATCCCTTCATAGCTGTCATTGTGGTTTTTGGCAGTAGTGATTTTCTAGCTGTGATTATCCAGTCTTTGCAAATATAGTTTATATCAGACTACATTATCTAAAATGCCCTTCCTTGTTTAAAGCTAACAGAGTGTTATTTAAGAGAGATATAGCTCCCATTGCTAGCAGGTCAAGCAAACACAGTGACATCATCTGATTTTATGGTGAATGACACAAATATCATTATTTTTACTGGCATAATTTGTATGGCAGTAATGAACAGGTAAGTATTTGCATTATATATAACAGTGTATCAGTTTTATGTATTAGTTCTCCCATTCCTCTGATTTTAACTCCATCTATGCCTACTCTGGTTCTTATTACTCATTAAATTTTCTCCAAATATCCTCCACAATTCAGGTTTCAGCTACCTTGATTCAAGACTAACTTAGCTATTGTCTATTATCATCAAATGCCAACAACACACAGGAAATTTCTACACAAAGCAATGAGGAAACTTCTAAGAAGACAAGCAACCATAAAAAATTTCCTCATTGGCTAGTGTATAGGCTTCCTTGTAGTATAGTGACCAAATCTCCCTCAACTCATACCCATACCCACCATCCTGGAAAATGTTACACATTGCAAAAATGTGGTCCTAAGTTCCTGAACATAAATAAAAGAAAATAAGGTCATGGCTACAATACCATCAGCCATAGTTCTGCTATATCAGGGCTGACCTAGGGTTAAATAATAACAGCAACATGTACACTACATACTGTCACGCAACCATACCACTATCAACTATATCTACCATCATTCTTTCTAACAAGGAGCAAAGCTGTGAGAAGTGAAAAAGGGGTGGATGAATTAGTATGTTATTATATTCTGTACTTTCAATATTACACTTTCAACATTTCAAACTTGTTTAAAACCAAGGCAAAGAAAAAATTATAAGCATGCAAACACTGTTTTGTCTTCTCATTGACAAAGAAGCAGCAAGCTGGCAGATTCTGTTACAGCAAAATACTTAGCAGCATTTCTTCTGGCACTTTATGTTCTGAGTTCAAATGCCACCAATGATGACTTTGCTTTTCATAATTTTAACAGTGATAAAATAAATACCAGTTGAGCACTGTGGTGTAACTGACTGACTTGCCCCTCCCTTCAAAATTGCTGGCCTTGTGTAAAAATTAGAAAGAATTAATAAAGAAGTGGTGGTATGGTGTAAAAACTTCACTAATATTTTTACAGGATAGGTGCCTGGTACAAGTTTGAGAACCACTGCTCCTCCATTATCTCTACTACAATGGCTCTCTTACCATTCTGTTGATATGTCAGCATCAGCAAAGTACTTATAGTCAAACTAGCAAGACACAACATTTACCTTCCCCAGTCCAACTTGTTAACCACTTTAATACTGTGACACACTGATACTTCTCCCTCTATAAATTATTCTCTTAGTCTTTTGTTCTTGCATTCAAATTTCCACCGGTGAAGGTGTAATGATGGATGCTTTTCAATGATTCATTGTTTAACATATGGCAGGAGAGACGAAACAGTTTCTAAATATAACAATAGACTGATCATTGACTGAAGAGCAGAAAAGCATTTTCATTCTATCAGACAGATAAGTTATTTAATACATGGAGTATTAAAAACCTAACTGGAAATAAATTGTAAAAGAAAAAAAGAAAAAATATTAGTCAATGACTGACATTATTTTCATTTTTTCCAGTAACTATGGGAAGCAACTCCGGACATGTTTTGGTATTTATTCTGACATCATCAACAAAGCATAGACTTCTTCACCATACTTTCTGAAGTAGTGACGAAAGAATAAGTAATTAAAGGTATAAAGTTGTGCATTGGTTGAATTACAGAAATAGAATTGCTTATATAACTGATAAAACAGAAAGAAAGAAGATGCTTTTGATTTATAGGGAAGATAGAAACAAGACATTTTTGATTTACAAGGAAAGCCTTGATTTTGACAGTTAAATATTGTAGCAAATTTTTCAGTAAAAATATTTCAGCTCTAGTAAAATACAGTTTTATATATATATATATATATATATATATATATATATATATATTGCATAATAGATACATAACTGTATAAGGAGTATTCCACACATGCACACACAAATTATATACACATAGTTAAAATGTAATATCAGATACAGCTATAATTCCAGTATAAAGTATACATAATTCTACATATAAAAGAAAATATAGCAAGTAGTACAAAAAACACATTGCATATATATCTGCACAAACTTACATAATGATATACGCATTTAGCATAATTGATACACAATTGTACTCATGGTGTATCATATAGACAATTGTACATAGTTAATACTCAGAATGCACACACAATAATCTATCTATTTACATACACATATATATAAATCACACACACACATACACATTCCTCTTTATTTTCAGTCTGTGTTGTCCTGTACATTAGACCACTCTTTTAGTAAGTATACAATTTTTCCATAAGAGGTTGCAGACTTATCATTCAACTGTTCTTTATTTCTGGAGAAAGGGGTGCTGCTGGGAATGGTTCTTACGACACTTCTTCCAGTGCAACACAACTGAATTAGAGAGAGAGAGAGAGAGAGAGAGAGAGAGAGACAGACAGACAGACAGACAGAGAGGGTGTAAGAGAGAGGGAGAAAGAGAGAGAGTGAGAGAAAGAGAAAATGAACCTGGTGATACTTAATTTATCAAAGCTGGAAGAATAAGAGGCAAAGATGACCTTTGTTGGATTTGAACTCAAAACACAAAGAGCTGGAACAATTATCGCAACACATTTGTCTGCTGCTCAAATGATTCTGCCAATCCGCCGGCTTTACAGTAATATATATGCAAATATAAATAGAATATTATATAGGCAACACTACATTGTATACACACAATCCTATAGTGGAGAAATAAAAGAACCCTATGTATAAATAGCAAGTCAATAGTTATACATATATGTATATGTGTCTTCATACAAAAGACTACAGCGAATATATAGCTTACATATACATACAGAAGTTTATAGTGTACCCAGATATACAATCATACAACATTATTCATACAACCCCATAGTGTATAGCTACAGATATCCCCAGTGCATATGCATACATAATTACATATGTACATACATGCATATATACTTACATACATACATACATACATACATGTGTGCCTGTATGTGTACGTATGTATGTATACGCAACTGCAGATATTGATCCAGCAGAAAGTAAGGGTTACAGTAGAAAATTGATGTGAATATATTAATATATCAAAAAATATGTTCAGAAATCTGATAATACGGTTACTGAGGCAGAAAGAAAGTTTTATAATAATGTTCGAAAAGATAGTGAGTGGCAGTATGTGAATAGACGGAGAACGTGAAGAAGTAAAAGTGTTGTGAGAGAGGTAAAGAGGGAGTGAGAGATATCACTAACAATAGTCATAAAGAATGGATGAGTACTAAAACAGCTCTTTCTTTCTTTCAGATTTTGGAAGCTATAGTGTTTTATTGAGATACACTTCTAGTGAATATCTTTCTCTATAATAGAATAGCGGAGTAGCAAAAGACATTAGGATGCTGGCAATTAAGAAATGAAATAATAATAAAAAAATAAAGAAGTGGTATTATATGTGATATTTCTAATGTTACAGAATCCTATTAAGATAGAATATCATGTAGGCTTGGTTCAATTCAGCTTTAGCACTGACTAACAGAAACTCTACCCACCTACATGATAATAATAAGTCAATGGGGAGCCTCTACATAGTTGTTTAACCCACTAGAAAGAGCAGCCAAATTTCCTTACCAATTCAGCATTTTAATACATTAATGCTTTTAAAAAGAAAGACTGTGCAAATAACATAATACACTATAACTATAACTATATAATACTATAACACTATAACTATATAATCTAGTGTGGTGAATTGGCAGAATTGTTACAGTGTTGGATGAAATGCATTGCGTATTTGTTTCAGCATTTGATGTTCTGAGTTCAAATCCTATTGGAGATCAAATTTGACTTTTATCTTTTCAGGATTGATAAAATAAAGTAGCAGTTCTCTACATACTAATGGCAACACCTGCAATGATACTGAAGTCAAGTTGTATCAGTCCTTACCTTACCCTTGGACATTATCAGTGGCATGTAGACAGAAGAGATGCAATATGGGCAATAGCAGGTCTTCCGTAAAAGAAAAACAAACCTTGCAAGGAGCTGAATCAAGTGCAGATACATAGTCATCAATAGAAGCCTTACATAGATAATATCATTGGCATTAACTTGTATCTGAGTAGTTAACAGGTAGCGAGTGATTGAGTCTCTTCATCCTGAGGGGTGCAAAGGGTGCCAGTACCTGAGGTGGCTGTTCAGGCCAAGACAGTATAGAAGAGCTGGGGGCATTTATTGCAGAAAAGGGTTGGTGGGGAATGAGGAAGTGCAAGTTGCTCTTGCACTTTGTGTGTTTGATGTCTGATCTCTGCCTCTTGACATCTGTTCCATTGATGACAGCATGCCACCACTTTGGGTGTCCTTGGCAAATGTCTCCCAGGTATTTGGGTCAATGGAGCAGTGGAGGAGGGTGGCCTTGAGCTGATCTCAGAAATGGAATTTGGGGGTTCCCTATGATCCGGTGCCTGAGGCCAACTTCACAAAGAGGAATTGATGGGGGAGGCACATTTAGACATGCATATGATGTGTCCCAACCAATGGAGGTGGTTTTGTGCCATGGTGGCTTCAATGCTGGGCAGTGCGATCCAGAGCAAAACCTCTTCATTGGTAATATAGCCCTTTCATTGAATCCTCATGATTGCATGAAGTTTGTACTGTTGGAAACATTTGATTTTCTTCAAGTCAAATTGATACATCCTTGCCTCACAGCCATAGAGGAGCAGGGAAAGGGACAACAACTCAGAATATCATGATTTTCATTTCAAAAGACTGGATGGTCAAGACTATAATGTATTTGATCATAAGTCTGCTCAATCAAGGCTGACAAGAGTTTTAAAAAATGTTTGTTTGTTACATTTGTTTTATGTTAATTTTCCATCTTTGTATAGATTGGACAGATGTGCTATTTGAGATATTGCCTTACAGGGCTTCAATGGCTCAGATAATTTGTTGACAGGAGAAACTGACAACACCAAATGTCACAATTTTGTATGAGTGATGGCAGATGTAAACAAACAGACATATAATGCATGCACACCCATATATATGGAGGATTTCTTTTAGTTTCCATCTACAAAATCCTCACACAAGGCTTTGATCAGTCTAGGGCTATAGTAGAAGACAGTTACCTGAGACAACCCAGAGCTACATGGTCGGGTATCTGAAACCATGTGGTTGGGGTGAACAGGTTCCATATTTATATACAGATGGTGTATGTTGTAAGTAAAGAGGCTATAGGAATAGGGATGAAGATTAATGTTTTCCTTTGCTAGTTTTTTTTTTGTTTTTGTTTTGGATTTTAATTTTCAAATTAATAAAACTGATAAAATTTCATAAACTGAAATTGGATAACAGATGAAAATTAAAATAATTTTTAAAAGCGCAAACTGAAGCAGCAGCAGCAGCTGCCACCTTCACCACCATCACCCTTACTGTTTTAATATCTGTTTCTCCATAAAATTAATTGAAAATTCAAATTTATCATCATGATCACCATGATTATAATCATTGTTTTCATGCCTGTTTTACATAAAATTAAATTAAAAATTCAATGTTACCAATATTATTATCACCAGTATCATTATCATCATTGCTTTAAGATCTATGAGGCCCCTAAACCTAAGACCTGGCTATACTATTTCCTGCTATGTCTTCCTTGATCTTCTTCAGCCAGAGATAGAAATCCAATTTAAAAAATAAAAATGAAACTCAAATTAAATTCTTTTTTCATTAAATTTTGGTTCAAGTTTGACTTTTAATTTAATGATTTTAAACCCAGATATTCATTTCTGTAAACCTGAAGTTTATGAATTTGAAATTTGAACCATCCCCTCATTCCTCACTTTAACCCTTGCCAAAAATGAGATAGAAAAAGCACTTGGACTAAAATGTGTACGTGATGTAGTGAGAACAGCATCATCATTTTATGTCTGTATTTCATGCTGCCAACCTGAGGTTAGAGGGATCAGTTATTATTTGTTGTTACTGCCCCACCTCATTGATGGGTTGGAGGGCACTATCTTACTAATGTTCCATTTTTGGTATAGTTTCTATAGTTGGATGCCCTTGGAAAAATGCCAAAAATAGAAAATATTTACTTAATTTCAATATAAATGGGAAGATAACATAAAATTTTTGTGGAAAGGAGACACAGATTTTTGTGGCTAGGGGATAGATGATTATTATGATCAATCCAATCCATCACAGATCCTTTATTTTATGAAGCCCAGAAAGCTAAAAGGCAAAGTTGACTTTGACAAGATTTGAACATAAAATATAAATGAGGTAACTCAATGTTGCAGGTATTTTATCTGATAGTTGCAAGATTAACTACGTGGTTAACAAGTTCAATGGTAACTTTGTGGTTCTGGGCTTAATCTGACTGTTTGGCACTTTGGCAAGTATTTTCTACTGTGTATGAAACTTGTCTGACAGAAGCTGTGTTGAAGTCCTTGTGTGTGTGTGTGTGTGTGTGTGTGCGTATCTATATATGTATACACATACATATACATATATATGTATGTTATGAAGGCCACAGAGAGAGAGTTGTTGCACAATTCATCAGCAACAGAGAAGACCTAGATGAAATGCAGTTTGATTTATGTTCAAAACAGATACAATAAATGCTGTCTATGCACTACAGAAATCAGATGTAGAGAGCAAGAAAGAAAACTGTGCTGGTATGGACATGAGGGCAGTTGTATAAAGACAGGAAGTGGGAAATCCATAAAAACATGGAATGAAGTAATAAAGGCTGATCTCAGGACCTTGAGCCCCATGGAGGAAATGATAAAGGACCAGGATCATTGGTAATATACATTTCACAAGAAGATCTACTCAACTCTGAAATTCTGGAAGCACACTGTGTGTGTGTGTGTGTGCGCACGTGCACATACGTGTATGTCTATATTGGTGTAAAGCAGTGCAACAAATTTGCCATGCTCCAGTGCATACTTTGGCATGGTTTCTATGGCTGCATTCCTTTCATAATGCCAACCAATTTACAACATAGAATTTTTTGTATATGTTTTTGTTTTTTGTAGCACCAGCACTAGTGATGTTGCCATGCAGCTGGCAAGACTAAGAAAGAACCTCTTTCATTCAGTGGAGCTAGAGTGCAAGAAATTCTATTTCTTTACACTAAAATGTAACTTAGACATTTGATAAATAGAGATCAGTGAAATAATTACTAGACTGAAAGAAGTACTAGGGTTTGTGTTATTAAATGTCCTTGAAAGCTGAAGTCCCATGGCTAAAACAAAAACAATTTTTGAAAATACTGCTTGGATGAGAAGCTATCATAGCAACACTGAGAGTGTCTCTTTGAAGTGCAACTGAAATAGAAGTGAGTGAAAACAGAACTTAAATAAGAAACTGAGGCTAGATCTACTAAGTCATAGTAAGAAAATCAAATCAGAACATTATCTATTTGAAAATATTGATTTTCAATTACTATGCACAGAATACTTTCTGCCAGAAGTTATGTAGTTGATTGATTTGATCTGCAGCATATTACACCATTTTGGCTCACCTAGGCAAGAATATTCAAGTCATATTATCAAGATTGTTGTGATCAACAGTTCACATAAAAGACTGATTTCTACAAAAGTAGTGATAAACACTTGTTAAACCCTATGCACTGAATTATGTGGAAGTATGTGTGTGTGTATACACACACACACACACACACACACACCACACACACACACACACACACACACACACACAATTATAATTAAGTGTATCTAAGAGATGCCACCATGCTCGAAATAACAGTCAAAACCTGACTCTTTTTGACTGCAGTCTTGACTGCTATTTCGAGCATGGTAGTATCTCTTAGATACCCTTAATTATAATTTTAATAATAATTATTACCAATAAGGTTTTTCTTCTCATGCTGGCCACTTGATATGATCATTATTTTAAATAATGGTCTTATCCTAAAAATTTATATATAGATAGATATAGATATATACACATATACACATATGTAATATCATTGTTGCAATTGTTAGTGGTGGGGGGGACCATCCACCTTCCCATATTTGTACGAAACTCATTGATTCAGATTTTCTATAACTGGAGGCTATTACAGCTGCCAACCATCACCTGTTTCCAAGCAAGGTAATATTTCTCTTAGTCCTTTGAACATAAATATCTCAATGGCTGGTCATTTTCTTCACAAAAAATTGCAGACAAATGATACAGTTGTGTGAATGGTGATTCTATTTATAAGCAGAGTACAGATGCCCAGACAAGGAGACACAAATACAGACACACACAGAATGGGTTTCTTACAGTTTCTGAATTTGTGTGTATGTGTGTGGATGTTTGTGTGTGTACAAGGAAAAGGTTGACTGTTATTTTGAAGCTTTAGCCTATTAGGTATTCTTACTGTGGTTTAGTCTGGTTTTCAAATTTTATATATAGTAGTATTTTTGACAGAGTGTTCTTTTGTTCTGTGGAATAATGTATATGAAGATTAAGAGTGGTGTGAGTTTGCTGGCAGAAAGATGAAGTGATTATGTAGAAAGTGTGGAGGAGAACCCAAGCAATAACAAACTCCCTGTATCAAATCAGAAAAACTGTCTCCATCATTGCTTCCCCCCCATTCACACACTACAAATATATATACTTTTTTCCTGTCCTTCTCTTTCTCACTTTGTCCACTTCTGCTGCTGGCAATCACTCCCTATTTGATTCCATTCTCAGCCCTATGTATCCGAGACTGCATCAGATTGTCCTCATCCCTTCACTAGGCCTAGGTATAAAAGAAAGTAGTGGACTATCCTCATGCCTCTACTCTCTTTCTCCTCTGCTATTATCACATACTCTCACCCCACTCAGGGCCACACATTACCTACTTTTTATATTATCCCATCACTTACAAGCGACTGGTGAGAAAGAAAATCTCTCAAGTGCTGGCACCATAAAATGCACCTAATATACACCATAAAGTTGCTGGCAAATGAACAGAGAATGTATAAAGTCTGGAGGTTCAGTCATTCAACTTCTTGTATTGGGCTTGCAGCTGTGTAAACTCTTTTAAAGGCATCCAAGGGCCATGAGATGGTATTTAACCAAGGTGACAAGAGTAAGTCTACCACCAAAAAACAAGAATGGTCTCTTTGACAGGCTTCCACACAGTTTATCTGCAAATTTTTTACTCAGAGCGCCCTGCGGTAAGATTGAACTTGAAACCAAAGTAGTTGTGAGGTAAACTTCTTAGTTGACTATTTTGATCTTTGGATGTTGGATAATACATAACTCTCATATTATCCAAGTCTGAATACAGTCGGTTTTACGTTTGTCCAACATTACTAACAATAATAGATAGAAATTGTAACTAGAGCGTTCTAGCTGAGGTGGAGACAATAAAATCATGCAAATATTAGAGTTAATGTAATTATGTCAACTGTTGGTGCTATTAGGAAGCTGTAAGAGGTGTGCATTGTTAGTTCAAAGAGTTACTTATTTCACTGATGCAACATAAAACTATCATAATATCATACATTAATGGTAACATCATTCTAGAACTGCTACCTCTAATATCCATATCCATATAACAAATATATAAATTTTTAGCCAATAATCTATAAAGGCGTAATAAATCTAAGCCATTAATAATACAGATAAGGGGCAGTAGGAATAGCCAAGATAATAGTGCATTTAAACAAAATGACAAGCAGTATTTTAATGCTTTTTTGATTTCAAGTTCAAATCTTTCCATATTCTGTGAACTAGTTTTTATTGTTGTTTAGCCCAGGTAAACCCTGATTAAGCAGACCTATGGTCAAAGGCATTCTGTTTTCAGATATATTCTTTTCTTAGCACAATGGCCGAAGAGGAAAAGATTTGGCTGCCGTTTCTAGCAAGTTTTGTGGCCATATAGAAAACTATTCTGTTAAAAAATATTGAAGGAGTTTTTATCTACTAATTGCAAAGATAATCTTAGTTAATCATTAGGAATACAGTGAGCTTTCAACTCACTATATTCCATATCTAAGACCCCCACCACTGTTCCAAAGGTATCCTCCATTGTGGATAGTGAAGATAAATTTATACACAGATTCAGACATGATTGTGTGATTAGGATGCTCATTTCACATGTATGCAATTCTTGGCTTTGATCTCATTATGCAACACCTCTGGTATGTGTCTCCTACTATAGCTTTGGGTTCACCGATGACATATCTATCTGTCTGTCTGTCTCTGTGTACATATATATATATATATATATATATATATATATATCTTTATATACACACAGGTGATCATACTCCAGCTGCATGTATATGTATGACTATACAAATGTGCTTGTGACTACATATGTGTTTATGTTTACACGAGTCTAAAACCCAGCACTGTTCAAGTTATGTCCCTTTATGTACCATAACTTATCAATTTGACAACTATACACCTCAATGAAATAAGTACCAGACTGAAATAATTCTTGAAGGTGGTGTCTAAGCACGGCCACAGTCCAGTGACTGAAAGCAATAAAGGAATAAATAAATGAATATGCGTAGTGTTGAGTAGAGTATAAATGACAGATGTTATTATGTTGTCGTTCCACACCAATGATTCCAGTGGAGAAATAATGGTAGGTGTGTTAATTAAAAGATACATAAATATTGTAATAGGAAAGAACTACTCTACATAATAAGTATGGTGGTATGGTGGTAATATTTTGTATATATGTTCTATACACACATACACAGTGTTCTGGGTATTAAATATGAATATGGTAGCATATCACAAATGAAATATAGTGAGTTGAAAAAATTTTGATCAAATGATGTTATCCAAGCAATTAATAGTCATAAACTTCCTCTAAGTGTATTTCAAATTTAACAAGCAACAAAAGAAGCTACTCCAATTAGTTCAGTTGATCTAAGTCTTTGTAAAATATAGGCAGTGCTAAGGACAGAGTGGATCTGTTCTTTAAAACAACATACATCATTTTATTTCTTATGAAATTCCCCACATACACACGTGCAGATAAACACATATACATTGGTGATTTTATACAGCCCTGGACCCCTTCTACATAGCCCACATTGTCACCTTTCTACTCTGGGAATGTTCTCACTAACCATTAACTCTAGTCACTTTTTCCCCCCCTGTCCCTTCTCTACTCCTTACTCCAACAGTGCCTCTTCTTTTACTCTATCCACTCATCCACAACCGTCCTCTCACAACTCAGCTCAAGCTTCACCTTCTCACATCACCCTTCCTAGAGTCATCATATCTTCTCTCTTCTATTGTCTTTCAGTTACAGGAGCTACTTTAGGCCCTTAAGTCTTGCTAGTAGCATTAGTGCTGATGCCAAAATATACTCTGTAAACTGGTTGTCATTAGAAAGGGCATACAAACCATACCAAAGCAGCTACTGAAGCATGTTGCAATCCTGTCAAACAATCAAACTTATGCTTGCATGGAAGCTGGACATTAACTGATGATGATGATAATGACATCTATCCATATATAAGAATGATTGAAGAATATAAATAATTTGTGGAAATACCTGGATGATATAGTACTGCAGTCTGAATCAAAAGAGAGCCACTCTATGGTCATTGAACCTTCTAAAATTAACAGTCAAAGCACACTCCTCTATAGTCTTAAAAAGTGGAAGGGCAGATTTGAGAATGTGAGCCTAGATATACAATATGTAATAAAGCTGTGATTATCATGTATGGTATACCTTGATCATAGGTCTGTGAGATCAAAACTGACTCAACAACAGAAAGGTAAGATATACTGAATGATATATTCCAAGATATGATATGCTTGAAATGAGTTGGAATGCAAATGGCACATGTGCCAGTGACACGTAAAAACACTCATTAAACTCCTGGAGTGGTTGAAATTTGGAAGGGCATCCAGCCATAGAAACCTTGCCAAATCAGACTGGAGTCTGGTGCAGCTCTCTGACTCATCAGCACCAGTGAAACTGTCTAACCCATGCCAGCATAGAGAGTGGACGTTAAATGATGATGATGATGATCATCATCATCATCATGATCCTGATTGTGGTATGAATGTCATTGATCTGTTTGATTAGGACTGACTTAGGACTAAATGACAACGACAGCTAATACAATAGATAGAGGTGTTGACAGTAGCAGCTAATATCTGAGGTGGATACAAAATATTTAAGGTTTTCATTATGCTGACAGCAAAGGTGTTTCTGTCACAGTATGAAGGAAAATTCAAGGGTCAGTATTAAAAGTGTAATGTTGTATGACAGGAAATGAATTCATATAATGGATAAATATTACACATGTTTATGCAAATACATACAAACAGATACACTGTTTCTACCAACTAATATAGGCATGCACATCCTTATTCTCATAAATCTCAAGGAAATCTACTTGATAGAACAAACATTAATGGTCTGACACCCAATAAACATTAGCAAACAAACAAAAAAAAAACAATTCCAATGAACTTCAGACATATTGAATGAGACAGAAGGTCAGAAAAATAAATCGAAATTGGAAGAAAGTTTTAATTTAAAATGACAGTAAGCAAAACAAGAATAATGATGACCATCAATTCTGACAACTAAGAAAGTCAATTTCAATTATTATCATTGTTGCTGTTATTGTTATTGTTGTTGTTGATGTAGTTGTTTTTATTACTATTCAAACAAAAGATGTTATTATTCAAATAGTAGAGTTACAGCCCTCCACCAGCATATAGCATTTTAGGTGCCAATGTGCATTCTTCATAAAAGAAAAATACATCAACAACAAATTAATTCTTGTGAAGTGCTTCTTAAAGACAAAATAAACCTTTTTAGACACTTGAAATAGTTTCCAAAATCTAATCAACAAGATGAGTATTTACTTTGGTTTTTCATTTGGTTTTTATGAAAGAAGAAATTTATTGATGAAAATTCAGAGAAATGTTCCTCCCAAGCAGCTGCTTTGCTAATTAATATTTGTTGAAAATCATTTACAGTTCTAGGTTGTCTTTTTGCTCTTCTGTAGATTCCAACCAATGTATAGATGCTAAACCTACTTTGACAATAATTAATAGAATGCAGAATCCTAATGACTGATTTGAAGTTCAGTTTGCTACATAAGAATTTGCTAAAGAAATTTGCTTTAGGAAGCACTTCACCTTGGACAATTTTTGTAGGTGTAGGGAGGGCTGTGCAGTTATGTTTACTTTCCATCCATATAGCTTTGGGTTCAGTCCCACTATATAGCAATTTGGACAAGTATATTCTTCAATAGTCTCAGCCTGATCAAAATTTTGTGAGAGGATTTGGTAAACAGAAATTGAAAGAAGCTCATAAGATATATTGTCACCATCATTGTCATCATTTGCTGACATAGATTGGATACTGTGACAGGAACTTAGCAGGGCAGGTTTTCTCAAGCACAGCAAATCACCAACTTTCTTGGTCCTTTGTCATCTCCTCTGTAAGGCTCAACATCTGGAGATCCTTTCTCACCATTTTGTTCGACAGCTTCTTGAGTCTTCATCTTCCACAGGTTCTTCCACATTTAGAGACTGGAACTTCTTTATGCAGCTACCCTCATCCATATGCACCACATGACCATACCAGCACAATCTTCTCTCTTGCACATTCAGCTGATACCTCTTATACCAAATATTTCTCTTAAATCATTTACACTGTCATGTGTGTGTGTGTGTGAGAGAGAGAGTGTGAGTTTATCTTTTCTTTGTCTTCACATGCGTTTGTTGGTTATAAACAATGACCCCACTGATGATGATGTTTCCTTGTAGTCTACCACAAAATCAAGTCTAGATTTCATGACATGTTTCTGATGTGCTGCTTGAACTTTGTAAACAAAAGGCTCAATCGTACAGTGATGTTTATTTCTAGTTCTCTGCACAAACAAATTTGGGTTGTTTTTTGTTTGATAGACTGGAAGATTATTATCTCACTTGGAAACTCCATCCCAATGTATTCTCATCTGAAGCAAGGTTGGAGAGGTTGGCATGAATACACTGATAATGATGATATGCTTTGCAAAAATTCCACCACCACCACCACCACCACCAATGATACCATTTTTACATCTGCTTTTCCATGCATGCATGTTGGATAGGTTCATTTTAACAGCAACTCTCCATTTGTGGTGATTCTTACCATTACCTTTGTGAGGCCTGACATTCTGATATCTGACCTTATGACTTTGTCTCACATTTTCTCTTTTTCAAGAGAATTCCATTTGCATCAGAACTGAAAAGTTGTACCATCAGAATATTATATACATGAGAAAAAATTGTTTCTTGTCATTAGTTTTTATGTGAATCAATAGAACATTGGTGAAATGAGATAGAATTCCATTAAAGAAAGAGTTAAATGAAATGGTTAACTCACCTTTCAAGATTAGTCGTACATCACTACCATTTAAGTAAGATCTATAAATACCACGCTTGCTTTCACTGACATCAGACCAGAAAAGAAGACCATCATGTATATCAGAAGCTAAGCCAACAATTCTCCCTTCAGGCTGGAAAAGAAGAGAAACATTAATTGATAAAATTATGTGCAAATATCAAAACATTTATTAGGAGTTATTTTACATGTAGATTTCTACACAATGTGTGTATAAAGTTTGTGTTTCCAAAAGATGCAAGGAAAGTTTTAGTGCAACAATTGAAAAAGTAATAGCTAAACCAGTGTCCTACAAAGATCATACAGGCAGCTTTAATGCAGTTAGTAAAGTTGGAATTTACAACTTTAGCATAAAAAAAAGGCAGCAGGAAGAACTTCAGAATTCAAATTACAATTAAAAATAGAATGCAATGGGAAAAGAGTCAGATCTTTAGCAATATGGTGACAATTTCAAACATGTTTCAGCCTTATTAGACTCTATCAGCAAAGCATAATTTATGAAAGATATATGGAGTTTTAGTGAATGATGTGATAATATGACAAACTATAAAACTTGGAGGAGGAAATAACTTGGGTTGCTTGCTGCACAAAAGCAAACTATGTGTAAAATCCAAATTTGTTTTGTAGTGCTGATTATCTATTGTATTCATGGGCAAGATTCTTTAATTGCCTCAGAAAAAGAAAATGCCTTATTTTAGCATGGAGTGCAACAATTCAAGAAAATGTTCCCCAGAAATACTGAATTGATGTGAGATGTCAAACATATACATAAATGTTCAAATGAAACAAAAATGAATTCTTCAGAGCAGATGTCAATGTTAGCAATTTATCACTGTTTGAATTAAATTGAAATTAAAGACAAAATGGAAAATATTAGGTGAATTACATTAATGGATTAGGAAAAAGATCTGAAAACACTGTCTTTGAAAAACGAATTCTGTTTTCTGGCAAAAAGGGATTGTAGTTGATAATCCTCAAAATCTGGACAGAATATTTTCTACAGAAGTCATACATCATTATTGTTTAGTTCTATATCAACTCTGAGCAAACTTTAAGATTAGAGATATTCTAGCTATGACCATTCCATCTTTTATTCAGACAAAGTGTATCTATAACAACATGATCTGGTGTATCATTTCTTCTAAGATAGTAGGGTGCAAAAGTTTAAGGGGTATCTGTTTAGAAAGGGCATAGTTGTGAGGAGATGGAAAGAATTGCATTAAATGCAGTTTAAATTTGGAATGAAATTTGGAACATTTTTTGATATGAGTATTTTGTTATTTAGCTATTTACATAAATTATAATTACAAGCAAATGATATAAGCTAAATACAAACAAGAGATAACTGAAAATATATGCAATTCAAGTAAGAATGAGAATTTTTGATGCTTGGAAATCACATTAAAAGATTACTTTAAGAGTCAAATGTTTTTGATAAAGTTAACTGCTGATATAGTTCATAAACAAATACAAGTGAAATGTAAGATAACATAGCAACTCTGCCAACAAAATAAATAAAATCTCATCTTAATGGAAAGTGACATTCTTGAAAGAAAAAGAGAAATAGAATAGTAACACACATATGGCTCTATGGTTAAGAAGTTTACTTTGCAATCTTGTGAACCACATTCAGTCCAACTGTGCAGCAGCTTAGGCAAATGTTTTCTACAATATCTGGATTAACTAACAGTAATTGCCTTTTGAGTCGAATTTAGTAAATGAAAACACTGCATGTACACACACAGACACACATGCATGCACACACACATAATTCTTTGGGATGTAATTTAAGTTTTTTCCTTCGCAGCATTCAAGCCAGTCACTAATAAAGAGGTAAAGTTCTTTTGTTGAAGTGAAGACTGCTCTTGGGTTTTGTAGTTACCTGAATTGGATGACGTGTGCATATATAAGTGCATGCTGTATGCATATGGATAAACTTGCATTCAGGGATGTGCATATTATAATAGAACACAAGTGTTTGCGTGTTTCATTACAGTTTATGTGTGCATATATATATAGTGTATATGTACAGGTGGTATGAAGAAGTTCCTGGACTGTAGTGTGCCAACAGATGGCAGCACATGCTTGTGTGCTGAGTGACATTGCTGTGTTTACTTTGCAAGTTATGAAATTTGTGTTTTTGTGATCACATGTATGCTCTAGTCTGTGATTTTGGTTATGGACAGGATGCTAGAACAAAGAGCCAACATGGAATTTTGCATTAAACTCAGGGAATCTGCTACAGAAGCATTGAACATGCTTCAGCAAGCATATGGCAATGAGGCAATGGATCATATTCAATGTTTCAAGTGGCACGGGCATTTCAAAAGTGGAAGAATGTTCCTGGAAGATGATGAGTGATCTAGAAGACCTGCTACAAGTGTCATCCCTGGAGATGTGGTAAAAATTCATCAGCTTGTGGATGAAGATCATCAGAGGACAATCAACAACATTTTGAGGCATTCTATGTAGAACATTAGGCACAAACAACTGGATCTGTGGAGTGTGAAGAATTAGATTCTTCATGATGACAATGAAAACTGTAACCAAGTTCTCTCTCCTCACTTGTGTGTTTCTTGCCAAAACCAACATGGTATCGTTTCCACACCCACCATATTCACCAGATTTAGCAACAGCAGACTTCCATCTCTTCTATAAGATGAAAAGGCATCTCAAAGGGTACCATTTTAACATAATGTTGTGGAAATCAAGAGTGGATCATAGAAGGTCCTCAACTTGCTTACAAAAAATTACTTCCAGGCCAGATTCCAAGAGTAGCAGGAACACTGGGACTGGTGAATGGCTGCACAAGGTGTCTGTTTTGAAGGAGATCATGTTAAGACTTAGGTAAATGAGGTATCTTTTTTATTAAACATAACTAGTCTGGGAACTTTTTGATACCACCTTGTGTATGTGACTGTGTGCATATTTTCACCCAGGACCTTGAATGGAGAATCCCTGAAATGTGTTTACAAATTTTTATTGTTCCTCCGCTGATTTTATCTGGAGAATATGAATCAGTTTGTTCTATTCTTTTTCAGGGAACCCAAACATGTCAAGGTTTTAATGCAAATTAGCTGTTGTATAGCCCAGTGCAACTACAGTAATAAGGACAAATTAAAACTGTTTCGTGTATGTATGGCCCCTCCACTCTTAAGCCAGCAAAACATTCAGAATGTGACAGCTTGAGTATGTAAATAATGCATATACATCTTTGAGTGATACACCTTTATATGTAAACTAGAGGCAGGAGGAAAGCAGATTTTTATATATGTATTTTTCAAATAGGTGTATGCATGTGTAGAGTAAATATGTACACACACACACACAATGATATATGTCACTAATGTATATCAGGAGAAAGATGTAAACATTGTAAAATAAATTGATAAACTGTTGCTTTTTGAGCAAAAACATGTTTGTTCTGCCCAAGTGTCACAGATACCACTTTATCACTCTTGCTACTGTAAATGCAGTGAAGCAGCAATTGTACTATTGGAAACCTATAACCGACAATGCCATTGTTTACAAAGTAGAATCAGATAAATATTAAAATAAAAATGAGGAAAATAGAGTAAGGAGAAGTAAATTAGTCATGAGGTGTAAAAGAGAAATAATTAGAGTAAATTATAACCTTAGAAAAGTTCTTAAGAAATAGGATTAAAATATATTTCAAATACTACTGAATTTCATAATGCTTAATTTATGGTTTGAAAACTTACCACTTTCATGAAAAAGGTTCTAGGTGGTCATTCAATCTGCTAGGCATAGCAGCCAAATCTACTTCAAATCACACCTTACACTCTTAAATATGTAAAGGACACATGAGATAATGTAGTCCTAGACACCCCTCAAAATACTGAGTGTTCACAGTTCAAATGCTTTTGGTTAAAGGCCTACTGGATCAGAGTTGCCTGTGGCTAAACAGTAACTAACAGCTTGTCGTTTGAACTTTTTGTATTCTCTTATATTGGAGGCATACATCAGTGGCATAGGCTGATGTACACCTACCTGTGTCTTTCTTTTGCCCAAGATGGCAAAATCTGATTGGAGAGAGATTCAGCAGCTACTTTTAGCATGTCAAGCAACAAGTATGCAGAGTGAGTGCTATTGCTTGGTGAAAATGATATAGTTGATGTTCCAAGTTCTGAGTTAAATATGGCCAAGGAAAGACTTGTAGAAAGTTGCAGTTCTGAATGAGTGATTGGGGAAAAGTGTTCAGAATGTGAGTGTGAGAAACAGCAGAGGTGAATGAAAAGAGAGGTGGGAGCCTTAGAGAGGCTTGTATGGAGTGGAGTGTAGCTTATTAGTTTTGAGGGACAATAACTACAATAATAACAGGGGAGAGAGAGAGAGAGAGAACAGATACAGTACATTAGTGTTTTAATTGTTATAGTCTAACTCCTAGGTTAAGAGTCATTTGATCAAAGACATTCCAGCCATGACCATCTTGTTTTCTTTTAGAGAACTACCTGTGGTTACATTATCATCCACCTTTCTGTGCTCAACATAATGTCTGAAACATTAAATTTTCCCTTCTTATAACAAATTTATTTACTGTGATTTTTTTCTTTTCCCTCGTGAACTATTTTTTATAGATTAAATTTTGCTTTTACAGACTGCAACTAGCTTCCTTGGATTCTGGATCTTACATTATCTAACATGTCACTCCCATTTTTAAAGGAATTTGACTGATATTTCTTGCAAGTCCAGTGACTATGTAGAAGTTCCTCATCAGCTCACCAATGTTGTAATGGTTCTAGTGAAGTCTTACTAATTAATTGGATAGCATTGTCTTCTGATACAGACTACAAAGCTTGTATGTAGCAGCAGCTGCATGATTTCACATACAATACTATAATATGAGCAATACTATAATATGGTGCACACTTGTGCCTTGTAGAGGTCAGCAATTGTTCAAAGCTGAAGTATTTCCTGGTCTTGAAGAGAAAGTCTAGCTTTTCTTCTTTGAAAATGCTTAGAATCAGCAGATCATGGGAAATTAATTCTTTTGATACTAACCTGCCTAAGACCACCTCTGGTTCATTGATATAAAAAGAAAAAACAATGTTTTTAATTGTTTATATTGAAATTAAAATCTTCCATCATAATTTCATAATTTTATCTGAGAAACTTTTGTTATGTTCCAAACACCAGTCAATAATATAAAAGTTATTTTACTAAATCCTACCAAATTTGTAATAAGTTTTCAAATTAATGAAAACTTTGACAGCGGGTTTCATCAGAAATATGGACATAATTTTCTTTTTTAATTTTGAATGATTTAGTTTGGAAGAATAGGCAGCCTGTGCTCTTGTCCTTCACAGACTCTTTGGGACAGGTTAGATTAATATAGTTAATATTCTTTTTGAATGACTGCAAGTTATGATTGTGGGAGAAAAAGTGGGCAAAGTGAGAATTCCAGATGGTCAACTTGCTGAGAAGGAAGGATTGGGTATAGTAGTTAGTGTGGGTTAGAATGTTTAGAGGGGAGGGCAGACATAATATAAGTGACAAGATGAAGTGACCAAAAATAAAGTGAGCTGGTTTGGAAGCAGTATGAAACTTATTTCTTCACTTTAAAAGCAGTTAAAATGGAAAGCTGAGAAATTCTCTTGTTAGGAATAGTTTTCAAAATAACTCACAACCTAAACATATAAACTACAATTTCATTGATTTGGTTTCAATAAGGAGACAGAAATAGCAAGAAAATGTTTAGATATTGTGGTAAAACAGAAGCATATTTGTTGACCAGTTGTAGATTACTGTAAATATATTCTCACCTTGGAATAGTTTAAACAGAAAGTTAACAACAATGATTTCATCAGCCTTAGAGTGCCTGCAAAGGCCTTGGGTATGGCCCCTTCTGCCAAACCAAACTAATACAGAGAACTGCTGGACTTACATATAACATGTATAGTTTAAAAAATGAAGGACATATTGGATAGCTAATTCTGAAAAAGAAACAAGATAATCAAAACTGGAATGTTTTTGCTGCTAGGGTCTATTTGATCAATGTTGACCTTGAGCTAAACAACTATGACAACAGCAACATATTTGAGTTATACACATTGTTATACTGTTTTATATCCATTTCTCTTTGCTAGTATAGACAGCAGGGATTTTTTGTTGGAGAAATTCTGAGATGGGTTGTCCTTGTTCATACTAACCACTTAAAAGAAGCCCAATCTATTATATACACGACACAATTGTCCTGTATATACAAGTTTGCAGTAGTCATGTACAGGTATACAATAGAAGTGCTTAAGCAAAAGTGGTGACATTTTTTACATTCTCCATCAAATAAAAGTCTTACAGAGGGTGAGTTAAGAAGTTCCTGGCTTTAAGAGTATCACAAAAGGCCTGGTTGGTGGCCCAAGTTTCTAAGTTATTTTACAGGGCTAAAAAACACTGAAGGACCACTGCAATAAGTGTGTGAATTTGAGAGAGGAATATGTTGAATAAAATCATAATTAACTGATCCTCCTGTATTTTCTTTTACTCAAAGTCAGGAACTTTTCAAGAGACAGCAGTGATTTCTCATTCAGCAGTGCCTGAGTAGACACAGATTCTATGTATATCACTGATGGAGGACTTGTTGCTATCTCTATCTTTGGGTGTCTGCCATCAACAAGACCAAAGGAAGGCTGAAATCACATGATCTGGCAGTCCTGGCAGTGATAGTGGATGATTATCTCTTGCTAGTTGTATAAACATGAGTGCTTATTTACTCTCATAGTAAATAACACAGTATTTTGTCTTCTGACTACTTTTAAATGGAGATAAATATTACTTATATTACCATATATATATATATTACCATATATATATATATATATATATATATATATATATATATATATATATGGTAATCTTTATATCCAACTGAACATGAATGCCTTGTTAGAACACCAGATACTGCATTATTAGCCTTGAGTGATCCTCTTGCATGGGTGCTTACTGCATAAAAGCACATACACACAGAGCATAGCAGATGAAATTCCAATGCTTATGACATGAATTTTGTCTGGTTTTATGCACCACATGTCTTTACAAGAAGACCTCTCAAGGCTAACAACGCAACATTCAGTGTTCTAGCATGGCATCTATGTTTAATTGGATATAAAGATTACATTTTGGTATTAACACTGTTCTCATTGCTAATAATGTATATAGAGAGGTACATTTTATGTGCTTCTTTCAGTTTCCATCCATTAAGTTCGCTCTAAAGCTTTGGTTGGCATTGGAAATGGAAGACACTTACTCAAAGTGCCATGCTGAAAACTATATGTCTGAGAAACAAGCTTCTTAAACACACAGCCACGCCTATATATAAAATCTGCATCAACAAATTCCATCCAACTTACGCAAGCATGGAAAAGTAGACATTAAATGATGATGATGATATATGTATATATACATATATAAAAAAAATATTTATCTTAATAAGTGGTTTGATTATATTTTCAAGGATTTCTTTGTACTTGCAATTCTTATATAACTTTGTAAATATTATAACTCTAAATCTGATTCTTTTCACTATTATTGAAATATCTCCTTAATTGCTTTGCACGAAAATAATATTTTTTCTTTACCTACCACTATAACACTTCATTTCCATAGGTTAAATTTAAATTTATATTTTCAATATTCATATCAGCAATTTCAGAGTTCTCACATTGTGTAGAAAATTGCATATGTGAATTTTTTTTTTAATAATTTGGCTGTTTTCATACATCATTGCTTTCTGTGTTATGGTATATATAAAGAGCAACATACAATTACCAGTGTCTTTGTTGGTCTGCTGGTGAACTCATAATGAGAACACAGTCTTCTATATGTATCTGAATGTCAAAAACATGTGTCTGGACACACAGTGTGTGTATGTATATGTATGTGTGTGCATGTGTATGTATGTCTTTGTCTCAACATTGCATGATGGGTGTAAATGAGTGCTACTAGCATATGAAAATGCATAATTTGTTTCCAGTCTTCTGCAAAAATATGTTTGACCATGAGAAAATATTTTCTTGCTGGGAAAGCGGTGTGGATTGGCAACAGGAAAGACATCCATCTACAGAGAATCTACCTCAATGAACACCATGACCCGTACCAGCACAGAAAACTGGAGATTGAAATGCTGACAATGTTGATGATGACCTAGATTTCATAGTTGAGTCAATCAAACAGTTAAAGTTGAAATAGTAAACCTGGAAATAAAGCCCAGAATCTAAAAGCTTTAAAGTAAACTAAGCAAAGGCTAATGGAGTTCGTTGGATTGGTATGTGGTAGGTATATCTAGTGTAAACCATTGGTGTTCAAGTGGTGTAGTAGGATCACAAGAAGGACAGGGTAAGTAAACTTTATATATGACAGATGCAGAAGGGCAGTTAGCAATAAGAGTACATGTCAAATATAAGTTTGAAGTAGTTAGTAGCTTTTGTTACCTGGGTGACCTAAGTAACAATAGAAATGGGAGTCCCGTAAGCTTAGCTGCTAGAGTAAGAACATAGTGAAAATTATCAAGGAGCTTATTACCTCTGTTTTCAACAAAGCAATTTCTTCTTTGAATATAGGCAGGATAGATGATACAATGCTTGTGTACACAATGTGATGGTACATGATAGTAAGTCATAGGCTTTAAATGTGTAATGTTAGTGAGCATGAATAATAAAGTACAAAATAAAAGACTACATAGAAGAGGAATCAGATGTTGTGTGCGCGAGAGAAGATTGTGCTGGAATGGGCTCATGATGTGCATACAGGATCTCAGTTGTACAAAGAAGTGCCAAGCACTCTAAGTTGATGGAACAAGGAAGACACAAGAGTGGTGTCAAGAGACTCCAAATTGAAGTGAAGTACTGCAATAGAGAGGTCTCACTTTACTAAATAAGCATAGTAAAAAGGACATAAAAGAAATTATGGTGGTGGTCATGATGGGGATTAGAATGTACATCTATATTAAAGTCTTACTTAGCTATTATGTTCAGATCAAGTCTCCCTCCCTTTGTTACTCTCTCATCTATCACTCACTTCACTCATTAATCAATGTACTTTCTTATTATCACTCTATCTCTCTCCTATTGTACCACCTATGTAATGAAGGATGGCATTGTATTGGAACTGTCCAAATACAATCCTCTCTTATCATCATCCATCTTTATTACTAGTTATAACCTCCTTATCCATTACTCCCCTATTACTCCTTACTGATACCCAACAACTTCTACTTTCTTACCATCACCCATAATCATTGTTGTCCATAACTCTCTCTCACATTACTCCCTCCACCATCATTGGATATCCATCCCTCTCCTCACTATCAGAACTGCCTATTCAATCACCGGCTCCCTCCTATTATTCTCTCTCCTTGCCAACAATCATCATGTAATTATCTATCATCTGTCTCATCCTTTACTCTCTCCTGTATCACTTTCTCACTATTACTGCTCTTGTTCTCTTCCTTTAACCCTCACTTTCATCACCCCTCACTCTCTTTCATCACTCTCTTTTAATACACTCTGAATGATATTATTTCTATTCAATCCCCTTACCAACAACCTTCATGTAGCTATCTATCACTTTCTTGTTCCTGTCCTTTTGGTTCTGTTCTTACACCCTTCTTGCACTAATTCTTTTTTTATCACTTGTGTAAGGAAAGAAATGAACCCAAAGACACATATAGTATAGAGAAATCTTTAGTCTTCCCAGGGAGAAGACAACATCACTAGTGCTGGTACCACAATAAGAAATGCATTCAGTATGCTCAATAAAGTGGTAAGCAATAAGAAGCATATCAAGCCATAGAGACCATACCAAAAGCAGAAAGCAAGAGAGCGATGTAATTTTGGTCCCATCTAAGAGGGCAGCAACTCCAAATAAAAGCTGGTTGAGATTATGACAATTTGCATAGAAAGGCAGGCTAAAAAGCAAACAAACAAAAAAAGACAAATAAATAAACATGGTGACAATGTGTGTAAGCACAAGTGTATGTGTCTATGTGCTTATATATGTGCATGTTTATATGCACACTCATATACATATATGTACACACACACACATTGATATGCAGGTTGACATAACTGAAGTGCTTGCAAAATTTATATAGCTGATGTAATAATTTTACTAAGTAGGAGTTTTATGAAAGCTGAAGAACAACAATGGGTTTATGGTAAGTCTCCTACTCTAGTTACAGGAAAGCAAAACAAATAAGCAAAGAGAAAATATATTTGGCATATAGTTTGGTAGGTTAAGTGGCATCATTGAATTCCTTTGAATTAGACTATATATTTTAATCCTACACCTATCAAGGATTTTATTGGAATATAATTCCTAAAACAAATTCCAAATCAAGGATTTCTGTTTTATGTTTAACATAAAAAGGCTTTGTGAAAAATTGACAATAACATAAATAAGCATATTCATAAATAATTGATATGAAAACATAGAGAAAAATATACTACATTTTCTTTTTTAATGTTAACATGGAGCTATCTAGACAAAAATAATGGTTGCAGCATGTTTACTTGCTATACAAAATAGAAAGATGGATTTGTATTACAGAGATAAATACTTACATATCCATTATTAAAAAACATGAAACAATATTTGCATTAGCTCACATTAAAAATGTACCAATATAAGAGCTGATAATGGAATATAAAAGTAAGTTTAGAAATTTTCTGTCTCCACTGGAAAAAATATGTTTTGATCATTTCTCAAAATGCTAAAAGCAAGAAATAGGTTTTTAAAATGAGTTTACTGTAAAAGATATGACTGTTAGTAGATGAAAGGTTACTTTACCAGAAATGAAAATTTTTTTTCATGAATTTGTGGAAGAAGGGCTGTTGATTTAACTTTTCAGGCCTTCATCAATTGGAGGAGAGAAATAACTGAATAGTATTGATAGCGTTAATGTTAGATGTGAACTCTTGACGATTAGCTGAAGCCATAACAGAAACAGGCTTAAGAGAGAAAAAGAGGACACCAGAGCAGAATATCTGAATGTTGATGGTGTGGGAAGATTGTTGGGAAGTTTTATCTATAAGAGACTAGTAGTGACAGTAATAAGACTGTTATGTACTGAAGACTGTAAAGAAGTCTAAGTCAAGAGAAGGTACCATGAAGCTGAGAATGTCTTTCTGATTCTTATTATGAACCAAATATGCAATAAGTTTTGAAGTCACTTCTGGTTACGGGTGCAGTAAATTGATGATTATAAAAATTAGCAACGATTGTGAGGTTCATGAATTGTATGAATTGAAAGGTTTTAGTTGTGTATATTTTTAATAATTTAAAGGAACAAAAGTTGCAGTGACACTTTTCAGGATCACAGTAATTGTTGGAAAGAAGAAAGTTATTTTCAGATTGGAACCCTGATCTAAAAGCTTACAGTGAAATTCATTAAATCAACTATGTAGCAGGTGGTTCTAAACCATGCAAATATTAAGTCTATCACACACACAAAAAAAAGGGACTTACACATTGTTTCTGTTTAGCAAGGTTCACCCAGGAAGCCAAGGCAGAGGTCAATGGTTGAAAACACTTCAAGGTGACATGCAGTGGAATCCATGCAGTTGTAAAGTGATCTTCTTAACACTACAGTCATATCTGTAGCCAGTATTGCTAATGTGATGGTGATGGTGGTGTAGTGATGCAGATATATTGTTTTGAAAGGTGTAGTGTTTATATCATAGTCATGTTAGATGAGAACAGATTATCAATTCCTTTACTCTACTGTAGGGTATAGTTAGTATTTCTGTTCTTAGAAAACATTACGTACATCTGAATGTTGATGGTGTGGGAAGATTGTTGGGAAGTTTTATCTATAGGAGACTAGTAGTGACAGTAATAAGATTGTTATGTACTGTAGACTGTAAAGAAGTTGAAGTCATGAGGAGCACCTATAAATGCACTGATACAACAATCTAGCTTGAAGATCTCAATCCAGATAATTAAAAGTTAATGTTTGACATGGAAAATTCTTATGTAAAACAATGAACAATCATGTTTAAAGGCTTATTCAGAGCAAAATCTGATGTGAAAAGAGAAAATGTTTCAGGTACATATTGTTCTGTGACAACCATATTGGTTATCACAAATTGGTTATCACAAAGAAGTAAGATAAAGTACATTACACTACTAGTTGGCATGATGACAGGTATGGCCTTTGTTAGGTTTAGAGCATATAGAACAATGCAAGAATTGGTAGAATGTACTCTTATGGTTTGAAGAGTTGTAAGGACGGCAAAGGGAACAGATGAGTAATGGTTCCACAAGGTCAGTGGTAAGCTTACACAAGACTGATAAGTAAAAGTCACACTCATATACAGAATTAGTTTAATTAGTTCATTATTTGTGGGGAGAGGTCAACTAAACTATAACACCATATTCATTCATTTGTTAATTTAGTGTTTTTATCAAAACAGAAATCTATGAAATTGAATCTTAAATTTCAGTAAGAAAATAAACCATCATTTTTCATTGATTAGTCTAATTCTTCTGTCATCATGTTTCTGTTGAAATACAACCCCTTCATTTCAATTAATATAAAAAATAATGAATAACAATTTAAAATAACTTCAGCATACAAAATTTGAATTTAAGATTATAATCAAAATCACTTGATAACAGTAAGTTTATGCCATAGAATCAAGGTTATTATTAAGTGGGTTGGTGTCAAATGACTTAATATATCTTTCTTTTAATGTTAAATTTTCCATTCATTGAGACACAAATTCTAATTATGCCCACCTTCATCTGTTGGAAACATTTTCTCATGGTCAATATATCTTCATGGAAGATTGTAAACAAACGATACCACTTGTATGATGGTGATGCTTGTTTATAAGTATCATGTGATGTCAAGACAAGGGAACAAAAACACATACATCATCATCATCATCGTTTAACGTCCGTTTTCCATGCTAGCACGGATGCATATATAAATATGTACACATTCCTATATATATGGTTCACAGATGAGATTCAGAGATTCTCCATATAGAAAACACTTAGTAGTGCTCAAAAGATTAAAACTTGGACTCCGATGTCTTTACAAGTGACTGATTCCACAAGGTAAAGACATTGGTATCCTTTACCTTGTGGAATCAATCCCCTGAAAAGACATCAGAGTCTAAGTTTGAATATATATATATATATATATATATATATATATATATATATATATATATATATACGTACACACACACACACAAATACATATATATATAAAGAAATGCATATGTTCTCATGTGTATAAAGTGTGTATGTGTAAGTAAACAAGGTGCCTAGTACTGTTTGGTGGAATGAAATAATATTAATTCAAAAGGATGTTGCTACTTGAGGTTTTTCATTTTCACTTTTCTGGTGAGTGGGATCAGGAATGAGAAATTCCAAGTAATGATTCCTACAAATGCAACTTCAAATATATACGTATGTATGCATGTGTTTATGATGGGTGTATGTTTAGTTCAGGTCTGTCCTCACCTAGATCTATGATTCAAGGCATTGCAACAATGACCAACCTATTTTTCCAGACAGTATATCTATGACTACATTTTTACAATATGGATAGTAAAGGGTTATTTGAGAGAGATTTGACTGCTAGTTCAAGCAAGTTAGTGATTATATACATGTGGGGGATGTATAAAGCCTACAGAGGTGAGTAAGTGAAGAAGAGTCATCATTTTTTTTTTCTCGTTTCTCATGATTCTCTAAATTCTGGAAAATCAGCATTTTGTGAAATATTAATTCTGTTTTGAAAATTTTAGGCAAATTTGAACATGGTCCAAAATGGAAGAATTATTTAACAGTAAAATAGAAATCTTGGAAAGCACAGATTTATTTCTATATAATATTTACAGATTACAAGCATAAAAGAACATAAGAATAATTCAGAAAAAGTTTTCCAGCATGACAAGCCATTTTTATAAAATCACTATGGTAACACTTGCTAGAATATTGGAAGATATCAATGATCACAAGGAGATTTAAACAGCTTAAAGAGAGACATATTTTGAAGAAATCAACTTAAATATTTCAAAAATTCCTTTATTGATTTATATCCTACAATGCTACACTTAGAAAACAGTTTCAGAATTACATTATAGTTTCAGAATTTTTGTCAATAACGTCAGTTGAAGGAATATTGGAAATAGGAATAAAATCATTGGAAACTTGCTGATTATTTTATTGTTTCAAGATAGAAATCTAATTTTGTTTCCACAGATCATTACACAAAACTCAGGTAACATTGTTTTGAAAATATCTTTGTGATGTAAATTAATATCTTCATGATATGATGACATGTAAAGTCAGCAAACTACACCAGAGAAGACTAATTAAGGAGAATTGATGGAATCTCATTACAGGATCCAAAAGGAAGCATCTTCAATACATTTAATAGTACAGTGTAAGCCAAATCTCAGTTTCTCATCAGAAACTTTATGTTCTTTGATATTGGTATGAAAAATAAATAAATAAAACAACTTATTGCTGAATTAATGCTTGTTCTAATGCAATGCCATATTTAAATCAGTAACACGCTTACATTTTAGATGTTTTCAATCCAGTAACCTACTATTACATAGTACAGCAGCTATCTATAATATAGAGCATAGCAACCATCAATAAATATTATATAGTATATCGTTTTAAATGCGGAGAACAGATACAAATCTACCAACACACCACTAAAGATCCTCCTCTTCCTGCCATGTTCAAAACAGAATTGCTAAAAGGTGAAACAGAGAGGGAGCTGATATATTATAAACAGTAAAATGGATAGATAATATAATTGAGGTAGTCAGAGTATCTCCACATATATACCACAAACATGTTTTGAAGATGAATAGAACGTCTTATAAGGCCATCCTGCAGACTACCTTCAATAATGAAAGATGACAACCTCATTATCATGGCTATGGTTCTCAATAGATATTAAGTTCAAATTTTGGTACAAGATCAGCAAATTTGGATAAGTCAATTACACTGACCCCAGAGCCTGACTGCTACTTATTTTATTAACCCCAAAAAGATCAAAGGCAAAGTTGACCATAGCAGAATTTGAACTCAGAACATAAAGACAGATGAAATGCTGCTAAGCATTTTGCCTGGTGTACTAATGATTCTGCTAGCTCACTGCCTTATGGGTTCTTAGTAGATATTTGATATCAAAGTGTTGTCCCAAATTTCTTAATAGATATTGTACAACATGTTGATGGTGTCTCCAGCATATATATGGAGGCTGTAGTATGGAGTGAAGTCCAATATCTCTGATGTTTTGAAATGCAGAGACCTACCTATTTGCAAAAGAAACTTCAGTAAAGCAGCCAGCTACCTGATCATTTACAAATCAAGCAAAAAAACACTAAAGCTAAACAGATTTTATTCTCACCAAGAAGCAGTTGTAAGTTCTAAGTTTTCCCTGGTGAAAAATGTATCACTCCTCGTAAGTTAGTGATTTGTAACTTCAGTGTAAAAGCTATACAGCCTCAGAGACAAAAGAAAGTCATTTGTACATTCAAAGAAGTTCTAATTGTCACTGCAGATGATAGGTAGGTTATAGTGGCTTATTACTGGAGAGTAACTGGAAAATTTTATGAGATAACCTGCTGACAGAAAGACCTATTCTGTGGCAGGTGCAAGGTCTCAACCAGGCAGAAGATGATATGTGAAATGGTACTGTAAAGAGTTGTAAAACATAAAAGACAGACTAACATACCTTGGAGTAAGTTAATTCTTGTATACATAGCTATAATTTTCATTGCCTAAATTCTGAATGTTCTATGAAGAACCATTTATCGTTGCCAACTTCTCTATTTATAAGACAGTTCGCTGGTTGTTCCCATTTCATTGATCAGCTTCCCTAATATCTGTCATTAGTTTTTAATTATATATCTCATTTTTTATCATGTTACTGTGTTTAGAATAGGCTAGTCTGAACAACAGAAAGTTATAACACAACTTGCACAACACATAAGATTACTCAACAAAATCGAAGTGATAACATGCTGCGGACATCAAAATAAACTCATTTTGAAAACCAACTCTGAACTACAAACAGAGTAACTATCTGTTGATGCAATAGCAATGGAAAGGCAGCAGAGACATGACATGCAATTGGTAATGGAACAATAAAACAAAGTAACCAACAAATTAATCCAAAGAAAGAACGAGAATTTAGTGACGTTAGATATAAAATACAAATTACCATGGAGTATATGAAAACATATCTTTAGCTATATCAGATAAAAAAAATAATTTGCCATACAATAAAATAGACAAAATGGCAACTTTATGGCACAGGATATGATGACATAAATAACAAACACAGACAGGGCAATGAAAAGTGATAAGAAAATAAATTTTTATACCAAAACAGGAAATTATGACAGCTAGAGAAGAGTGGGGTGGGAGTCACCCACTAATGAAAAACAGTAAACAAATAAACAGTTTTTCAAAACTGTATAGGATTACAAAACTATTAACCAGAAATAGGACAACCCTTGAATTAGTCAATAAAAAGCAACATAAAGATAAACAAATTGGGTAAAATATATTGATATGAAAAAGACAGGCACAGGATGTCTGTTGAACTGGTCAATGAAAAGTACTAACATGACAAGTATAAAAAAGACAAAGTGGACAGTGAAGCCAACCAATGAAAATGGAATAAAAGAAATAGTAGCAACTATAGTCACCACCTTAAAAAAAAATGTCTATAAGTGACCAATGAAAATGGCAGTCATACACTAAAGAATGAAACTGTTCCATCCAGTGTAAAACAAGCTTGAAGATCCTATTGACACAGTTCACCTGATGATTGCAATGACATAGAACTCAAGTCCCAATAAAATTAATTCAGTATAAATACTCTAAATCACATATTGAAAACTCACTTCCTCTTTTGTTCATAAGCTGTAGAAACTCTGCCAGATCAGATTGGAGCCTGGTGCAGCCATCTGGTTCACCAGTCCTCAGTCAAATAATCCAACCCATGCTAGCATGGAAAGCAGACGTTAAATGATGATGACAATGATGATATTATTAATATATATAAATGTTTTATACATTATATTAAATTACATAATAGATATTTTATTCCATACATATATACAAATGTGTAATATAAAATTAGAATATTAAAACCAAAAGAATGAATATTCAAATAAAAGTTATTATTCTTATGCACAATAAATGTGGCAGTAATGTTTCAGTTTTATCTATGAACATTCTGACTAATTTCAAGAATGATTACAGTAGACTAACAAGTGTAAGTGTATAGACAAATAGGTGAATTCTGCTGATCTCAATATAAGACAATAATACCGTTTCAGCAAATTTGCATTATATTTCCTCAATCAATATTTGCATGTGATTATTGTTTTTATGATATGTGTAATATTTTTTAAAAGAAAATCATAGTGTTGCAATCATGGACAAAACTTTTGATCTTACGGTGTCCAAAAAAATTATTTTTGATACACTCCACAAAGAAAGGAGGACACAGAAAGTTATCATTGAAAAGGCTGGCTGTTCCCACAGTTCTGGATTGAAACATCAATCCAGGGCATCATTTGGATGAACAATGTGTAGTAAATTGAGGTGAACCAGCAAGAGGGGCAACTCTCAAAGGGTAACCATGAGAGAATTGTAAAAAAGAGATGATTTGGCAACAGGGCCACCACACACAGATGGGGTACAACAGCTTAATATCTTGAACCATGCCTCTTCCCAACAACAGGCATCACAAGTGACTGACTTGAGCCTACAAGAAGCAGGCAACTTAGTGCCAAAAATTTATAACAACTAAGGACCATAAAAAAATTGTACCAAATCTTAAATGCAGGTCAATTTATCCAGCTAAATTCAAGACAGAATTATTTAGTAAAAAAAAAAAATTGAAAGAATACCAGTAATAATAAGAGAAAGATCAATAACAATGGAATAATAGGAATGATGTTTAACCTTTTCGTTACTGTATTTATTTTGAGATGCTCTGTGTTTCTTTCAATTACTTTAAATATAACAAAGAATTTAGTAAAATAACTTAGTTATCATTCAGCTAGTGTTAGGAACATAAATTGTGACTCAAGTTTGGTGGAAGATTTTAATTCAAAACTTATGAAAACAAGACATTTGTACTGAGAGCTAGAGCCGGTTTCAGCTGGGTTGGTATTGAAAGGGTTAAAGCTGGTTCAGTAGTACTGATAATAAACACATCTACAAACAAATTCAGCATTCAGTCAATTTGATATTGTTGAACTTTATAACTCTATAAATGTAAAAAATTAAATGCAGCACAAAATAATTTGCTGAGTGACAATATGATAGATGACAATATGGAAATAATAGTGCATGCCAGTAAAGCCCCAACTTTCAATGAGAACTCTACCTGGGGGAAAAACAAAAACCTGACATCAGAAATTTCTTGGATGTAAACTCTAGATCATATAACATGAATATATGTAATCTATATACAATTTCACATCTTAGTTATATTTACAAAAAAAATATTTAAAACAGACTCTGGTCATTGCAGAGATGATGGGTTGGTAATCTATAACAAACAAATATAAAAAGAATTAGACAAATTAAGTACATCATCCACACTTTTAGTGCTTTTGATGTAAAAGAATTGTAGTCGCTAACTCACCTACAGTTGAATTCTTTGCTGTTACACTAGATTTTACAACTAAAGCTCAATGAAAAAGTCTTACATGCCAAATCCCATAGCTTTTAAGGACATCAATATTGGCAGAAGGATTTTCAATCTAACTCCCAATAACACTTTACTAGCTTGTGAATTCAAAGAGAAAATGATCTACTCACTTTGCTATCTTCACAAAGAATAGAAAAGAGGTGCTGGTATATATGGTTTACACCACTCATTTTTCTTAAATTTTAAATCTAATATGGTAAGACAATCCAATATATTAAGACACTTTTAAATCTTAATAGACAAATACGCTCCTGCTAAACTATGAATATAGAAAAAGTGTTAACAGACTTGACTTGAAATTAAGCTTACAGTTGTACCATAAACATGAAAAATACATCACATACACATACACACAAACAAAACTAAAGCTACCTGATCATGTAGAAACACAAATATCTGCAACACAGAAGCTATTATTTACGAAGTAAAGGTCACCTTTATAAAATCCAAACTACAAGTGGCATATAAATCATACTCCTTTAGACACATAAAAAAAAAGAACACAACAAAATCAACTGATAACATCCAGCAATTAAAAGAATAAGCTTCATGTTATGGAATTAAATGGAATGAAATCATCATTAAAAAATCTAAACCTTACTCTACTGGAAACTGATGTGATCTCTGCACAACAGAGAAAAGGAAAATTCTCAAAAAATTATAGAATAAAGACCTCTATTTAAACTCTAATTGAGAGATGTAGGGAGATAGAGGCAACCAGAGAAGCATAGTGTGAAACTGGGAAACATCACCTTCACAGAACTAAAACTACATGAATACACCTACTTCTGAAGTTCTTATTCTTTAGATCTTCATCTTTACTCTGCCATCTCTTTCCTGCTCAATCTTGCCTCTTTCTCTCATTTCTCAACTTATTTTTCCTAAAAGTCACCTGATCTCTTTTCCATCTACTCTTATGTTTTGAATCTACTATTGTTGATGTAGTGATCCTCTTTAAATCTATGTAACATTTCTGCTCGATAATTTTCAACAAATATAACTGTTTCCATAATATCTGAACACACATGGAGATATAGGATCTAGATAAATGCATCTGTACAAAATTCACATATTCACTTATTTAGTTTTTCCATGCAGAAATATGTAATGTATTCTATTTTCATGTAAAGACACATGATATTTTCATATCATTTGTATTATATGTGTAGATCACACAAAAGCAAGGAGGGTGGCTATTATTTGTGTAGTCTTTGTGTTTATGAACAATTGAATGAATGTGTGGCACTTTTTCATGATAAAGCAAATCCATTATGTGGGAAATATACTATTTTAACCAGATGATATTTGGAAATTGCTCAATAAATATTGACAGTGTCTGCAAAAATTCAGTGCAGATCTTTAGGAAGAAAGTTACAAAAGCAATAAGATCACTAGCTTTTCTGAAACAAAGATCACATTAATGTTGGGGTATATACTTTCCATAACAGACCAATCAGTTTTATATTGTTTATATAATCATTTCTTCAAACCCAGATATATTTGGATAGTGAGTTGTCTTTCTGTGTGTCTGAATGTGTATATATGTTGTGAGAATATTTTTTAAAGGAATTTTCTATAAGTCTGAGAATATCTAATCATAGAAACCATGTCAAAACCTGAAATGCACAAGGGAGAATGGTCCTCTAATCAGCCAAGGAGGATATGACTCTGAATAAGAACTGATTCAGATTGTGAGCCAGCATGGAAAACATGAAAATGATCATATACATATGTGCAGGCATGCATCTATGTATGTATCTATCTATTTATACATACATTACGTACATATATGTTTGTATGTGTACTAAATATTATATATATGTATTGTGCACCAGAAGGAATACGCAAGTTTTAAAATATGATTGTGGTCAAAGCTTAGAACTGTCTCACTGGTTTTGTGTAAAATTGCACCATGCTATTTAGATTATCAACAGGGGGCATATGAACAAATTTAAACCGCTGTTATAATTCTAAAATAGAACTTTTCCCTTGCGACTATAGAAGGCAACAACATATAAATAATAACATTTTAATTCTGGTGAAGATGTTTAGCATTACAATAATGACAACCATATGAAATATAGTGTAGTGAGGAAAAAAACCCCACAATTGTTGAAAGGAAAGATACTTGAAGTGAAGTTTCTAATTTCAAAAGAATAAGAAAAGGATAAAAGAAAAAAAATTTCGGCCTAAATACAAATTTAAATTCTATTTTGAAATATTTTTCTGCAAAAGTTGTTAACTTCCCAAGTAGAATAGAAAAAGAAGAATTCAAACATGGCTGTGGAAATATTTTAGAAAGACTGAGCTCTTGCATTGATTTCTGTCTTAATCTAGCAAAAAATCCTGTCAGTATATACAGTGCCAATAATATAAGTAGATTTTTACCTTACACAGATAGACTATCCTGTTGATTGAGGACATGGCAGTAGCAGTAAATGTGAAAATAAATCATTTTATGACTTTCAACTTCTTGGCTATGCTCATCACAATGCAGTTATACTTAGTTTGCTGAGACTTATAGATTGCTGATACTGACATTATAAGATAAAACTGTCATTCATATTTTCTATTGGCGATTTCATTCTAATTTCAATGAAATATTTTATTATTAGACTCAATTCAATGAAAATATAGATTGAGATAATAATTCTTCAATATTTAAGTGAATCTTGAGATATTTCTTTTTTCTAAAGTGCACATATTGACAATATATATATATATATATATATATACACATATAAAGAAAGAAAGAGTTATTGTACATGTCTAGAAAGTGAAATGTGAAGATTTCTAAAACTTTTCTCAAGTTCACTGATTGAAACTGTGGTGTGACATATGTCCATAAAAATGGTTGACATCCAAACTCTAACAAAATAACCTTGTCACTTATTTTGTTGCAAAGGAAATGTTTCAATAACAATGGACCATCATGGCATAATATAGGAAGATATAGATATTTCCATGTATACAGTAACATGTCATGTTAACATGCCCAACAATAAGAGATGGGGAAAAAAAAACTAGTATTGTATTGCAGAAACTGTCTTTAATATTTTGACAAGGTTTCTTTCAAATATCAACAACAGAAGATTAATTAACTCTTATATTTCATTATAAAAATAAATATATTTCCTAGTAACTGCAGATATAAAGTAAAATTTAACTTTACTTCAACAACCAGCATTGTTTTCAGTGATTTCATGTCTATCAATACTGACCAGAACCACCCCTTATCTCTAACACGTCAGATATTTATCATTTCGTGTGATTTTATATCCTTGGGTGTTACAAAATGTTTGAGAAATAACAAATAAATGGAAAATAAAATGATACAATAGCTTTTTTTTTTATCTAGAGTGTTAATTAATTGATGTTTAAAAAAGGGAAATCAATAATAAAATTAATTTAAATTGAAGGCATGTGTTTTCAAACTAATTGTTTTATAAGTTGAAATAAATTAGAAAATGAAAAAATCTATATGAAGAGAGAGAAAAAAATTATCAAGAATTTGGAAAATATAAAAATTAAAAATTATCTTTTAAATGAAGTGAGTAATGAAAAATTAAATCAGTTCAGATTAAAAAAAAATTATGAAAGTAAATGTTTTCTCTAATGAGGAAAGTGTGTCAGATTGGAGAGGTGAGCATGAAAAAAACAAACAGATAAATACAAAATTTATCAGCCTGTTAATAAAAGGTATGACATAGCTTTGATTGAATTAAAAATCTTTATTCAATAGTACAGATGGAATATACAACTGTCTTTGGTAAGAATGGCAGTGTATTCTAGAGCCGCTTTGTTACAGAGGTTTACAGATACTATATTGAATCTGAATGGTGTGAGGGTATAGACAGGAAAAAAGAGAGGTAGCAGGAGAGAGGGGAGATAAAATATGGGAGAAGGAGAGACAGGAGAGAGAGAGAGGAGAGATATGGGAGAGAGATGAGAGGAGAGATATGGGAGAGAGAGAGCGAGATGAGAGGGAGAAAGAGAAAGAGAGAGAGAGAGATGAAGGCAGACAAATTGAATATAATCACAATTTTGAGATCAAAGAATATCGGTAAAACATTTGTTCATATCAAAATACTGCTAGAAAATATATTTTAACTGCAAACAAAATAGTAAGCTATGTAAAACATTTGATGGTATCAGTTTATTGTTATATGAGTGTCTGGTGCAGAATGTAATTTTGTGAAGAATATTTAAACACATTTGAAAACATATACACATATTCTTCTATACCAATTATCTTTCAATATGTTTCTTCAAATACACATGCACAGATATCTACATACACTTACATAACACACACACACACACACACACACACACATGTACTTATGTGCATGCGTGTGTGGGTATATACACACAAACACACACACACACACACACACACACATGCACGCACTCATACACATTGTTTGGGGGTATTTGATGTTCTTGATGTTTTGATCAGATACAGAGTATCCATGATCACATCATATCCTATGTGTTCATTTCAAGAAGGCAGGGTGTGAATTGAGGGAGATTTGCCTGTTATTTTTAGTAGGTTGAGTAAAGAGGCTTCTTTGTTGGCTTATACAGTGGTGTAATGTTGAGTGTAATGAAAAGCGTAACTTATGCAAGGGAAATAACTAAAATAAGCCAATGACATGTTGAAATCAAGCAAGTACATATAGCCACACTGCATGATGTATACAAAGATTCTACATAAACTGAAATTTTCCTTTGACTTGAAGGAGTAAAAAAATACAAAAATATCAGCATTCATTAATGACTCACAAAGAAAGGGTAGATAATTTCAAAGGAAAATTTGATCAATGGTAACTGTAATGATCATGTTTTTGTTTTATTAGACCTTATCAGCAAAGTGTAAACAACACAAATCTATTTGATCGATAAACATGGGTTTTTATGAATGAATAAAAATAAGTACAATTAACTTTTGGCCAAAACACTAATTTGGATAATAAAAATAAGACTGAACCTAAGGAAATAACTCAAATAATCCAATAGCATGGATTAAAATAACATAAGTATATAAATGTACTAAAAGATGTATTAAAAAAAAGTTCATGTATAGAGTGTAGTGACCTGAAATCTTGTAATTTGGATAAAAGAATATACGTGTGGGTTAGTGATATCAAAGTAATACTAAAGTGATCAAAAAGACCAATGATTAAAGGTGTTCCAGCTGTAAACATCCTGTCTTGTTTTTTCTTAAGACTATATTATTCAATATATCATTTCTTTGTAAAGTGTTAGAGTGTGATATGAAAAAGTTTAGCTGATATCTCAGTAGGTTGAGAGATCATTTGTGGTGATGGCAGATGGCAGCAGGGCAATGTTACCTCCCAGTTACACTTAGTATCGCACATACATATGCACAGAATATATAGCCAATCTCATGTGGTGGTGGTGGTGGTGATGATGACGGAAATGTTACTTTCTGACCACACACACACACAAGATTTATCAGTACTCTTGGCTGTGTTGATGGTGTCTTAGTGTAAGTAATCTTGTAAACACACACATGCATGCAAGCACGTGTACACACACACACACACACACACACACACACACACACACACACAATGTGCATGTGTTCAGAATAGATTTTATCAGTACTCTTTAAGTATAGTTCTGGTGATAATGAGGGTGGTACTTTGCATATCATTGCATGCACATACAAAGACATTTATAGCCATAGAAGGTTTTTGCTTTGACAGTAAAGTTTCTATCATATTATGTATAAGCCTAATGATGATAGCGGTGGTATCTGAGTGTTCTGTTGTAATCACAAACGCACACATACACACGTTTTTATCCCACTGAAAGTGGAATTAACAAACCATAAGTTGGTATGGTGAGTCATCTATGAGGTACTATAATAAATAGTCTTGTTCTCTACTTTTCTGTCTGTCTTTCCCTCTGTCTATCTACTCACCTTATCTGAACTAGTCAGTCTGTCAGCCTGTCCATTAATCTCTCTGGCTGTTTGTCCAGCCATTTGTCAGTCCATTTTCCCATCAATTTGTTCAATTTGTATGTCCTTCCATCCATTGATCTAAATAACTAGCTATCC
This sequence comes from Octopus sinensis, assembly GCF_006345805.1. Classification (NCBI taxonomy): domain Eukaryota; kingdom Metazoa; phylum Mollusca; class Cephalopoda; order Octopoda; family Octopodidae; genus Octopus; species Octopus sinensis. The sequence continues at coordinate 128,690,827 of NC_042997.1, read as the reverse complement.
AATCTAATCTAGTCTGTCCATCTACCCACCAATCTGTCTATCTGTCAGTTCATCTGTCTGTCTGTTCGTCTCTCTCTCTCTCCTCTCTCTCTCTCTCTCTCTCTCTATATATATATATATATATATATATATATATATATATATATATAATATATATATATATATATATATATACACACACACATATTGTCAAAGTATCATATATTCAAATAAGAAGTGCACTCTAAAGTATAGAGCAGTAAAGTATTAAAGCACTAAAGTTAAAGCCTGGTCATAGAATGACCAATGGTTTTGCATCCATTAAAGCTGCACCTTTGTGAATAGCTCATCACACTCTATACAAAGAAAAATTTAACTCTTCATCTCTCAGAGATGGAAAGTTGTTATGGTCAATTGGTTAAAAGATCATCAGAAGATGAAAGTTCTGGCATTGGTGAGGGTGGATTATCAACCTTAGACCAGTCAATTTGGGGAATAAGGATCTATCTTTTGGCCTGCTAACAGATTGTAAGGACTCTTATGAGCGTAATCAGCTAATAGGAAATCCCTATTTTGCAGCAAGCAGCACTTGAAATGGATATATTGTGAGAATACTTTTTGACAAGTATTCAGGTCTAATTGAGTCTTTAAGTATTCTGGCTCATTCATCAATGGGAGTGGGTGCTGCAAGCTCTACATAGCTGATTAAGTTTGCTGATTAAACTCATAAGAGTCCTTATAATCTGTTAGCAGGCCAAGAGATAGATTCCTATTCTCCAAATTGGCTATCCACCCATGCTAGTATACTGTCATATATACACAATGACATTACCCATCTGGCAGAGCATATTGGTTTCATTTCTTTCAAGCCTCAGTAGTCACAGCCATGTCTCACTGCCATATAGCATAGCTGTTTGTACACAGGCATCATACAATCTGCCTTTCACTCTGAGGGAGAAGCCCATCATTACTAACTGAGCTAGTAGCACTCTGAAATTCACCCAGCCTATTCCTATTCTACCAGCTACTAACTTGGTTGCCTAAGTAACGGAAACTGTGTACTACTTCTAAGGATACCCATTGACATTTGAGGAAGTCCTTTTTTTTTTTGTACAATCCTGGTGTTTAATGTACCTGCACATCTGCCACATGTAAAGGCTACTTTCTCTGTTAAGGTTCCAGTAATACCACTGCACTTCTTATGTGTCCATAGCTTGCACTGGATACACCTTATGGAGAGTTTCTCCCAACACCTTTTCTACATATTGAGCACAGCCATCTCCCTGAAGGGATCTGTGATTTGTCTGTTTTCTTACTTATCAATAATTTGGTCTTTACTAAATTAACTCTAAGGTCCTTTGATTCCAGTCTGTGCTTCTATTATATAAATATGTACACACAGACAAATATGTGCTTATATGTTTGTATCAGGCATAAGCAACCTTTCTCAAGAAACAGGCCACATGAGACAAAGCTCAACCTCAGGCAGACCACACTAGGAAAAACTTCAAGGTAATCTTTTGGTGTGTTACATTTGCCAGTGTTTATAACAAGCTGTTATTTATAATATTATATTTATTGTAAGGCAGTGAGCTGGCAGAAAAGTTAGCACACAGGTCAAAATGCTTAGCGGTATTTCGTCTGTCTTTATGTTCTGGGTTTAAATTCCACTGAGGTTGACTTTGCCTTTCATTCTTTTGGGGTCGATAAATTAAGTACCAGTTGCATACTGAGGTTGATCCAATCAACTGGCCCTCCCTCCCCCAAAATTTTGGGCCTTGTGCCTAGAGTCATCATCATCATTATCATAGTTTAACATCCGTTTCCCATGCTGGCATGGGTTGAACGGTTCGACTGAGGTCTGGGAAGCCGGGAGGCTGCACCAGGATCCAGTCTAATCTGGCAGTGTTTCTACAGCTGGATGCCCTTCCCAACGCCAACCACTCCGAGAGTGTAGTGGGTGCTTTTTTACGTGCCACCGGCACAGGGGCCAAAGGGAGGCTGGCATTGACCATGATCGAATGGTGCTTTTTACGTGCCACTGGCATGGGAGCCTCTCAAAGCAGAACTGGCATCAACCACGTTCGGATGGTGCTTTTTACGTTCCATCGGCAGAGGGACCACAACTACAATTTCCATTTGATTGTGATTTGATTTGATTTTGATTTTGATCTTGATGTAGAAAAGAATATTATATTTATAGTATCATATGTGCTTTCAGGTCCAGTTCTCCAAAAATAATTATTTCACATTCTCTTGAAAGTTTATAAATTCTTATGACATTAATATTATCATCATCATCATCTTCCTTTAATGTCTGTTTTCCATGCTGGTATGGGTAGGATGGTTTGACTGGAAACTGGTAAACTGGGGAGCTGCACCATGTTCCAGTCTAATTTGGCATGGTTTCTATGGCTGGGTGCCCTTCCTAATGCCAGTTACTTCAAGTGTGTAATGGGTGGTTTTTATATGCCAGTTATGCATTACAGGCATTGGCCATGACTATGATCTCACTTAGCTTGACAGATCTTCTCAAGCATGGTATACTGCCAAAGGTCTCAATCACTTGTCACTGCCTCTGTGAGGCCCAACGGTTGAACAGAGCTTGTTACGTGCCCGTTACACAACACTATCATTGGCCATGACTATGATTTCACTTGGCTTCCTGGATCTTTTCAAGTATGGCATGTCACCCAATGTTCAAACAGGAAATGTAAATAACACACAATATCTATTTATCAATCAGTCAGTCTATCTATCTATCTATCTATCTGCCTGCCTGTCTATCTATCTATCTATCTATCTATATCTACCTACCTACCTATCTGTCTATCTATCTATCTATCTATATCTACCTACCTACCTACCTATCTGTCTACCTATCTATCTATCTATCTATCTATATCTACCTACCTACCTATCTGTCTACCTATCTATCTATCTATCTATCTATCTATCTATCTATCTATCTATCTATCTATCTATTTATATTACTTACATTCCCTGTTTATTTTAAACATTCAGGGGAAGGAGAAGTGACTTAAGTAATGATATAGATTAGCATACAAAGAAATTTATTGGTGAGAAACTAATAAGAAGAAAATGAATAATTGCTGTTTGGTGACAACTTCCAATATTCACTTGGCTGTCTTTTGAAAGTCTTTAACAATTCTGAGAATTAGTGTAGTATAGATGAGACCACTTGAGAATTAGTAGCTATACATCAATTGACATGTCAAAGGTTATATTAAGAGAGACAGCTAATTCCCAGTGAAGCAGTAAACTCAAGTTTTGTATACAGTAACAGTGAACAATAGTCCAACTAATAAGTAGTTTTATAAGACTGAGTTGAGGAGATTTAAGAAAACTCACTCCAAATATGACAGTAATGTTTGTTTTAACAGCAATGATGGTACCACTCTGGCACCATAATCAGCTGGTGGTTCTCTAATAACATGTTGATTCTACCATGTGGGTCTTTTGTAAAAACATTACTTATACTTTACTAATATATTTAAATCAGTGGTTCTTACTCATGTTTGATTTTCATCTAAAAACACCTGTACATGGTCTGTTCACCTTTAATCAGACTCACCTTCCTCTCTGCCTGTTTGTTTCTCTCTCTCTCTCTCTCTCTCTCTCTCTCTCTCACACACATTGCAATCACCAAACAAATGTCAAGCTAATGAAGAAACCTCTATGTTCAACCTGCAAGAAATAGCAGCTTAGCATCCTTCAACATAAGTCCTACTATCTAAATAGTTACCTACACATAAAGAAAAGAGATGTTTACAACAACAACCAAAGAGGTAATCAAGTGTTTTCAAAGAATGAACATTGTTCTTCATTCACATCAAAATACTTGATGAAAAATATGAAGCATTTTTGTTCTGTACACTGCAAAAAAAATCTCTCTACACTCCATAAAATGTAACTCTGTATTCTATTACTTTACCAATATCTTCTCTGACAACACTCAATCTTCCTTTCCCTTGTAACATAACCTCTGTGGTCAATAATATGTTGAGAGAATTACCTCAGGTGAGCACTATGCATACTAAACACAAATAAAGTAGGGCCACATATATGCAATATAGTTGAAAACTTCAGTTAAATGAGATTATCCAAGCATGTAGAAAGAGGTTTTTGATTGCTTGGATAATTTCAGATGATCCAAGTTTTTCAATTTATTCTCAATATGTGTAAACCAACTTTTGTTATCACTAAAACCAACTTCTTTCCTGCATCTTCTAACCCAACTTTGCTCTCATCAAATAAATATATAAAAAAAATCAAGTCCACCCATCTTTATTCTTCCCTTCATTAAATATTTTGTTACTCTCAAAATCCACAGACTCAAATGACATCCCAGTGTTACATGCTAACAACAGAGCCTTTAGATATCCATAGACAGTCAAATTTCGCTCAAATTACATACAGTCACTTAAAAGGGCACTTTGAATAATGTAGTTGTAATTACAGAAAAAGATTAACTGGATATTCCTGGAAAAGCTTTGAACATAGATCTGTACAATCAGGGTTTACCTGGGATTAAACAACAATATTTTGATGTTACTATTAAACCATGTAGCCTAGATTAGATTTTAATCTATCTATTCAATCTCCCCTTCTCTCACGACATCTGTTTGTAAATTATGGCACGTAATTGTATAGTTAATCTCTAATAAGAGACATTAACCCATCCAGAAACACTGAGTTGTTCATCAGTGACCTCCCCAGAGTCAGTTACTGACCAATGATCTCTCTTTCGTCACCAATCAGTAGTCAATGCACAGTATATGTGTAACAACTACCTTTTAATTCAACCAATTCCAGAGTGAATCAACTACAAATTCTGTGAAGCTAATTAAATAGAACTAAAAACTATTCTTCATTCCACAACTTGAATTTATATGTCCTCCCTTTCACGATGCCAACCAATTCCAATAAAAGCATTACCTTTTATGCCTGCTAAGTGCTGCTTTTAACCCTAATCTAATAGGACTTTCGCTGCAACTTCTATGACATTTTAATTTGCATTTTACATTGTTCAATCACCATCAACTACAATCATCCACACAATGAGCCAGCAAGGGAGCCTATGTAGGTCGCTAAATGTGCTAGAAATAGCAGTTAAATCACTCTTAAATTGCATATCACTATTTCAAAAGAAGAATGAATAACATGGCTCTTAATCTGTGAAGACAGAAAAGACAATCATGGCTGAAAAGCTTCTGACCACAGTTCTACTGAATCAAGATTAACTTGGAACTAAACAAAAACACCAAGAATCACCCCACTCTCTTCTACAACTATCCACTTCACTTTACAACCATACCCTTGCTCTATAATCTCTCAGTATGCTCTATGACCACCCACCTCAGTTCACAATTACCTATCATGTGCTACAGTTATCCACCTTATTCTACAATCCCATCATACCCTGTAGTCATCCACCTCACTTTTAAATCACCTGTCATACTCTACAGCCTCTGTCTGTTCAACAATCACCCACTCCTCTCTACATTTTTCTATAATTGTCTACAATAGTCTACAATCTCTCATTCCACTTAACAATCATCCGTCTCATTCTCTGCACTCTGCAAGTTCCATAAAGTACAACACTAAAGATAAAAAAAAGTTTACAAATAAAAATTTAAACAATATATATAAAATCAATGCTATTTTTTTAAAATATAATTTCTCCAAGATTTTTATATTTATTAGATGTCATAGTGGTGATTATCTAAGTGCTAATAGAGATGGGGATGATGGTGCTAGTTGTAGCGGTGGTAGATGTTGTAATGGTAGTAGTTGTCATGGCAGTAGCAGCAGTAGTGGTGGTAGTAGTAGTAGCAGTTGTAAAAGTGGTAATGATAATACTGGAATACCACAAGTGTTAATAATGTAGAGGAATATATATACCAGAAGCTTTGTATTACTTGTGCAATAAAAAGAGGCAACAAAAAGTAAAAAGTTTATGCAAATATTATCATTTTTATTGAATGGAAACATCATAAACTTTAAGAGTTCGAAATGTGTTCCTTTAGCAGCCAAACAAGCTTGGAAACTTTTGGGAACTTGAGAATTTCAAAGACAACTGGTGATCTACATTCCTTAGCTGCCTACAGTGATTGCATACTTTTTAAAAGTGGACATGTATGGTTCAACCAGCTGGACGAAACCATAGTTCAGGAATACAATCCCTATTTATCTTGCACAAATTACCACACACATGTGTGTAATATATCACTGTTGCTGTTGTTGTCCTCATCATCTTTACACTTTCTTTTCCATGCAAGCAAGGGTTAGATCAAAACTTATTAATACAGTATATTACAGCCATGTATGCTTCTTGTCATGTCTTTTTCAAGTAAGGGAGTTTTTATTCCATTGGTCTTTACAAGTAAAATGCTCAGAACTACTGGGGCTATTACTTACTGGAACCATTAACACAACATTATTTTGCCCAAACAATGTCATATAAAGACATACAGAATATAAGCATTCATATAGATGTACACACACACACAAACATATATATATATATATATATATATATAAATGTGTGTTGTATGGACACACACACACACATGCACACAAGAGTTGTATTTGTCTTGCAAGTGATTTGATTGAGACTGTATATTGAGACTGAAGTAACTACATCATGGAAGAGCCATTTGATAACACACAAAGCTGTTAAATTTACTTTAAATTTAAATTTATTTCAGGACGTGTCAAAATTTAAACTTGAAGTGAATTTAACAACTTTGTGTGTTAATAAATGGCTCTTTATAATGTAGTTGTTTCATATATACATATATATATATATATATATATATATATATATTATATATATATATATATATGGACACAGAGAGAGAGAGCTTTTCTCTGATACCATTTCTCTTTCTCACAACTCAGAACCAGTTCATTTGATATCCAACCCTCATCTCATTACTGTCCTCTCCACCCACATTTTATATTGATCCCTCTCCAAGCTGCTCAATAATCTCCCCTTCTCTTCTACTGTATGTCTCTCTTCCCATACACTATGCCTGCTTCTCTCTCTCCCTCTCCCACACTATTGTATTCTTCATCTCATCCTTCTGTCTACTGTATTATCATTACTATTCTGCTACTTTTCACCCCACTGCATCATTGTTCCACCCTCCTGTTATCCATCATTCACTACATCCACCTCTCAACCCTATCCAATCTCTACAGCTATCACCTACCTTTTGCTGCCTCACTCACTTACCATTCATTTAACATTTGTTCTTCATTGTATTCATCCTCTCACCCAACCTCCTTTCTAACCCTCCCTCACTCTCCCATATACTCTTGCAACCTCTACTCACCCACACTCCCAATTCTTCTGCTTCCATTCACTTCTACTCACCTCAAACCTTGAGGGTCCACACAGATGCCTCATCACCACTATTTTATCTCTTTTCTGCTCCCCACCTCCAATTAGCCCCATCCTCTCTTCTCTAACATGAGTAACCATGTAGCCCCTCTAAAACAAGAAATCTGACCTGCTTTGATCCCTTTTTTCATAATTTAACCCTTCATCTCTTAGCACAAAGCTATCTCTCTCAAAGTTCATAGTCCTGCAAGCTGCATAGCAACCTTTGTACTGGTGGCACAAGAAAAAAAAAAAGCATCCAGTACACATTGTAAAGTGACTGGTGTTATGGTGGAAACCATACCAAAGTAGATACCAGAACATAATGCAGTCCTTCTATACAATGGAACCTGTCAAACCAGTTAACACATGCCAACATGGAACATGGACATTAAAGGATTCATACACCACCACCACCGCCGCCAGAATTTTCTAAGACTTGGTCCTTGATCCCTTACTCTCATCTGTTTCCAAGCAAAGTAATAATCCCCAAGTTCATTAAACATGAACAACCTGGATGAGTTTTCACAGAGGACAGTGAGCATATGACACCATTGATATGAGTGAAGGGGCTTTTGTTTTCAATCAGTATGCACATGTCAAGATATGTTGGATCTGTGGACAGAGCAAACATCCAAACAAGATGGAAGGTGACTTGATGGTGGAATGCTACAGTAGACACATTTATAAAAGCTAAGACAGAGACTGGGAAAAAACAGAAGAAATGAGGTTGCAAATAACAATTTTAGGTAACTAGAAAAAAAAAAGTATTAGTATAAGTGGTTTGTAAGAAAGGAAGGGACAGAGTAGTAGAGGTTGTGAAGTGGAGTGTGTAGAGTGGGGTCCTGGGTTGTGTAAAAGTGAGAGATGTGGCGTGAAGGGAACATGGAGCGGAAAGATGAGAGTGGCAAGGATCCAAAGAGAGTTGATTGAGAGATGTGGGGGTTGTGGAAGGGGGTAGGGCAGAGAGAGGAGAAGGTGTTGTGTTGGCAGAGAAGTTGTGGAAAGAAGACAGTAAGAAAAAAACGACAGAAAAGGAGTGATGAGTGGCAGTGGATAAGTGAGCATCACAAGTAATATAAACGCCAGTGATGATTGGAGTGTGGAGATGGATGGAGGAGGTAAGGTGGGTGTAGGTATAGAGATAAAGATGGATCAATGGTCTCTTATATATAGGCCAAATGAAGTATGGGTGAGGTAGAGTGATGGGTACTATATGCAGAACTAGTTATAGCTTGAAATCTTCATCGATGGTGAGGAGGTAAGAGATGGGGGTAAAAGTAATAAAGAAACGAGTTGATTGAAGTGATGGGAAAAATAACTAAAAGTTAATATCTATGTATGTACAGGTGTGACTGTATGGTTAAGGAGTTTGCTTCCAAACCCCATGGTTTTGGTTTTAGTTCCACTATATTGCATCTTGTGCAAGTTTCATCTACTGTATCCCTGAGCTAATCAAGGCCTTGTAAACGGATTTCATATATATATATATATATATATATATAAGGACTCTCCCATCATCAGATAACATATGAGAGTTCAGTAATTTCTTGCTGAACAACTACACTGATGATTTGTTTATAGTGATCAGATGTTTGTATACACAGAAGCCCACTTCTTCCATCAAATCGACATTACCTGTTCAGATGCACCATGTCATGATGAAATGATCACAGAGCTCAAGAACGCAACTCCTGGTCTGGGAATCGAACTCATAATCTCACAATTATGAGTGCAACACCCCTAACCACTAAGCCATGTTCCTTCACACGCACACATATACACACACACATTTAATCTCTATATATGAATCTCATTATGTATGTGTATCTGTGAATGTTTGTATTTAGTGTCTCCTTGTTTTGGCATGTAAAGTTGAGAGTGTCATTCTCATACAAGCAGAATCACTAATTTACAATATTTTGTGGTAACATATCTGGCCATGAGAAAATATTAACTTGCTTGGTAACAAATGAGAGTTAGTGACAAAAAAAAGGCATCTAGCCATAGAAAAGTGGATGTATTTAGCAATCAGATTCCCTTTTCTCAAGGGAAATTCTCCTGGATCTAAGAATTTAGAGATTTATAGAGATTTAGAAGTAATTAATGACCACAATCTCAGTTAGCATGCGCATGTCAACTATAAAGTCAATATACATCACAAAGTGAGCTCTTGGTTCCTCAGAACTTTCTAGTCCAGATACACAGAGGCCATCATCCTTTTCTTTACCTTTCTACAGTTATGCCTTGCCACACAAACTAGCAGAATTGCAACACCTCAGACGATAATTCCCCAAAAAATTAAAAATTAAATATCATGACACATCTTGATCCTTAGGAATATCTTAAAACTCTATGATTCTTATTCTTAACATTGCCACGGATGCTATCTCATTTACAGAATGAGGAAAATATATGCTGTTAGTGAAGTTGCACATCAAATTTAAAAATCATCCAAGGCTGGACTCCACATCACCCACTCCTCTCACAGTACATAACCACATTGTGACATAACTTTTCTTTTTGCCTTAGCTGTTCCTGCTTGATTCAAGAAACATTTGAAGACAAATTAAGAACGAAAAGTATCCCATTGCATTCAAACTGCACATGGTGGATAAATTCCTCAAAGAAATACCAAACAAACCACTAAAACCCAGATATGTTTCAACAAACAAACAAACAACTCTGTTCTAAAATTTAACTTAGATTTCATCAGATGGCTCTTTTAAAGTTAAGACATGGCATGGACAGTATTGGCCAAACCTTAAGTTTATTTCTCTCTCTCTCTCTCTATATATATATATACATACATATATATATATATATATATATATATATATATATATATGTATGTAATATGTACATATGTATATGTATAGATATCCTTGTAGTGGTAGTTGCCTCATGCACACACAAACACACACACAAAATCACATACGCACAACTGTATGCGATATGTAGATAACCATTATTATTGTGTACAATATAAACAAACATAAAGAGCTAAGGAATATTATATCTTTATGGGATGGTTGCAAAACACCAGATTAGTCAGAAGGCACTGTGTGTGCATGTATGAAATATAATGATTTAGTTTATATGCGTGACTGTATGTTTGTATGGATACACTGACATAAACTCTAACCTTTCATATGAAAATTTGTGATAAGAGTGAAGCAGTAAACATCAGCATGTTGCAGAAAATGTAATATGGTTGAGGGTGAGAAGTGAATAATCATGGCCTGTTTTTGTTGCTCTTTTGTAACCCCAGGTCAATACTGATGATACAGATTTACAATTAAATATATTCATCTGTTCCTGTCCCATCATTATTAGGGCAACTTTAGCCAATGCATTCTTCAACATTTTTTTTAATTTGAGGGAGACTTGGCTGCTATTCCTAGTCAGTCAAACAACAATGTAGAGGCTTCCTCATTTGCTCAATTTTTCTTTATGCTTGTTTTTTGTTAAGACATTTGTTGTTTAATTCCAGGTCAGGCCTGACTGAGCAAACCTTTTCATCCATAATTACAGTAAGGTGTAAACTTGTGGGAGGTTTGGCTGTTGTTTATGGTAGGTAGAAAGAAAACCACATATAACCCTATCATTTGTTTCATACATGTAACATTTAGTACTCTATCTCATTTAGCACATTCATGCTGTGGTAGAACTAACACTATATTTAGACTTATTGGTTCTAATCCAAGAATACTTTATAATATGATAATAAAAATCCTCTAACCTTTCTCCTCAATGAGAACCCTAGTACATCTGTTTAAATTGTTTAAAGTCCCTTAACTACAGAGTGTTTCAGGTGAGCAAACATGTCTTTAGCTACAGATTGGTGCCTATCTAAACTACTTTATAGTAACAAGCTTCCCTTATAACAAAGGGGAATTCTTCTAAGGTTTCCTTTGTTATATTTAGGAATGTTGCTCTATTTGAGTTATCATGGGAAAAGAAATAGACACTCAGGTGTTTCTAGATTAAAGTTGTGTAAGTGTGTATTGCTGGGTATTTTTGTTGTTGTTTAGCTCCAGGCCTGCTTTTGTTGAACAAACCTATTATTATATATATTTTATCCATTAAAACCTGGACTACTGTTTAGATATAGGATATAGAGGATCACAATTTCCACCCTGTTTGTTTTTAAGATAATAGGGTTTGATATGAGAAAAACTGGCTTCTAGTTTGAGCAGGTCTAGTGGCTACTTGGAATTCTCTTTCATAAGGAGACATCAGTGTGCATATCTTTACATGTTTGCATATCAATACATACAGTATTCAGGCTAAATTTGATGGTCTTTTATATCTCCTTTTTTTCAGGAACAGCTTGATGCATTGGTGAACAGTCAACAGAGCATAACGCTTAAAGCTGTAGTTGAGAAAAAGTTTATATGGAAAACTTGAAACCATCTGAATATTGGAAAAGAGTTACTCGCATCATGATGAGTTGCCCCATTTATCAAACTGTTGACATCATGATTGCTTCTCAATGCCTCTGTGAACACTGTACAAACTGTAAGACATGATACAGACAGCTGCAACAGAGATTAAAAAGCCATGGCCAGCAGGAAGGGTTACAGCAGGCATTCTGGCAGCATCCACACACTGGAATTCATACCACAACTGATAAAGAAGCTTTGGGCTCAGTTCAGATGGCTATGTGAAACTGCTGGTGTCTGTGGTCAAACTCTGGTTAGAGAAGTTTGTTGCTGGAAGGTCATATGTATAGCAGCAGGATTTGGCTCCTTGCCATACATCTAGGAAGAGTCAGAAGTGGTTGCTGGAGAATTTCTACAACTTCATCAGCCTTAATTTCTAACCTCAATTGTAATTCCCCTAATTGTAATCCCATGGACTAATATGTGTAGGGCAGAGCTGAGAAAGACATCAACCACTCTGCCTGCAACACCAAGATCAAGCTGGTAGCCAAGATCACGGAGGTGTTCAAAGATCTTTCCAGGGACATGGTGAAGAATTGCAGGTGCCAGGTTCTGGAACTGTCTTGAGACTGTGGTGGAAGCTGAGGGTAGCTAATTTGAATAAACTGCTATCTTTCAATTATAATCTACTTGAATTTTTTGATTTTTAAAAATACTTTTATTATTTTTGGATGGAACATTGTGTTTTCTTTTCCTTTTCTGCAAACAGTCATATTTAGCTGGAATACCCTGTACATATAAGAAAAAGACTTTATAACAATCTTAAGTAATAAAAATAATGATTTTTAATACAGAAACAAGGCCACAGGTTTGAGAGAAAGAGGACAGTTAATGTAATCAATTTAAGTAGTTGACAGATCCTTATTTTTATCAAACTGGAAGAACAGAAGGTAAAGTTAATTCCAGGATTTGAATGTAGATGGTAAAAGGATGGAACTAGACACTGCAAGTTATTTCATCCAGAGCACTGCCAATTCTACCATACATTGCTGTTAATCAATCAAAACGATCTCAAACTAATGAAGGAGCCTCTACTGTTCATTTCCTTTGCTAGAACTAGTAGTCATATCTCATTCAAACTTACCATCTTAGAAAAGGATACATTAGATAATGTGATCATGGGTTCCCAGCACATAGGGAAAAGGTGGGATGGTCACAGGATTGCTTTTGAATTATATGTTTGGGGCTAAATAACAACATTGAGTTTCCATACATTCAGTAATAGCCATATTGCTGCACATTTGTGTATCTTACTCTAAATTAAGGTCCAAATCAACTTGACTAACTCATTTGATTCTCTCTCACTCTCTGTTCCTCACTCAACAAGTTAGCCCAGGGATGGAAAGACTGTGACCATAGACTTTAAAGGTCTACCTGTAAATTAATGTGAATGATGAAGTTGATATTCAGCTGAAATATTCATAGGCTGATGTTGGTAGGGAAAATATGGGCAGAGTAGGAACAGTATAGAAAGAAAGAAACACAGGGGAAGGAGGACTGGGTGAAGTATTTACTACAGGATCTGAGATATGAGGTACACTAAGGATGCCAGGAGGAAGAGAGACAGGTGGAACAAGTGGGCCTGGTTAGAGAAGGTGCAGTATATTTAGCTGAAATATATTGACTGGACTTGCTTTCAACTGAATGATACTATATGGGTGTCAAAGAAATGATATGTTTAACATTCAGCAGATTAACTGACTCTCTCAGCAATATTTCATAGATATAGGGATAAAAGTTAAATTTTGAATATTCCCTCTTTATATTTTAAATTAAAACATTGACGAATAACTTATAAAAAGTAAAAATAAATAAAGCTTTCTTTTTTTTTTGGTTGAATGTTTTGAAAACTGTGTAAAAGTTAAAAATCAAAATATATATTAAGCATCAAATATTGTGGCTTTTTGAAAAATTTGTTGAAAGAAACGAGAGAAAGCCGTGAAAATGTAAAATTTTGTGAAGTTAAAAATAACTGAAAATATGTGAAATGATGGATTATAAAATATGAAAATGTGAAGAAATGTTGATGGACATAAAAATGTGTACAGGAAGAAAACCAAAAAAGTGTTCAAATTTGAAGAGATGTCACAATAAAAATATTATTCTAAAAACCAAAACCATTTTTATGACAATAATGTATCATATTACATTCAAAAATTTTCTTCAGTGATGTTTTCATAAAATATTTCTAATTTAATTTTTATATTTCTGCAATAAGATCTATTGCATTTTCTATGGCTTATGCAGCGGTGGTGATGGTTAGCTTTTTAAGGGTTCTCTACACTAAAAAATAGAGAGGAAACATTTTCTGTGAGTTTATATCCAGAACTTTACGTAAGATGCTTCGCTAGATTTCGGATAAATTGTTATTTTTTTTAGTTTTCTTGCCAGTTTAGCTAAGTGTAACCACTTATTTAACATACAATTTAACAATTATGTAATCTAACTAGAATTTACTTTACAAACAGGACTAAGAAAGACTTTGGTAAGTGTGGTTACAACTCATGCTGAGAAATTATTTTCTTTTTTTTTTTTAATGCCAAGTAATTCTCTCTCTATATACAATATATTTTATACTATATGGTATATGGTAGTGGAAAATGGATAACAAGGATAAATATACATTAAATAGATATGGGATGGCTAGGAGGATCTGGATTGGTTACATGAATCTAATTTTAAGACTAGAGTGGGCATCAGATGCCACTTGGGGAAAATAGAAATCAATTATTATTTACCCCCAAGTTACAAAGTAAGAGAAAAGAAGTCATAAAGTGAAAGTAGATAGTAAAATGGAAGAGAGAAAATAAAAGAAGGAGAAAATAATAAGTTATAGCTAAACAGAAAATATACAGTAAGCTAGGGAAAGCTGGAAAGAAACCATTTTATAGGCTCAGTTGAGTCATGCCAATATATCAAAATAGACACTAAAATATATTTATGACTACAGAGATTATGATGTTGGGGGCTCTGGTAGATTGGAGCGATTATCTAATTACTGTATTAACCACTTTTCTGTCTTTGAATGCAGAGCAGGGAAATGGAATTTGGTATTAACAATTTTACTCTAACAATATTGCTCAAAATTGGTAGATGTTTTTATATTGTGGTAAGGTGTCTGACATTATATCAGAACCAACTTTGATATAATTTCGGACAATGTCTGATACAAAAGGCATCCTGTGGAAACTATGCAAGATATATCTTTCAATGACCTTCAGTTACTGAGTTCAATAAAGAGCTGAGAAAGAAATATTAATCTGAAATTCCTGAGCACTAATTTCAATGCCAGTTTGAAAATGACAGAAAAGCAAAGGTCCAAGTAAAATGAAACAGAGAGGGAAATGTCAGTAAGTTTAAGTATGATATGTTGAGATAAAACAC
>NC_042997.1:128668111-128670611 GCF_006345805.1 Octopus sinensis | reverse complement strand
ATCTTCCCAATGCCATATGATATATGAGTGTGCATGTAGATATACATATAACACACACATACACATACACACATATTACATCTATTTAATATTATATCATCATCATCATGCTGGTTTGGGTTGGATGGCTTGACAAGAGCTGGCCAGGCAGAAGACTGCACCAAACTTCTGTGCCTGTTTTAGCATGGATTTTATGGCTTGATGCCCTTCCTAGCACCAACCACTCTACAGAGTAGACTGATTTTTGAAGCTGGATACCCTTCCAGATATTAAACACTTTACAGTGTGGACTGGATGTTTTTTTATGTAACACCTGCACTGGCAGGGTTACTAAGTAACTTGCAAGACAAGGAATTTTGAGAAGCGAGGGGGCATTGGAGGAGGGGATCTTGCGTCAGATGATGAAAGGTTAGAGTGTAACAGAGAAACAGAGGCAGAAACAGGTGTCTTGCTATAAGGGGGTACATGATTACCTGGCCAGAAGGAGAGAGAGAGAGAGAGGAGAGGAGGGGGAAGAGAGACAGAGAAAAGAGAAAGGGGAGAGAGAAGAGAGAGTGGGAAGAAGAGAGAGAGAGAGGTACAAGAAAGAGAACAGAAACAGGTGTATATATATATATATATATATATCACCAGTACCATTTTAGGTCTTGGGAACACTGAGCAATTGTCTTGGGGTCCTCATGGGTCTAAGGGCCCAATTCAGATCCATGTATGCTGTGGCTTGTTGTCAATACATAAATACAACAAAGCCCAGTGCACTGAATTGCCTGAAGGCCTATAGTATTGCTAAGATGGCTCTGTATATTACATTCACATCTTACATGTATGTATTATATAATATGTTTTTGAGAATGTGAATTGAGATCCTCACCTGTCCTGACTGCATAATAAAAAGTATGGTTACCCTAATCACAATCAATTCCATGAATATAAGCCTTTTTCAATAAAAAAAAATAGGTGCTGTTCTTAGTCAATTATTAAACTTACTATAATTATCCCATCTGGGACTAATTACTTTCATTAAGATGATATATAGAGGTGGGTCGTTTGGCTCAATCTGACAGCTATAATATAATAATATTCAGATATTAATGAGTTGCAGGAACATAGAAAAACACTTTACACAAACATTTTTATCATTAGAGTAAAGTGTTTTTAATGTAAAAGTTATATAAATATTAATAAGAAATAAATGTCTATACACGCGTGACACTTGTGAAGACCTGTTGAGGCAAGTGAAAATCAAACCAAATCAAAATAGATGAACATCAATGGAATTTGTATCTTTGTGGTTCCAGTACCGGTGGCACACAAGAAAACCATCCGATCGTGGCCGTTCGCCAGCCACATCTGGCACCTGTGTCGGTGGCACATAAAGACACCATCCGAAGACCCGGCGACGTAGACAGTCCACCTGTGCATACCTTCCTTCTTGTGACACTTGTGAAGACCTGTTGAGGCAAGTGAAAATCAAACAATCAAATCAAAACAATCAAATAGATGAGCATAAATGGAATTTGTGATCTTTGTGGTACCAGTGCCGGTGGCACACAAGAAAATCATCCGAACGTGGCCGTAGCCATACCGCATAGACTGGCTCCGTGCTTTGGGGACGTAACAAACACCACCGATCGTGGCCGTCCGCCCCCTCATCTGCACCCTGTGTCGTGGCACATAAAAACAACCATCCGAGCGTGGCCGTCTGCCAGCCTCGTCTTGCACCTGCCAGCCTCATCTGGCACCTGTGTCGTTGGCACATAAAACACCATCCGAGCGTGGCCGTCTGCCAGCCTCGTCTGGCACCTGTGTCGGTATGGCACATAAACAACCATCCGAGCGTGGCCGTTCGCCAGCCTCGTCTGGCACCTGTGTCGTGGCACATAAAATCACCCACTACACTCTCGGAGTGGTTGGCGTTAGAAGGGGCATCCAGCTGTATAACACTGCCAGATCTGACTGGCCTGGTGCAGCCTTCGGGCTCCCCAGACACCCATTTGAACCGTCCAACCCATGCTACATGGAAAACGGACGCTAAATGATGATGATGATATGATGAATAATAGTAGTACAAGTATTATAACAATTGTTGTTGTTAATAGTAATAATTAAAATAATAATAATAATGATAATAATAATAATGTCACTATTATTATCATTACAATCCTCCTCTACCTCATTATTTTTACTATTATTAGTTGTTAATTATCGTTATTATTATTTAGATTCGTGTGCAAATTTCAACTGCAGCACCAACTGCAACTCAATGTTCCAGAGGTGCAGTCAGCATTGTGTTTTTAGCACATTGAATCATGTTAATATATTGCATCAGTTTTGCTGTAGAATAGGGTTTGACTTCTTTCTGCTGCTGTTTTAGTGTTTCTATTATATTCACCATCATGTGAAGGTGGTGAATTACCAGAATTATTAGAGTGCTAGAAAAAAACTGTCTTATTGAATTTGCTTAGACTGTATACATTCCGAGTTCATATCTTGCTGAGGT
>NC_042997.1:128573111-128665611 GCF_006345805.1 Octopus sinensis | reverse complement strand
GATTTACCTTCAGTACTGGAATATCTGCAAACTCAACTGAATGATAAATTGGGTAGGTATCATATTTGACTAGCCTCCATTTGGTTACCTTTCTACATTTCTCTGTAATTCCTGACACTAACCATTTAACTTCATACTCTCTCCTTTCAACGAGTGTCTACTCTTTTATTCTCACTCTGCTACCACCCTATTGCACCTCTAAGTCTGTTCCTCTTATTTTACTTTCACATGAACATACACCTGTGTCAGTGACCCAGGTCACGGTTAGTGCAACAAAAATGTTGGCACTAAATAATAATTCATTGCCTTTATCTCATCACTAACCCTTGCCTTTGTTCACCTCTGCTATTGTCAATTACTCCACACTTCCAAATATCCCTATTGTTTTCTGATCATAGTTGCCCATCTTACCCTTGCTTCCTCCATCCATTCTGGTTCTTCTAATGTCATAACTCATTACTCTCTCACCAATTCTAGATCACTTGAACAAATGCTAATACTTGAGTACTCTCAACACTTACACTCCTATCTTCCCTCTCAACTGTCCATGTCTGGTCTTTCTGCTAACATTATATTCTCTCTCCTATCCTCTTGGTCTACATATATTAGGTTTAGTGAGTACTCTGCATATGTGCGATGTGTAGATGTGTACAAGGCACCTCACTGGCTGTACTTGTGCTGACAGAATCTGCCCTGCTCCCTCTCCAGGTGAATGTTGAACGAAGTTGCCCCTCTAGAGCTGGTGCCATGAAAATACCCCCAATATTGATCACATTGTAAAGTGATCAACTAAAAATTAAGGAAAGTGTAGGGTTGTGAGATCTACTCAACCTCTCTAGTGTTTGTACTATGATAAAATGCACCCTGTACCCTCTGTAAACTGATTAGCAATAGGAAAGACATCAAGCTGTACAAACTAAGCTAATCTTTGTAGCAGCAGTAAGTCCTAATAAGAGATGATTGAAGCTGTGCTGACTTGTCCAACCCATGCCAGCCTGTAAAGCAATTGTAAAAGAACAATGATGATGATGATGAGGCACATGCATAGCAATGTGGTCAAAAAGTTTGCTTTGCAATCACATAGTTCCAGGTCCAATCCTACTGTGTAGCATCTTACAGCCTCAGATACATGGTATGTGTATAGTGTGTGTGAGAGAGAGAGAGACTAAGTTTTTTAAATAGAAATATACAGATATACATGTGTGTGTGTGTGTGTTCTGAGAGGGAAAGAGACAGACAGAAAGTAAATTCTATGTTCAAATATAGATAATGGTACATATATCTTCGTGCAAACAAATCTGTGTTTTTTCCTCTTCCTTTCTCTCTCTTACTATCCTTTTCCTTTTCTTTCTTTCCCCTACTCTCTTTCCCCAGTTACTCCTCACACCCCTACTCTCACATGTGCACATGCACACATGCAAACACACACACACACACACAGAGCTATACTTTAATAGCCAAAAAAATTCTCTTTCAGAAATACTGAAGAACAGATAAAAACAGAAAACATTATTTAAAAGAAGAAGGAGAAAAATGTATGAATATTGTAAAGTTCTTACGCAATGTCAAAACATAAAATACTGATTATAGAGATGAGGAGGCTTATAAATTTGAAACAATACAAGAAAAACTAAATTGGGAGGAGGAACATAAATACTACTGTAGCCTTCGATAGGGAAGTTAAAAACTATTTAGGAAGTATGGTGCTAGTTAGGGTCACTTGCAAATATTTGAGAGTGTGTAAATGAGTAGTCCAGTAAATTGTAGTCGTCTTACCATTCTTACTAATGCTATAGTTATTTATGTTGTTAGCATTTCCTTACAGCTTCCCTTATTTATTTATTTATTTATTGTGAAACTGCAAATTTTGCTTTTCAGAAGCAGTGGTTAAGTTATAGTAAAGTATCAGTTAAGTAATGTGCTTGCAAACATAATATTTCACCAGGTAGTTGTATAAATGGAAGGAAAATTGCTTGAGAGTAGGTATTAACAAGCATATGACTGCAATATTGATAGCATAAGTTGGATCATAATAATGTAATGGGAGCAGGAATAATTTAATACTTAGATTTGCTTACAGAAATAGGATTATATAATCCACTTCAAGATCCACACATGGTTGTAATCAGCAATATATCTGAAGTATTCTACATGGAGATATAGTTAACGGCAAACCCATGTGAGAATGCAGATACAGAAATTTGTCAAATGTAATATCAGACAATGGTAAAAAAAAACAACTTTTGAATACGTTAGTGTTAGAATATTTTAAAATGTAAGTAAAAATAGTTATAAACAAATTAACCTAATATTATTTGCATTTTCTGACATGTATGTAAGACAACACTGGACATGTTTTAGTATTATTCTGACCTCATCAGTAAGACATAGCCTCCTTGTACTTGCTTTAGTTGTGATGAAAGAATCACCAAGCAAATATACAAGGTTGTACACTTGTAGGATAATAAAAATGTTTAGAAATAAAGTAATTTAGAGACAGAATCTATCCACACAGAAAACAATAAAGGTAAGTTAGTGTAAACATATTACTGTAAAAGAGCATAAAAAAAATAACAAGAAAAAAGTTTTTAGTGTTTGTAGAATTTTATAGATGGAAATGTCAGCAATTAAGTAATTATTATATCTATTATGAGACAGCTGTAAAACACACTATTAGCACCTTAATGGGAAATAATGCCATTAGCCTAAGTACCTTTCTTCTGTCTACATAGCATAGACAAACCTATTTTTTAATGACTTAAATAGAAAACAAAGATTAAGAGTAATGATTCTTTCCAGGGCCTCCATGACCTGTAGGAGGACAGGAAAAAAATTATCCTCAGATTCAAGACCTGGTCCCAAATGTTTGCAACAAAATGTCCTCAACTAGAGGAAATCAAAGACTGAATGACAGTATTCTTTCTAGTAACCCTAGAGTGATGGCTCCCACAGTGTGTGTGTGTGTGTGTGTGTGCTAATTTTACTTGGTTTGATCACTGGACTGCAGCTATGCTGGATTACTGCCTTGAAGGATTAAGTTGAAAAAATTGAACCCAATACTTATTTTTTTTGAAGTCTGGTACTTATTTCATAGGTGTCTTTTTGCCAAACAGCTAAGTGATGGGGACATAAACAAACTAACACTTGTCAAGCAGTGGTGGGGACAAACAAAAGCACAATGAAAAGACACACATACATATATGCTGAGTTTCTTTCTGTTCCCAACTACCATATTTACTCACAAGGTATTGGTCAGCCTGTGGCTATGGCAAAAAACATTTCCCCAAGACTCTAGACATTTGGATTGAACCCAAAGCCATTGGAAAGCAAATTTCTTACCACATAGTTATGCCTATACACACACACAAATGCATGTATGATAGTTTAAACCCTTCCTTTGCATCACACAGTGATGTGGATTCTTAGCTCAGTCAAAAAGATTGACTGAACAAGCATAATATATGAAAAAGAGTTCTGTCCTAATCACACAAGTTGAAGTAAAGAAAACAATATCTAGGAGAGAAGGACTCCTGAATAAAAACTGATCACAAGATAGAAGAGACACTTAACAATGAGTGTCACTTAGAGCCCTTGTGGTAGTTGTAACTAGTACTCCATCACATAATATAAAGACTCACTATTCTTCACAGTGGCTCTTAACAGTCATGGTGAGTCCATTGTCAGCCAAACCAACACATGTAACTTAAGAGAGCAATAATCATCATAATTTATTTCAGTTCAGCTTTTCCATGTTGGCATAGGTTACTGGAGACTTTCAAAAGTCCCTTTCTGACACTAATCCTTTTAGAGTAGGCACACTCAAAAGGGTTACTACTGGTGACATGATAAAAAGCAACCAGTTATGGAAACAATGCCAAAGTAGATAGTGGACCACAATGTAGTCATTAGATTCATCAGATCCTGTCAAACTGTCCCTGCCAGTAGGAAACAAAAACATTAAACGATGATGACAATTTATATTAAACAAAGTTATATCTCAATATCTTTTAACTGTTTCAACACTAATTCACTGTTATATGCATAAAAAAAACAAAGATTGCATAAAATAGTATTTTGCCAAATTTATAATATATTTTTATAAATATATAAAATTTGTTATAGTTATAAAATAATCCCCAGCTCAACAAGCATGATGTTGTAATAGAAACAATACTTTATTAAATGAAATTGTTTTTTTAAAGATATGAATTGAATGATTAAGCAAAGATAGTTTATTAGTGATGGCAGTGTTTGCTTGTTATTGTTAATCTAATGTTGATATTAATCTCTGGCATTAGCATCAGGTAAAATCACTCTAATTATGAGTGTTTAATTATGTAATTCTCTTGATTAAACAGAGCTGAAAATAACCACTTGCTTTACTTGGAAGTTGGAATTGGTTTGGTTTTAAGATGTCTAAGAGATTACAGAAAAACTGACTTGACTACAAGTAAATTTTGAAGTGTATTATGTAATATTTTCAGGACATATTTATAAAGTGATCAGCACAAAGCAAAATGGAGACTGAAGCAAATGTATAAAGATTTTTTTCATACATCACACATGCAATCTAGAAAGAGTTACTTAGAAGTACTCCAAGTAAATAGTATTGTCTTCATAATAACACTATAGTAGTCATAATATATGAGTATAATAATAACAGCAGCTGGAAGAAAATGGTATCTATAAATAATTTAAAATAATCAGCTGCCTATTTATTTCTCTGTTGTATTTTCCTTTTATTGGTTTCCATTCTTGGTTAGTGTGGTCAGAATTTTCTTCTTTTTTCCTTTGTAAATTGTTACATTTAGATATTGTCTTTGCAGTTAGGTGCCGTTATGATTGCTAACTAATAAGTAGGGAAGTAGAAGAGGGCTCTTTTGTCAGACAACAAATAGATGTAAACAAAATTGTGTTTACTGTGTAAAAGTACATCACTATAAAAGCAGTGTCGATATCCATATTTACTAATGAGAACTGCAGGAAAGTTTTAAATATACATATAATGTTTGCTTGTTTATTTATTTAACATCCATTTTTCCATGCTACCAAGTGTTAGATGGAGACACACTACTGAGGCATTGTCTTACAGTCAGATGTCCTTGTTCCTAACCTTTACTTGTTTCTCAAGAAGGCAGCTTTCATTCTTCACATCTTTGAAAGCACAGAACTATCAGATTATTGGTCAACTAGGAAGTGTCATCAAACAAGACTGTCCATAGGTCAGTTCAGCACAGAATGTAAACATTCTCACACATACATGCGAGTGTGTGTGTATGTGTGTGTGATGGGCTTTGTACAGTTCTTGTCTACCAAGATACCTTAGAAGTATTGGTCAAGCTGAGCAATAACAAAAGACATTTGCCCAAGATGCTGTGCAGTAGGCCTGATTCTCAAAGCACATGGCTGCAAGGCAGACTTCTTAATCACACAGTCATGCCTGAACCTAATATATATAAAATATTAGTTGTCATATCTGTTGTACATACATCCAGTAGTATTGTTTATGCTGTTAGATGCTTGTATAACATGCAAATATCTGACAATATCAGCTGTGATGTATGACAGTTTAGTGTCAGCAGTGATGTATGCCAGAACAATATCAGTTGTGGTGCATGTCACAGACAGACATTTGAAAGTATAGACTAAGATGTATGACAGAGGGACATCTGTTAGCTAAGGTGTATTTAATATAAACATACAACATCACTTTCAGTAGACATAAATTAAGTAGTTGCAATGACATACTAGTGACCTGTCAATGGGTAACTCACTCCACACAGTATTCAAAGTATAATATCATATATATCTAATATTGAAGAAAAAAAATGCAAAAAAGTTGTAGTGTCATATATGTGAGATTCAAATGCCACAT
This sequence comes from Octopus sinensis, assembly GCF_006345805.1. NCBI lineage: Eukaryota > Metazoa > Mollusca > Cephalopoda > Octopoda > Octopodidae > Octopus > Octopus sinensis. Next base: position 128,659,736 of record NC_042997.1, on the reverse strand, counting down.
CTGTTGTATACCATACAACTGTGCTAACCAACACATGAGACATCTGACAGTTATTTTTTCTACTACTCACAAGGGGCTAAACAGAAGGGACAGACAAGGACAGACAAACAGATTAAGTCGATTATATCGACCCCAGTGCGTAACTGGTACTTAATTTATCGACCCCAAAAGGATGAAAGGCAAAGTCGACCTCGGTGGAATTTGAACTCAGAACGTAACGGCAGACGAAATACCGCTACGCATTTTGCCCAGCGTGCTAACGATTCTGCCAGCTCACCACCTTCTGACAGTGTCAGTTGTAATATATGTCAGAGAAACATCTAAAAGTATTAAAATGGTTTCAAATTTTGGCACAAGGCCAGCAAGTTCAGGGGAGAGGTTAAGTTGATTACAGCGACCCCAGTGCTCAACTGGTACTTATTTTATTGACCTCAAAAGGATGAAAGGCAAAATCAAGCTTGGTGGAATTGAACACAAAGATGGACAAAATTCCACTAAGTTCTTTTGCCTGGCATGCTAACAATACTGCTAGCTTTCCACCTTATAATGTATAAAATATTGCCATATTACAGTGTTGACTGTGATTATTGTCAAACTAGCAATGTTAGTTGGACTGTATTTCATGGACAATGTATAGTTTCACCTAAGATGGACGGTAGAATCTTTAATACTAATACATTTTTTAAGTCTTTCACATATTTCAGACATTGGATTGTTGGGCACCACCTTCAAAGGTTTTAGTGATCATGTAAACTGCAGTACTTACTTCAATTTGGTATTTATATTAATGAACTTTATTCATCAAGTGATCAAATTACCTTTCTTATATAAGATACAACTTGATACACTGTTATGTACTGTTATATATAAACAAACACACATGCACACATCTGTGCACATGTATATATACCAAATTCAAGTCATGATCACAGGTCAGACATATAGAAAATCTATTACATTTCACTACTAATGATGGGTACATAGTAATGTCACTAATACATGTAAGGTACTGGTAATGTTATATTATGTATAAATACTATAAGCCTTGATGTACTAGATAAACTGTGGCACAAGCTCACCTAGCCTGAAAAAAAAAAAAGAAAGAAAAATATAATTTTGGAAGTAAAGATTCCCCTCAGCAATTTGGTTAGAAGTCTTAGAGTAAATGACAAGGATATTTCCATTGCAAACCTTTTAGTTGAAGAGTAGCAATTAATCATGTCTGGAGGTAGTTTTAGAGATATGCAATATGCCTGCTTCCAAGGGACTGAAATATGTTAAAAGCCTTTACTAGAAGCTCAATTTCTAAGAAACATGGTGAATTAGATGAAAATTCCAGTCACTGATTCACAGATTGCCAGATGGAGGCAATTTCTTAATGGTTTCAGGAGCTGCAAAGGAAATGGTAAATTTTAACCTCTCTTAAAGATATTATAAGCGACAAGTGAAATGTTCTTATCTGAAGCATGAATAATTTCTGATAATTACTCAAGAGGCTTGAAATCAAGTATAACTACACAGAATAATGCATTTACTTCTTCACATATAGTGAGATAAAAAAAAATCATCTTTATTTTGCATGGTTGAAGAAAACAAAAGTTTGGTGTACATGTTGTGAGTTGATGCCAATATATATTGTGATGTGGGACAATAGCTATACATTTGTATACAAAACAAAATGTGATAATAGTAGCCAGCATAAAGGCTTGTAAGCCGGTAGAGAGAAAAGTGATGAGAATGGATGAATTGGCCTGAAATCATAGCAGATGGTGGGTGTCAGATGGGAAATTTAGGAAATGTTAACATAAGTGGAATTGGATATAAAGATATATTTATGAAAAGAAACCAATTGAAAACTGCAACAAATGATGGGGTTTTTTTCACTACCTTAAAAATATATAAAAGCAACATAGATTGTTTTAGCAAAACAGCAGAATATGCTAGCTTAAAAGAACTATATATGTAGGTATATGATGTATCTCTCTTTGTCTCTTTTTCTCTCTATGTATATCTATATCTACACGCACACACACATACATACATACACACACAAAAACACATAATATTTTCTAATTCAGTTTATACTGGTTTTCCCATACTACCATGGGTTAGACATATTTGTTGAGGCATTGATTATTGTGGCTAGATGCCCTTCCTACCACTAACCATACCGGCCTTTCATGTAAAGGAGCTTTTATTACACTTATCTTCAAAAGCACAGAGTTACAGGACAATTTATTGACATGTCCATTAGACAATATTTGTAGTGGCTATTTATGCAAGCTCTGAATATAAAAGCACTCACACACACATGCACACATATACAGGAACGCACACACGCACACACACACAACAGGCTTTGCACAGTTTGTATCTATCAAGGGCCCAAAACTATGGGCTTGTAAAGAAGCTTCTCAGAGGAACAGGCTGTACCCATAACATATGCAAGCCCTCTGAGCTCAATGAGACTAATGTTGTTAACATTTCATTTGAACTGTTGTAAATTGACAGTCACAAGTAAAACATGTGCAGAGAGAAAGCTTCAAGATAGCTGACATTCTGTGGATGAAGGACTAGGCATAGAGGGTAGTATGGGACCTAGGATGGTATAATATATTCCAAGAAAGAGAGAGAGAGAGAGAGAGAGAGAGAGAGAGAGAGAATGAAGAGTTTGTTGAAATAAAGGTTAGTTCTGTGGTATACTGAGGATAATAGAAGGGACATTATACATACAGAAGTCAGGAGCAGTGGCCAATAGAGCAATCTCAATGAAAACACAAATAGTAAGTGGTGTTCCACAGGGCACTGTCTTGGGACCACTGCTTTACGTAGTGGCCCTCTCAGATATACCCTAAACTGCCCGGATAGCCACCCTTGCCAGCTATGCAGACGATATGAAAGTCTCGCAGAAAATACAGAACCCCAGCAATGTTGCACATCTGCAGCTCTAGCTGGACTCAATTTGCAGAAGGGCAGAGGATAATAAGATGCAGTTTAATGCTGAAAAATTCCAAGCCCTTCTCTACCAGCATCCAAAACTGAATATGAAACTTACAGGGTACACTGGTCCACAAGGAATTTCAATCCCAGAGCCTAAATCAGTGAGGGATCTGAGTATCGACATGAGTGATGATACCTCTTTCCAAGCGCACATTACCAGGATGGCGACACAGTGCAGAAGTTTGACTGGATGGATCCTGAGAACATTCAGAACCAGAGATAAGGAAACCATGATGGTCTTATGGAGGACATTTGTCCGTAGCCGCCTGGATCACTGCTCCCAGCTATAGTCACCCAATAGTGTAAAATTAACAGCGGACCTTGAAGCATTCCAGCGAAGATTCACAAAGAAGATTGTCTCTTTGCAATTGCTCAGCTACTAGAAAAGGCTGAAACGGCTAAGACTCTACTCCCTGGAGTGAAGGCGGGAGAGGGATGCAGTAAAATATACATCTGGAAGATCCTGGAAGGAACTGTGCCACATTTTGGCATTGAAAGCTACACCAATGCCAGAAAGGGTCGACACTGCACAGTGCCAAAGATCTCAGCAACACCATTATGCTTCAGGACCAATTACTGCATTCTTCACCAAGTGCCATATTTGGAGGAGGCTCTCAGTAATAACAGTGTAGCAAAACGGCGGTGCATCAGCATGGCCGCAGCTCTGAGCTGAAACTACAGAAAAAAAATACATACACATATACATACATACTCTCCCTTACACCTATCACTCTGGTTATCTTGCATTACTTTAGTGCTGGTGCTATGATAAAACATACCTCATACAATGTGTGAAGTAGTTGATGATAGGAAGCCATAAAGAACATGCCAAAAGTTTTATGGACAAGTGACAATTGGTTCCTATATATTTGAGAGGTTAGTAACTCTGAAAAGAACTCAGCCTATGAGTTAGCTCCAGCACATAATAGTAAATTTAAAATGATGATGATAAATATAATGCACTATTATATTACACACACACATGTGTGTGTGAGAGTGTGTTTGTGTGTGTGTGTGAATGTATCTATATGTATATATGTCTATATATATGTATATGTCTGTAAGTATGTATATGCATACATACATACAAGCATATATATATATAATGATATATATATATATATATATATGTACATACATACATGCATACATACAAGTACAACACACACACACACATATATATATATATATATATATATATATATAAGTATAGATATATAGACACACACACACAAATATTAGAATGAGAGAGGGAAAGGTAGATAATTTTAGGTAGATGAATACTTTCTTCCCAATAAATGAATTTGATTAGGAGTTAATCCCATTGACTGGATTAGTTACAAACCAAGTATTTTAATATTATCTGCTTATTTCAACTATTATATTTCAATAAGATATTGCTATACATATCAATATTTCCTCTATTTCTTTTTTAAAGATTTCTTTAATCATATTTATATTTTTTTGTGGTAATCCCAAAAGACTGAGGTTATACATTATATGATAATATTAATTCCTACTGCAAATCCTGTTATATTACCAATAAGACATAGTTCCATTTTTTCTTAATAATTTTACATACAAGATATGAAAAAGTAGTAACATTCTATTTTTTTAAGTGTACTGAATTTATATGATGCAAAATTTTAAGCTGTAATATTAATTTTTTAGAATGTTTCCCCCAAAAAAGATTGGACACATGAAAAATAAATTCTTAATCATATACAACAACTGAACTTGGTTTTCTTGCCACTAAATCATATTTTTTTCCCTAATTATTTACAATCTGAAATATCATGGTAGTATAAAATAAAATAATGATTTGCTGAAGAGAAAATGACAGACCCCATGTATGTATGTATGTGTGTGTGTGTGTACACATATATATAAAAGATCCTCTAAACCCCACCGAAATACCTCCAAAGAATTCTTTATACTCTCAATGACATGAATAAATATTGGTAAAGATGTATCAGGTAATAAAAGAACAACATTAACAATCATCATCATCATCATCATCGTTTAACGTCCGTTTTCCGCGCTAGCACGGGTTGGACGGTTTCGGCCGGGGTCTGGGGAGCTCGGGACTGCCCCAGGCTCCAGTAGAATTAAAAATTTTTCGGGGGTAATATGAATTGCAAGTTAAACTGCAAATAGTACAAGATACTTTTCATTTTAACATCTGACATTTACTATTTATCACTTTTGAATGGAAGTATTTAAAAAATATTTTTAAAAACTCCTATTGATAGAATTATAGTTAAACTAAAAATAAAAGATTTAAAAAGGCACTTTTCAACCCCTTCAGCTAACAGAATGTTTTTGCTTTCTCTGACTTTCAATGAGTAAAGTGATATTCAAAGAAATGTATTTCATGGGAGAGGGCTTAAATGGTAAATGGCTAAATTAAAAGTATGAAAGATAAATGATTTAAAAGAAATATATCTCATCGAATCTCAAGTAAAGTGAAAGTATTGTCTAGCAAAAATCTAGACTTGAGCATTATTAACAGTGACTGATAATCTGACAAGATTTCTTACATTTCTCTTGCTTTATATAAATGTCCATGTTGTATTTGTTGCTATATTTTTCTCTCACCCTCTAATACCCACACACACTCACACGTTTTGTGTGTGTGCATGTACATGATGATATATATCATCACCATTTTATTATCCATGGGTGGGACTAAATTTGTTGAAGGAGATTTTCTGTGGTTTGATGCTCTTACTGTTACCAATGCTTACCTGTTTCCAAGTAGGGCATTATTTCCCTAGTCTTTTGAACAGGAAAAGCTCCATGGCTGAACATCTTTTCACAGAAGGTTGCAAACAAACAATACCCCTTGTATGGCAGTTATGTTTCTTTACAATTATCAAGACAAGGATACATAGACACACATATGCATACACATGATGGGTTATTTTTCAGTTCCCATCTACCAAATCCACTCATAAAGCTTTGGCAGGCCTGGTCCACAGTAGATGAATCCAAAGCAAACTTCTTAACCATGCATGCTAATTGTAAATGAACACTGCAATCTTCTGTGAAAAGACTTTCAGCCATTGTATTATTCATGTGCAAAGACTAAAAATATTGCCTTGTTTGTAAATAGATGAAAGTTGGAGACAAGAAGAGTGTCCAGCTACAGAACACAAATCTCCATGAATGTTATCTGACTCATGCACACATATATCATCAGTCAATGATATTTTTTAGTTGCAACATGTGAAGACCTGTGGGAAAATAAACCTTACTGACAATAAGTAAAGCTTGGTGACAAGGAATTTTGCCTCAATAAATGTTGTCTAAGCCATGCTAATTTGGGGAAAATGGACATGCAAAGCTTGATGACAATCATGGTAATACACACATACATATGCACATTTACATACACAAATAATGCATATCATATAAGCATAGTGTGACATCATAAAATAAAAGTTTTATCAAAATATTCTTTATTTTCTAAAACTGTATTATTGATATCAGACCAATTTAGTACATACCAAAATAGACAAACATATCAAATCAATAACAAACAACATCATTGCACAGTAGGTGGAGGGAAGAAGAGGAAGGCTTTGTTTTCTTGTTTTATGAGTAGGTGCAATGACAATTTTTGCAGGGAAAGAGTGCAATCAATTTACATAAATCCAGTGTGTCTCTGGTACTTATTTTGTCAACCTCAGTGAGATGAAAGCTAAACCTGACCTAATGTCAGAACTGACAAAAACATGTTCAAATATCATAAAACATTTAGTCTGGTGCTTTAGTGTCTCTCTTTCATAAATGTTCTTAAAATATAAGCATGCTGTGTGTGTGTATGTGCCATTGAGAGAGGTGACTTCTGACAGTTCAGTCAATGCCCTCTTTGAAGAATTTTATTAACCATTTTTTATTTCTGATTTGCTGCTACAGAGCCTCATTAGTTTCCACATTTACTAGTTTACTTTCTTTACTCTCTCTCTCTCTCTCTGTTTGTCTATCTGTCTATCTCTCTCTAATATCTTGCTGGTCATATGCAGTGCACCATCTTTTAAAAATTCTGATTACTGTTTTAAATCCATTTATTTCATGATGATTTTTAAAAAGTCATGGAAAGAGGAGAAGCACCCATAATCTTGGCAGGTTTCTCCAGACTGATGGGATTACTGATGAGGCCAACACTTGAACAACAGGGGTCAATACACAACATCAGAACAATACAAGATCACTACACAATACGAGAATAGAATAGAGGTAAGCAAACTGATAACCATAGAATAGAATTGGATGTTAATGACAACAGTGGTCTGGCCATAACTCTAGAATAGAACGGCATGTCAATCACTCAGGGGACAATTGCATAACAGTAGAACAAAACAGACTGTCAATTACTACAGGAGCCAGTTCCTAATAGGAGGACAGAAGGTTAATTACTATAGGAGATAGCCATGTTTTTGGTGTGAGTATAACTTCTCCCACCAGTCTCAGAAATCATGGATGCTGCTTTTCTACCTCTGGCCAGACTATTAAATATAGGGGCCAACATACTAATAGATAATTACTTCCTCTGAATGAGTTGGCATTCTCTAAACTCTATCCCAATCATCACAAACAGACCCCTAAGATTGGTAGTAGTTTCCATTCTATACTAATGAAACAATTTTCAGCTCTTAGTTTATTTATGAAGATTTGCACAGTATGTAACTGCTCAGTTTCTACCAGTAACAGTTTACACATGCAAATATTTTATAATCAAAAGAAATCTCAGGCAATATTCACTAACAGATATTTTTACTCCATTCTTCTTCCCTTTCTTATTGTTAAAACTAAATTGCCAGAATTACTTTCTGACTAATCCCTGAATACATCAATCATTCTGCTTCAAAGAATAAATTAGGGATTCTATTTTTTCTGTTTTCTTCTTCGTTTTATTTTTCCTTTCCAAAACTGAATTACATTTCTTTAGTGAAAGCAGGAAGATGATGTCAACAGCAACAACAACAACAATAGCAGCAACAAAAATAGCAGCATGAATGTTAAATGTTTAGGCAATTAATCATTACCGAAATAATAACAATGGCACTAAAAACCTTAATTGAATGAAAGGTATTTTCATTAAATGCTGAAATTAAAAATTTTCTTTGAAAAGAATCAGTTCAAGAAGTTACTGAAAGAAAATGTTTGAATAATATCCTTTTAATGGAATCCAATGTCTCAGAAGACATGGACCACAGAAGATAATGGAATTTTAGGGTCATCTATCTGACTGCACATGTTGTTATCACTACCATTCCATAACACAAAATTCTTGGGAAACCAATATTCATTTTATTCCTTCTTTTTTTTTCTCATCAAGGATGTGTCAGAATGTTAACTGTCTAGTAGAAACTATAAAATATATAGATAACCGAAATACTTCTGAATTGGTCAGTTTCAAAGTAGCTGATGTTTATATTGTTGTTACTGTGGCCGTTGTTGTGATATATGTCCAGTACTTACAAGTAGTTCAAATGTACACTGCTCTGAAATTAGGAGAAATATTTCAAGTGGTAACTCTTTCTATTGCCTACCTGTTATTGCCCATAGTTCAATGACACAAAAAATTTTTTTAATGTGTTTATATTTAAATTAAAACTTCCCATCATAATATCACACAAGAAATTTTTTGTGAAGTTATGTTCTAAAACATCAACTTAATAATGAAAAATTTAGTTATTTCACTAAATCCCTTCAAAATCTTGATTATTTTAAAAATTAATTGAAGCTCAGAGACAGTGTAATGTTTCATTAGCAATATGGTCATGAAAGAGTTAATGTAATTCCTCTTTTAAAATTAGATATCCATAGAGACATGTTAACTAGGAAGGTGGCTGTTTATGATGATTAACATCTGTTAACAACATTGTAACTAGAATTCTGATTAAGAAGGGTTTACAGCTGCTGTTGTTGTTGTTATTATCATTATGTGCTCTTGTGGCACATATCATTATCATCTTTATCATAGTCATTATTATCATTATTGCCTTTGCACAGCTTCTAATGCTGATTATCATTATCATTATTATTATTATTATTATTATTACCATTGTTGTTTACAATCTCACACAGTTTCACTTTGGTTAGGTTCATTAAAATTAAGATAACTAACATATCAAATTTATTAAACTAGCAAATTAAATCAATTAAAATAAGCTATTAAATTTACCAAACTAAGCTATTAAATCTGTTTAGGTGCTGTGGAATTGCAGGCAAACTAACAGAGAAGGTAGACTAGATGTTTAGGGGCAGCAAGTACTAAGAGCACATACAAAATAGACACTCTCCAATGTAAGGGCAGCTCTCTGGTAGTTGATAGTTCTATTTATTTAGGGGACCAGATTAGCTGGTAAGTTGGGTAGACAGAGTAAGAACTGAAAAAAGTTAGGGAGCTATTACTACTGCAGGCAACAAAGGGCTTTCCTCTTAGAGTGAAGTACAGATTGTAAGATGCTTGAGTAAGAAGTGCAATGTTGCATGCTACTGAGATGTGGGCCCTGAATACAGGAGATTTGTGAAGAGTAGAAAGATATGAAGCAAATATGCTCCTTGGATTTGTAGTTTTAAAATGCATAAGCAAGAAGGTGCAAAAGAGCTGAGAGGAAAACAGAATATAGGAGGAATCAGATGTGTTCAAGAGAAACAACTATACTTTATTAAGTATGGGATTGAAAGGACACATGTCTTGTTGAAAATGTGGCAATTTCTCTAGTGCTGGAGCCACAAAAAATTCATCCTGTAACACTCTACTCTGTAAAAATGGTTAATGTTAGCAAGGGGCTACAATCATAGAAACCAAACCAAAAATTTAACCTATTAGTGAGATGTAGTCCTTCAATTCGTCAAGGAGAGCAGCAATGACCCATCTAATCCATGTCAGAATAATGATGATGATGCTGATACTGTTAAATCTATTTTTAAATTATCATATTGGAGTTGTCTCGCATGCTTGTTGTTTTTGGATACAACCTACTTCTAGATGGAAGGAATTCTGTCTACTAAGTTTATGGCTAATTTCAGTAGGTCAAAGTTTTTAAAAATATTCTTTGTTACATATGTAAGATCCTACTGTATTTGTATTTAGTATGCAGAAAAATTTCTCAGAACTATTTACTCTTGGCCACGTTGCTGATATTTCTATTCAGGAGTCGTGATCCCTAATCTTTATATCTTGTATCAATGATACTTTCTTGATCCCTAATCATAATGTTTGACATCACTGATAATTTCAAGATCTCCTAATCCTCATGTCTTGTATCATTGATAATTTCATATTCTCTAATGCTAATATCTAGCATTGTTGGTAGTTTTCTAACCTTTAAATCTAATGTCTAGTATCATTAATACTTTCATGACTTCTAACTCTAATGTCTAGTATTGTCCATACTTTCAGTATCAAGGGATCTTTGTGACAACAACATTAATAGATGGTATCATAAAATATGGCAACTGTTGGCAGTATATCCACTACTGATGGTCACATTGGGTGATATTAGTGTCACACTGATAGTAGTAGTATTGGTGTTGATTAGTGATATCGGAACTACATCGCTGATAGCGGTAGTGCTGGTAGTGTTCCATTGGTGGTGACATTGATGTTGGTACAGTGTTTCTAATGGTAGTGATCTTGATGGTGTGCCATAGCTAGTGGTAGTGGTGATGGTGTTGAAACAGTGTCACTTTTAGTGCTAGAGGAGGAGGCACAGTGTTGCAGGTAGAGCTGGTTCAGTGCCACTGGTGATGATGGTGGTACAGAGTGAGTCATACTGTTTGTGTAGTGGAAGTTATGTTGGTGGTGGTTATAGTGGCACAATAGATATAGCAATAGTATTAACACTGATATTTTGTACTTTGATAAGAAAATCAAGTCTGAGAGTCAAAAAGTCTAAAAGTATGTCATGTGTCAGTATTGAAATGTGTGTGGAGACATGAAATACGGTTTGTACGTAGTAGTATGGTAAAGTCTGCATTTCTACAATTGTTCATTCGTCCATTATTGCATTTATTCACAGCAAAACTACATTCAAAATGGGAATTGTCACAGTTCTAGCAAATGCAGCATTGGAAAATATTTTTGTATGACTCCATCTTAAAGGATTATGGTTAATAAAGAAAAAGAGAAACAACAATAGCAACAACAACAACAACATCAATAACAGCAGCAGCAGCAGCATCAACAAAACTGCGGTGCTTTTTAATTCCTAGGAATACTTTGTCTCAGAATAGTAGATATGAAATATGACTTAAAGCCTATATTTAAGGAAATCTATTTACTTAAACTCAGCCAACCTTTTGTGCTATGAAAACCACATCAATTTCTTTTTAATATTTTGATAATAAAAAATAAAACTGAAGAATATTTAAAATGGTTGCAACTGAAAACTACTCAGTTAAATAAGCAATTTTTCAGAAAGACTAGTTACTTAATGATACTGCATGAGAGCATGTCTTACCAAAATAGGATATTCTCTGATTATTTCAGTCATATGGAGAAGCTGCTAATGTAGTAGGAGGTATTTTTGGTAAAATAGATATAATCAAATCAACATATAGTAAATCGGTCTGCAGATAGAATTATTTTGAGGCTAGCAACACAATTGGTGAAATATCTATATTTCCTGCTTCCTTTTTCTTTTTGTATTTTACTCTTCACTGCAAACCTACTGGAGATATCTCCACACACTGACGTGCTGATATTGACTTCCTTTAAGTACTCTACTGTCTTGAAACTATATAACAGCCAAAACTAGGGAGAAGGTTATTTGTTTGTTAGATAACATTTCTTATAGTTATGCATCAATAAAGTATTGTAGAGAAAGACAGAGAAAGAGAGAGTACAAATGATTAATAATAAATAGGAGTAACAAATGGGAATAATAAATGGTTGATATTTGTAAGTAAACAGAAACAGTGTGATATTAACAATGGAGAAGGATAATAAGATGGTAGTTCAGGTTATAATGTAATTTCATATCTTCATATTGACCAGTGATGGTATTTCTGTTCCATATACTGATGGTAATAGTCGTATTAGAGTTAGAGGATGGTCATGTAATGGTTGTGGATGGTAGCTATAGTAGACATGGTTATAGTGGTATGGTCATGTGATGGTGCAAGATGATAGCTGAGCTAAGTGATGGTAGTATGCTCTTATGCTGATAGTAGATGACAACTACATAGAGGTTGGTAATGGAGATAACAATAGTTTGATTGTAGTGAACAGCAGATACAGTAGAGAAGGGTGCTTGTGATGAAGACTGGATATGACATGTTAATGTTTAGGCTCAAGTCAAACAAGTTGATGTTTAGACTCTATTCAAGGACATCCTATCCATGACCAGTTAATCTAAGACTACATTATTGCATGTGTCTTTTCCTTAGTTAAGATGGTAGGGAGTATTTTGAGGGGAATTTAGCTGTTATTTCCAGTTTGTCAAACAGCCATTTTGAAACTACCTTGTTGTTGGTATGGTGGTTTCTGATTCAGCAGATAATATATAAGTTTTATAAATCTTTATTTCTGTATATTTATTAGTAAGGCTAGGCAACTGTGAACCATAGATGGGATTCATATAAAAAACTATCCATTCTGTTGTGACATACATTTAGTAATTTATTACAAACTTTTATAAATGTATGTTTATTTACATACTTTCATTTTATCTTTAGCATTCTGTAGAGTTGAATTCGACATAATTGACCTTCAGTACTTTTATTGAAATAAACTATGTAGGGATATCTTAAGTAGACTACTGACAAATACTGTTCTCATGAACTGTTTGGTTCAATTACACTGCAAAAAGATGTTAGGAAGTGATAAGAGTGTCATTGAGCTCTTGCTGTTTGATATGCAACTATTTGAATTGAGCTGTGTTTAAATTTATATTAACATCAACTTAACTCTTCATTTCACAACATAGAATAGACATTCTAAACAAAACAAAATTGAGACTACTGCGATAGCTATATCAAAATATAGCTGTGCGCTAAGAAGTTTGTTTCTTAACCACATGGTTCCAGGTTCAGTCCAACTGCAAGGCACCTTGGGCAAATCTCTTCTATTATAGCCATGGGCTGACCAAAGCTTGTTGGGCTTCTTTCAGTTGCCATCTACCAAATCCACTCACAAGGCTTTAGTCGGCTCAAGGCTATAATAGAAGGCATATGGCCAAGATGCATTGCAGTGGAACTGAACCTGGAACCATGTGGTTGGGAAACAAACTTCTTAGCACACGTCCATGCATGCACCTGTATTTTAATATAGCTATTGCAATAGTCTCAAGTTTTTTTTTTTAGAATGTCTATCAGTGTGTGTGTTTATTTCCCACAACAACTTGACTTCTGGCGTTGGTGTATATACGTCCCCATAAAGTAGAGTTTCAGCAAAAGAGACTGATAGAATAAGCCCCAGGCTTAAAATAATAAGTGCTGGGATTGATTCACTCAACTAAAATTCTTCAAGACAATGCCACAGCATGGTTACAGTCTAATGACTGTTTCAGTCATTAGATTGTAAACGAATGATTCAAGGAATATTTAATTTATACATCCATCTATGAAGAGAGGAATCTCCTTGTTAGCTTAAACCTGAAACTTTATTTCTATCTCCTTTTGCCAAATTCTTTTTCATAGTATTTGAGCAGACATTTCTAGAGGGTTTCCTGAAGTGATAAAGTGCATTTATCTACATATAAGTGGTAAATTTGCAGAATCATCAGAGCACAGAAGAAACTACCTTAAGATACTTGTTTCAGCTCTTGCATTCAGGATTCAAATTTGGCCAAGGTTAACTGTTTTTTGTAATACACCTGAACACTGCATGAAATAAACTCATTATTATTACATGGGTTTAGGTTTAGGTCAAATTTTGATTAATTTATACAACAATCAAAATTGATATACTTTATCTTTATCAGATGTTAAAAGATTTACTAAATAATTTTTACTATACAAAATATGACCATTTTTTTTCTTTGTTAATTTTCTAAGATTAAGCTAACCTACCCATAGAATTTAATTCTGTCTTATCAATAATTATATTGATAGGTGATGCAGCTGACAGCATATAGACATGATCATATTTGCAGAGTAATGCAGAGTAATGATAGAAAATAATTCAGTAGTCTTCAATAAATCCATGAAGTCCTTGGTTATAATTCATTGAATTAACTGATAATTCAAGCAGAGAAATTTTTTTCCTTTCATTCTGCAGAGAAAATTAGAAATGTATTGGTAATATTTGGTAAATATTCCAGGAGTATGTTAAGAATAATTTTGAGAAAGCAACACTATCAGGAAACCTACTTCCAATATGATAAGGAAAATCATGATTAAATTTGGATTGGTTTGTATTTTACAGCAACTAATCTAAAATCCAGCTGATATAAAATTCGTGTAAACTAGATTAGAGAGTGACTTAATATGAAGTCACTGAGTGAGATATCAATCAGATAAGCTCAAAACAAACAAGGATTTGTTTTCTCATTTGGTTTTATATTTCTGTAGAAATAACGAATATCACTAGTCAGTCTAAAATAGAGGAAGGACCAATTGCAATAAACGGAACTAGAATGGTATAAACTATTAATGGTTCAGTTGTAAAGAGGTTAAATATCATATTCAGTACATGTAAACAGAATTCTATCTATTAGACAACCATATCTAAGAATTCTAAAATCAGACTGCCTTTTCTAAAAATGCTACTTAAAAAACAGCCCCATGTAAGATTTCTATCAATTAGAAAGTCATACTTACAGAAAAAGAATTGTCATAACTACCAGACAACTGTTTTCATGGTTAGTCTTATGCTATAACATATTTTATACAAACATAGACAATCCTCTCCAACCAACATCAAAGCTCCTTGAGAATTTCTTTTGTTATTTGAATTACTTGAAATAAACCGTAGCAATCTAATTCACCTTCTGATCTTAGAGAACACCTGTAAGCTGTGGTCAGTGCCCTTTTTCTTCAGGCATGATGATGATAAAATAAAAGACCCTCAATCAAAAGAGTAATATGGGAAGCTGCAGCAATCATCCTATAAATCATAGCTACAGAAAATTAACTTCACAAAATAATGATGAATATTTAAATATTTTGCTTTTGTTTGTTTTCATTAAAAAAACAGTTTTAATTACTTTGAATCATGAAAATGAAAAAAAAAAGTCAAGTTTATTGTGATATTTTTCCCCCCTTGATTGTCTAAAGTTGCAAAGTTCTTGTTATCAACCAGAAACTAGGCTGCCTGTTTGAATATTAATGATTCAATTAATCATAAGATGAAAAGGGACCAAAACCTTGTTGGTTGTGTTAGAAGAATCAAGTTGGAGCTGAGAGGTCATCATTGCACAAAATTGATTTTCATTGATTAATACAACAAATGTCAAGGTAACTGAGGTAACTGAGATGGTGTGGAAATATATTTTCTGGAGAAAATGGTATTGGTATAAAGCTTCAATCTGAGACAGATCCTATTGTTTTCTCTTGATAATATTTCAGAGAGCGTTTCACAATTTATTTCACAAGTTTATGATGAAGGGGAAATAAATAAATAGTAAAGTGCTATAGCTTGCATTTTCAACAAACCAATATACTTTTCAACAGACCAATATATTTTGCAACAGACCAATATATTTTTCCATTATGATAATGAGATCATGATTAATTATATTTTTTAAAAAGAATTCTTTTTGGTTTCAGTTTTTATTTCAAGAAGTAAAATGAAATATTGGAAAAATAAAACAAAATTGCAAAATTTCTACTTAAAATATAAATCATTATTTTTATCACAGTAAATACCATTAGAAAATGTTTTCTGAATAACTGTTCAAATTAAAAATGTTACCTATATTCATATACAAACATACATACACACACACACATATATATATATATATATATCAAAGAGTTAAAAAGTATACATTTATACATATAAAAGAATTATAAAACATATATATATATAAATACACACACACACACATATAAAAGTTAAAAAGCATTATATATATCTCGTACACACACATACACACACATATATATATATAAATATATCATCATCAGTTAACATCTTTCTTCCAACACACACACACACACACTTCAATTCTGCAGTGACATGTTTTAATGCTAATAACTTATTGAAAATGTAATCTCAGCTTGAGTGCTATAGATATTTGTAATGTCCAATTATATCAGTAAAGTAGCTTGGTTTCAATCAACAGGCATCATTAATAGAAGACTCAACATTCTGCATTATTATGGAGCAAAATTGAAAGTGATTGACAACTGAGAAGAATTTTGGAAAAATATAATGAGAACTACTTGGGTTAGAGTTCAGCCAAAGAAATAAGGATTATATGATTATTAACATGTAATACCTGATTCTCACCAAAACTTGACAGTAACAATATGTTGTTTTCTAAAGCATAGTAATAATAATTATTACCAGTCAGGATATTTAATAGTTTCTCTTAGTCTGTTGTTAAGAAATTTGAAATGATAAATTGCTTCCATCTCAGAATTTAATACAATAAGTGTAAATAGGTTATAAATACAAGTCATATGAAATGTCAAATTTTACCTATAATATTGATATGTGAGAGAAAGAGTGAATAATAAGAGAGAGAGAGTGGATAATGAGAGAGAGAGAGAGAATATTTACTGTTTCTGTTTCTGGTAACTTTCTATCTAATTCTAGGTGGCCACACAACTTGCTAGAAATAACAATCAAATTCTCAAATCATACCCTAAAATCTTACCTTCCTTCAAAAATGGGTATTGTCATAGAAAAACTATTTTGAAATAAAGGGGATATGGTCATGGCTGAATAATTTTGATCAAAAGCCTACATGATCGAAGCTAATCTAGATAAAGCAACAACAACAATAATTTTCTAGTAACTTTGCAGTTAATGAGGGAACATCTATGCATTGCTTAAATCTGCTAAAAATAACAGCTAAATCTCCTTCAAATAGCATTCAACTATCCTCTGAAAAAAAGAAAGGAAATCGGTATAGATTGGAATAATGTGATTCTTTGTAGAAATAATGATAGTAGTATCATGATTTGAATATTTTTGAGCATATGTCTGCTTGGCCAGTCATCAAGATGTTTGAACCCTTAAAGTTCTTCTATATGGCTCATTATACATCATCATTATGATTTTCCATGTTTGCATAGATCAGATGGAATTTGTTGGGACAGATTTTTCTACCTCAAGAAATGCCCTTCCAGTCATCAACTCTCACTTGTTTCATAGTAAGGGTAATATTTTCTGAAAGCTAGATTTTTTCATGGAAGACTAGAAACAAAAAACCTTGCACGTATGATAATGATGTTCATTTACAAGCATCACATAATGTCTAGACAAGGGCACACACACACAAAGAGGGAAGCTTCTTTCAGTTTCCATCTACCAAATCCACTCACAAGGCTTTGTGGTCAGAAGACACTTGCCTGAGGTGCTGCACACTGACACTGACCTAAGACCACATGGTTGAGAAGTAAGCTTCTTAAACACAGAGCCATGCCTGTGCCATATCAACCATGCAAATTCTCTTCAATAGATTCTATTGTCTACTCCACTGACTTTAGAATATTAACCACTATGACTTCTGAATAATCAGTACCTAGCTTCCCACACAATAAAATAGCATGATCAAGACTAGATATTGAATGTCAGTTTAAAACTTGGTTCAATCAACTGTAAGCAGACACTTATCAGAAACATTCTAGCCATCATCACCATGCCGGATTTTTTGTGTGTCCAGCACTATACTATCCAAATGTATCTTCCAATTTTAGAGATAGAAAGGTCCAATTTGATGGACATTTGGTTGTAATTTCTAGTATATCTTTACAGGAAGCAATGGCAAACACTATTCAAAACAACAAAGACAAGAATGTGCTAATGAAAGAGCATCTACAACGTAGATTGTCTTGCAAGAAATAATAGCCAAATATCTCTTGAATCTCACAATACTATCTTAAAAAAAGTAAGATCACTTTGCAAAATTTAGTCATCCTGTCTTTCTGCAGAAAGACAGGATAATCAAAGATATGCTGGAATGTCTTTGTTCATAGAGCTAAACAACAATGATGATGATGATAACAACAACTTTTCTCATAGTTTTATTGATATCCATGTGAATGTTTTCACTGCTCCACATAGTAATTAACAGTTCCGCAATTAGTTTCCATTTCTTTTTTTTTATTATTTATTAATGTCTCTTCTGATTACGTAATTTATACATTAACACTATCGTGCATTTCTATCTGTAATAACACATACATATTCATACACACATCTACTTTTACATTGTCAGGTACATGTCTGCTTATGATGTACTGGATAAAATAATTATGATATTAAATAATTTATATTTTTATGCTCAACATAGCTTCAGTATTTATGATATAAATTAAACAAAGGTAAGGAATTGAATTAGATCACAGAATGATAGGTACGAATACAGGTGAACCAGCAAGGGATTGGATGGCAGTTCTATAAAAACCAAGACTAGAGGGAGAAATGGACTTAAAAAAAAAATTAAAATTGTGCATGATGATGCAAAGGAAAAGTAGATAATGAAGATGACAATGATGATGATAATGATGGTGATGATGATGAAGCCTATGACAACAATAATGATGTTTGCCACACTCTTTTAAACTACACTACATTTGATAGTCCTTTCATTTTCTTCTCAACAATATCACACATAGGGGTGCATATTACAATAATGATATACATATATATAAACACACACACACATACTGAAGCCTAGGAATCCATAAGTCAGAAAAAGTATTGACTCATATATTTGTCAATGGAGTTGGTATAATAATCAAAGTATACAGTATTAGAGAATACTCAGGGAAAAAATCAGTAGGTAAGATAGGCCGAAATAAATCTATAATACTCTGATTAATCTCTCTTTCTCTCTCTCTCACACACACACACACATATATACTTAGATAAATTTTGGTCAGAATTGGCCAGTCATTCTTTGGGAATCATAGCCCAATCGAATAAAGAGTTATTGTTTGTAGAGATATGCCTGGGTGTAGCTGGTTTATCTAGAATTTGTGGGAGATATTCATCTAGAAACTGTTTGAATGCTATGAATTCTTTTTCTTCTCTTTTGTAACTTGACATATTATGGCATATATCCATATGCATGCATGCATGTATGTATGTGTGTATGTATGTATGTATGAATATATATGCACAAATATGTGCATATGTATATGAATGAATGAATATATATATATATATATTCGAGATCTCAGGAGATACGCTGTGACTGCAAAGACCCGGGCTGCTTCCTGCACCAGTTTTGCATAGTCCCAGCCCATTCAAAGTACCTTGGATTGCAGAACGACCTGCTGTGCTTACCTTGGATTGTAGAGTGACCTGCTGTGCTTGAGGAGACCTATTGAGTCAAGTACATCAATATCAAAATAAATATCAAATGGAAATTGTAGTTACGACACCTGTGCCAGCGGCACGTAAAAAGCACCATCTGAACGTGGTCATTGCCAGCGCTGCCTTGACTGGCTTCTGAGCCGGTGGCACATGACCTGCTGTGCTTGAGGAGACCTATTGAGTCAAGTACATAAACATCGAAATAAATATCGATGAATATAGTAGTTGTGATACCTGTGCCGGTGGCATGTAAAAAGCACCATCCGAACGTGGCCGATGCCAGCGCTGCCATGACTGGTTTCTGTGCTGGTGGCACGTAAAAAGCCCCAGCCGATCATGGCCGCTGCCAGCCTCCCCTGGCACGTAAAAAACACCCACTACACTCACGGAGTGGTTGGCATTAGGAAGGGCATCCAGCTGTAGAAACACTGCCAATTCAGACTGGAGCCTGGTGCAGCCTCCTGGCTTCCCAGACCTCAATTGAACCGTCCAACCCATGCTAGCATGGAAAACGGATGTTAAATGATGATGATGATATATATATATATATATATATATATATATATGAATATATGCATTTACATACATACATTCACATGTTTATATACATGTATATATAAATGTGTGTATATCTGTGTATTTATATACATATGAAGATATGCATATAATTATAAAAGTATATGCAAGCACTCACACACACACACACACACACACACACACACATATATGAACAAAATGAAAATGTAAAACCATTAATTACTTTGTGTAGCAGTGAAACTTGCACGGATGACAAGTAAAATATGCCATCAACTTTTGAATGGAAGGAAAATAGTTCTGAATACTAGAAGGAAAAATACAAGGAAGCTTCCACTTGAATTGAACATAAGCATTATCACCATTAGCATGTTGTGTCATGTGTCAAAAGAAAATAAAATTTCTCTTGGAATGGTGATTAAGTAGTATCAATGGTAAGTGTTATTATACAAGAGTGTTAATATGAAACTTTTAAGAAGATTAGGAAATTGCAGAAACATGACACTTCACTATTTATTGATAAGTTCTACTTACAGCAGACGTGCTGGCCTAATTAAGAATCTCTCTTTTAACAGTTTGATTAACTAGTGAATATTACAAATTAGCTTGTCATTTGCGACAAGACTTTGGTAGATTTGAGTAGATAGTTGGAGTTGTAAATGTCTGTTGCTATTAAACAAAACTGAGAGCTATCACAAATCATCAATCTTCAAGAAAAATCATTGATCAAAAACACAAACATGCTTGGTAAACAAATTATTGATAATTACAGTAAGTGGAAGTACTTCAGGCCTAAATCATGTGGTCACATATTGCTTTGCTTTCCTTGCATACAGTACAAAATAGTAATGCTTGAAATTATGGAATCTATACTTTTCCAATGATTTCAGTCATTTCACTATTTCATTCATATATATATATATATATATATTATATATATATATATATATATACATTATATATATATATATATATACATATATATATATACATATATATACACACATACATACATAGACACATGTAAACACACGCACACATGTATACACACGTACAAACACATGCATGCACATATATACACACACGCATATACATATTTATGTAAACATGTTACATAGTAATATAGTTTTCTATGAAGTATTGTCTCATATATATATATATATAAATGTACACACACACACTACAAAGCAGAGGCAGCTTTTCTCCATAAATTTCCTCAAGAGGGAGTGAGTACTAATTCTGAAATAATGAAATATTCAATAACAATGCAAACCATCAACCTGAATCATTAATTTTTATAACATGCATTGTTTTGACTTTAGATCATTAACGTATATATATTTCTTCAAATATTCACAGTATTTACACACGCATGCACATACACATGGATAATTTGTACAGGTGTTTGTCCATTTGGTTTAACTAATGAGAGAAAAAGTACACAATGCCTGTAATACAGTTTATTAAAATACTAGGGTTGAATTCATTGACTTTATCTACACCTAAATTTGTCACTATTGTCATCATCATCATTACCACTACACAACCACCACCTCCACCGCTATATCATCCTCGTCACTATGATGATGTGTTGTGTTGTTGTTTAGCCTCAGATCAGCCCCAGGTCTGAAGATATTCTAGTCCTGCTCATCCTTTATTTTTAAATGTATCATGTTACATTATTCAGTACATCACATTTTTTAAAGATGGTTGTGCAAGAGATATTTGGGGGAGATTTTGCAGTCGTCTCTGGCAAGCTGAGTAGCTATGTAGAAGCTCCCTGATGTATATGTATGATGGGTATATGCATGCTTGTAGGGGTAATTTGTGCATATGTATATGTGCTCATGCATGTGTGTGTATATATTTGAGTTGTGTGCATAAGCATGTTTACAAAAAGTTTTGTTCTCACTCTTGGAGCGGTTGGCTCAAAATTATCTAACCTACGCTAGCATGGAAAGCGGACGTTAAACGATGATGATGATGATTAATAGGTCTTTGGAACACAATTGTATTATTTTTACTGAGTAGAGGGCAAAACAGTGTGGTGGAGATCATCCCTCTCTAGACCACTGCATTTAGGCATGATGAATGAGAGAAATGAAATAGTGCAGATGTGAATTGAACCTTTGTCAGAAATTTGGTTCACCATTAGATTACCATCAGTCTACAATGCGTGTAATTGCATGTATTGCTAACAGAGTTGTATATATACACATGACAGTGTATACATGTAAGTGTGTGATTACATGTAAAGGTAGAGGAAAGAGAGAGAGAGAGGAAGATGAGGGTGGGAGGGAGCAGAGAGATTGTATGTGTATGTATGGGTGGGTGACATTAAGAAAAAAAGATTAAGTATCCACATGTGATAAATAGAGTGGATGTATGTGGGTGTCATTCAAAGTAAGAAACAGTGCGTATATGCATGTGTGTGTGTATTTGTCATTACGTGCCTGGTTATGACAATGTTTCCATTTGTGTGAGCATGTGTGTATATGTGTAATTATGTTTGTATACCTATACATGTGTATGTGTATATGCACAAAAGACCACACACATACACTCAGAAATACATACATTCGCATATTTGCATGCATGAATTGTGTGAATAATCGTAGCCACCAACCAGAAAATGTGAGGAAGAAATCTGAGAGTAAAATGCCATAGGATGATTTGTTTATAAAGCCCCAGGAATGGCATGGTTCATTTTGCCAATTGTGATTAGATATCTACTAAATTCTTCCCTTTGCAATATAATCAGCTCCAATTAGACACTGTGTTTGCAGGAAATCTATAGAAAACTCGTTAGAAAATTCCATTTGCTAAATTCAATATTGTTATATTTTCTTAAATTTCATTTCCTTCACTATTTAAATCCCAGAAATTCGATCTGCTTGCTTTTATATGAAATGTTCTAGTCATTATATTAAAACTTCTTTTTTTCTCTTTCTTATTCATCTCTTTCTCTCTCTCATACACACACACACACAATTCAAATGCATGTAAAATTCAAAATATTGAATTATCAATGATATATTTAAGATTTCTTTTGTTCCAATTGTCAGATCTGATGCTCAGTAGCACTGATGATGAGAAAATAACATCCCTTTCAAAAAATAAATTCAGAGATATTTTCCTTAATAAATAAAAGCATTTGAATATTTGTGTTTCAGTAATTTCTTGTGTGAACTTACAAAAACTCATAAACACACATACACATGTGCACATTAAAATATGTGTGTGTATACACACACACGCTGTTATGTATCTACATGATATATACAATGTATGCAACACAAAATTATCTGCCTATAATATTCTTACACAAAAAAAAAAAATCCTAGAAAATATGGAAATATTGGAATAAGATGGATTATATGAACAAAAAGTAAATATAAATACACACATGCATGTGTATGTGTGTGTGTGCACATACATATATGTATGCACATATATTTATGTACATACATATATGTATTTATTTAAGATTGTGTGCGCGTCTGTTTATATATACCTGTACACACAAATGCATATAGGTATGCATACACCCATTATGCTAGCATGTTTTGACTGAAGTTCTCAAAGCATGATGCATATACACAGTATGCACACAACTAAGAAGCGAAAGCAGAAACTGTTACTATAATAACCTACAATATTCCATCAATATATTGCTAGTCACCACTCCCTCTCAGCTGTACAAGTCCCAACCAGCATCCATCCCTTATTCTCATCATACCTCACTCATTGACTACTCCTACTCTTGTTCACCTATACAGATCTGATATCCTCTTTATCCTCCTTCTTCAGTCTTGCAAGTTACAGGGTAACTTCATTAGTGCTGGTGCCACACAAAAACACCCACTACACTCTGTAGAGTGGTTGGTATTAGAAAAGGCATCCAACTGTCAAAATCTGGCAAAAACTCTATTACTGCAGTAAAATGTGGCCTTCTGACCCACAGCATCTGGTCGAAATATCCAATCCAAGTTAACATGGGGAGTGGATATAGAGTGATAATAGTGACAGAAGCCTGGTGCAGGCTTTGGCCTGGCCGGTTTTTGCGGTATCGTCCCAGCTAAGCTAGCATGGAACATGGATGTTAAATGATGATGATGATGGTGTGTGTGTGTGTGTGCGTGCGTACATATGTATAGTTTATTCCATCATCCATTTCATTTGATACCTGCTTTCCATACTAGTGCCACACTTAGGTGAAAATAGCATTTGAGGCAAGAGATGTCCCAAAAGAGGCATGAAAATAATTCTGACAATCCTGTCTACTGTAAGCACAAGGCCTGGGTAATTATGATGATGATGAGGGTGGTTGTGGTAGAGGTGGATTTGAAACTTGCAATGTCAACCAGTAGAAAAATACAATACTTTATTCTGCAAAATTCTTAAGGAAGATTCTTGTAATTTGAAATTTGTTGTCACCAAACCTCAAGATAAAGTACCTGCAAACTAAATTAGCATGCACTAGTGTAATGATGATGATGATGATAATGATGATGATGATGATAAAAATAATAATAATCCTTTCTACTATAGTTGCAAGGCCTTAAATGTTAGCTGGGGGAGTAGTGGATTATTTCAACCCCAGTGCTCAACTGGTAATTATTTTATTGGCCCAGGAAGGATGGGGATGCAGAATTGATCTCAGGAGAATTTGAACTCAAAATAAAGCATTGCATTCTGTTGAAATCTGCTTTTGCTTTCATCCTTTCAGGGATTGATAATATAAAGTACAGGTCAAGTACTGGGGTCAATGGTATCATCTAATTTCATCTTCTGTCCCTGCAGAGCTGAGAAAACAAAATACTTGTCAGATATTGGGATCAACATGACTAACTCCCTCCCTTAAAAAACTGTTGACCTTGTGCCTGATTCAGAAGCCATTATCATTATTTTTTTTTACGTGTCACCTGCATGGGGGCCAGCCGAGGCTGGCATTATTATTATTGTTATTGTTAATTATTATTGTAATAATGATAATAATAATAATAATAATAATAATAATAATAATAATAATAATAATAATAATGATGATAATAATAATAATCATTATTATTATTATTATTATTATTATCATAGTAACAATAATAATTATGATGATGATAATTTTTTTTACCACAAGGTTGATGGATGAGAAGACTATCAATTTCATTATTTGTAAAATGGGGTGATAAATTTTGTAGTAAAATAGTATTGCTCTCACAGAAGCATTTTAAATTATAGCACACACATTGATTAAAGGTTAAAGGGTTAAAGTTCAGTCAGTTAAGCTCCACTGTTAAACTAAAATGAAAGGTTGAATTGATGTCTTGGGCTTAGTGTATCCATTGAAGATTCTTGTTAGAGGGTCTGTTTCCAGTTGTTATCATAAATTATGAATGGTCTCAATGCAGTACTTTTATATCAATGACTGTTTAGGGCTGTATTGATTTCTGGAATCAGGTTGTATGTTATGCATGTGTGTGTGTGTGTGTGTGTGTGTGTGTGTGTGTGTGTGCGTGTGTGCGTGCGCACAAGACTGCTGAATGCTCAATATCAAGACTGACAGAGAATAAACCACACTATTACCATATATTACTAAGTAAAATTGCAGTTGTGGCTGATACCAGTGTCATGCAAACAGTACCTATTACTCTCTCAGAGTGGTTCGTGTTTGGAAGGGCATCCAGCAGTAGAAACCATTCCAAATCAGACTGGGGTCTGGTGCAGCCTTCCAGCTTGCCAGCCCTGGTTAAACCGTCCAACCCATGCCAGCATGGACAATGGTCACTAAACGATGATGATGATGATATATATATATATATGCATACCATTCATATGCACACACATGGATACATACACATGAAATAGGTGCAGGTATGGGTTTATGGTTAAGAAGATCACTACACAATCATGTGATTTTGGGTTCAGTCCCACAGCACACCATCTTGGTTTAAGTGTTTCCTTACAATAGCTTCAGGCTAACCACAATCTTGGAAGTGGATTTGGTGATGGAAACTAAGAAAAGCCTGTGATCCATGTGTGTGGAGGCAAACAAATCAACCTCAGTATTTATTTCATTGGTATCTTTTGCTGAACCACTACGTTACAGAGGCATAAAGAAACCAACACTGGTTGTCAAGTAATAGCGGAGGACACACACAAAGACATACATAGATATGCACATAGTGTACAAAGTTGTGTCCTCATGAAGCATATCTGCATGTTCCAGTAGTCAAAAGTATGTATATGAATGCTTTTTTTAAAAATCTTAAGTGAGGTGTACATACCAGTTGAAAGTTCTGGTAAATTATAGGATGAGGGTCCCAGCTGATACGATCAACGGAACAGCTTGCTCGTGGAATTAACGTGCAAGTGGCTGAGCACTCCACAGACACATGCACCCTTAACGTAGCGTGACACAGAGTGTGACAAGGCTGGCCCTTTGAAATACAGGTACAACAGAAACAGGAAGAAAGAGTGAGAGAAAGTTGTGGCGAAAGAGTACAGCAGGGTTCACCACCACCCCCTGCAAGAGCCTTGTGAAGCTTTAGGTGTTTTCGCTCAATAAACACTCACAATGCCCGGTCTGGGAATCGAAACCGCGATCCTACGACCGCGAGTCCGCTGCCCTAACCACTGGGCCATTGCGCCTCCACTCTGGTAAATTGTATTTGCAGAATAAGTATAAATTAAAACAAAAACTGCAAAGTTTGGTATGTTTTTGATTCTATGTTACATGTTTCATTACAGTGTAGGATATATATGAATTTTAGTATCGATAATGATGATTCTATAAATATAATAAAAGAAAACATGTATGGAATCTCCTATGTGTAATTCCTCAGACAAAAATTCAAAAATAATATTCTTTTTGAATATTTGTCTGAGGAACCACGCATAGCAGATCCCATTCATGTTTTCTACATGTCAACACTTGTTATGAATTTATTATATATATATTATTATTATTATTATTATCAATGTTAATGTTCATACTGTATTTCTTATACTGTAAGAAAACATGTGTAACATGGAATTAAAAATATACCAAATTTTCCAGATTTGTTTTAATAGATATATATATACATAGCCTTTTATGAGCTGATGGCACATAAAAGGGACCCATGACACTCTCTGAGTGGTTGATGTTAGGAAGGGCATCCAGCTGTAGAAATCATACCAAATCAGACCAGGGTTTGGTATAGGCTTCGAGTTTGCTAGGCCTGGTCAAACCATTCAACCCATGCCAGCATGGACAAAGGATGTTAAATGATGATGATGATGATAGCTATATATATGTAAAGAGCCTCTTTCAGTTTCTGTTGACCAAATCCACTCCCATTGCTTTGATTGGGTCAAGGCTATAGTAGAAGACACCTGCTAAATATGTCACACAGTGGGACCAAACCGTAGTTGAGAAGTTAACTTCTTACCACATTTCCTATTTCATTATTATGAACAAAGATAAGTCTTCCAAACTTTTGATTTTATTATAATACTTTAAAAATAAAACATGAATAAAGAACAAGTATTAGTTCATACATCTTGTATTCATTAACCATATAAATAGGATTCCAGTTGCATATTTATTTCAACCTTACTGGTCTTGTCAGTGCCATTTCAAAATTAAATTACAGTTATATTTGTTATAGAAATAAGTTAAGTTGAAATTCCATTCCAACAGAAGGTGTTGTTTATATTTCTAGAGTACTTATAGAAACAGAAGATCAGCTCAAATCAGTTTTAGAGTAAAGATTCTGAACAATACTTATTACTTGTTCTTCTTTTGCCTAAAATGTTTATTTCTTTTGTCTTTTCTTGCCCAAAAGACATGGCGTTTTATCAATATATTGATAGATTTCTATTACAGCAATAGTCTCGCCTATTCTAGTTGTGCCTTGTGGAGAACTCTGTGGCTTTCTATTATCCACAAGTAGACGTGTGTTCTAATATGGCTGCACACCCTTTTGTGCATGATGACTTTGTTCTAAGCCAAAATGGAAATCCTTTCTTTCTGTACATCTATGTTTGTTTTTCACTTCTTTATATGAATGAAGCTAATTGTTGCTAAAATTAACATATTAGAAACATGTTTTCCAACAATTTTCTTTGCTAAACTTAAAAAATGAATTTGAATAACAAACAACAATTAATCCATCTTCTATTTATTTAAAAATAATAAGATACCTTAAAAATAATAAAATACACCTTACAGGTGTATGAATTAAAAAAATTATAGTAAAGTTATATTTTTGTAGTAATAGAAATCAAATATGTTTAGCCTCATAGAGATCTTTGTAAATCCACATAATTCACAAGTTGCCTGCTTGTCTTCTGATATCGTTACAAACACCTTAGCACGTAATAACCTTGTCTCATACCGAAAAAGGTGAGATGGCTTGTAATGGAGGACTATCAATATATTGATAAAATGCCATGTCTTTTGGGCAAGAAAAGACAAAAGAAATAAACATTCTTCAAAATCTCTATTCATCTCTAAAAGTGATCTGATCTTCATTTCTCTGATTATTCTGTAAATACATAACACTTTCATTTGGAACAAAACTCTCAACTTATTTGATTCCTACAACTGCACATATATAAATCTACTATAAATTTTAAAGGTTTGAAATTGCTTTGATAAGACATATAAAGCTGAAATTCTTATGCAACTGGAATATTATTGTTAAAATTATCAAGTAAATATAGGATAGATTAATTATTTGTTTCTCATTTGAATTCTATTGTTGAAGTTTTGTATAAAAAAAAAAAGAAAGAAATAGGTTGCAAAATTTATCTTCATTCACACACGCAAAAAATATACTATTATTGAACTCTGATATATCAAACAAAAAGACATTAACTTCACAAAGAACAAAAGATTGCATGTGTGTTATGATATAAGATGGCAATTTAAGAATAATGTTGAAACATCAAATTCAGGATGTAGCAGAAATCCAAAAATGAGGAAACAACTCCTGTAATAAAAGTCTGATATATATAAATATATTTGTCAAGTTATATATAAAAAACAAATTCACATTAAACCAAAGGATCATTCAAGATTTTTTTAGTGGAATACATATTTATTAACTTTTACAAGGAAGAGGTTGACAGCGACTTCAATGTTTCAATTTACTTGCATTTATCAGACTGTGCTCTACTTGGGTCTTTTACGGCTTTATATAGATTTTGGTAAATTGTATCTTTGGGGTGTGTGACAATTAGGTGTAGTGTTAGTAGACAGAAGAAGTAGTTGTGTAGAGAAGGAGGATGTAAAAAGATAGAGAAGCATAGAAGGAAAGAATGTATTTAGGATATGAGTTGATAGAAACCTATGGTGAAGGTGTATATTTTGGTTTGGTGTGGGAATTTTGATATTGTTAAGGGCTGAGTCAGGTGTGGAAGTAAAGGTGTAAACAGATATATCAAATTTAGGTCACAAAATTTTGCATGTAAAAAATTGGTTTTTGTTGTATTTGAGGGTTCAAAAAGAATATCTGTAGATAAATCAGGTGTTCACACATACATACATACATAATTGAAAACATGTGGCTTAATAGTCAGAGTGGCTCATGTTCATACAGTCATGAGTTCAATTCCTGGATTTGCAAGACACATTTCACACTATTCCAGTCTATTCAGATGGAAACGAGCATCAGCCTAATACTAGTGCAGCCATTCCTTTCTCTCCAGTTGTTACACCCTCTATGTTTTGATGGATCAAGCACAGGAAGGGCAAGAAGGTCAGCAATGCCTGCTTACAACAACATAAATACATAAAACAATTAGCAAACGCATTGGGTAAGTGTGCCAAGTAATACTCTCATAGGCTGGTGCTTGGATGTGTTATTTGACTTGATTTCCACAACTGGATACACCTTCCTATCATTGGCTACTTTATACAGTGTACAGAATACACTTTCTTATTGTGCCAACACTTAAGAAGTTGAAAAGCATTTCATGAAACAAGATTAAACTGAAGAGATCTCACATTGTCTTTGTACATTTGTCAACCACTTTAGAGAGTGCGGTGGGTGCATTTTTCAAGGCACCAGCACAGGAAGTTGGGTACCCTGCACACAGTAAATATAGAGAGTACTCACTAATCTGTGTGGGGAAACTTTATCTTGCTTGGAAACAGATGAGGGTTGGTGACAAACGACAAAGACAATGTGTGTGTGTGTGTGTTTGTGAGAGCGTGTGTGTGTATACATAAACACAAATATATACATACACTTAAGTACAAATTTTTTTTCTAACAATTTCAATGTTGTTCAAAAACTAAAAATATTATATAGACTGAACAACTACAATAGGCACTGGAAAAATTTGCTGATTAGAAAAATAATTCATTTGCTGTAATTATGTAAATTACTACAGCGTTTGAAAAAAAAGAAACACAAAACAAAAAACAAATGTTTTCTACAATTTTTTTAAAATTCAAGAGTAAAAATATACTTTTAAATTAAATATTTATTTCTGTCTTTATTTGCACTTTTCTATAAAGCTTAACTTAAATTGTCTTTTGAATTCCTAGGAAACAACAATTTGCAGTGAATCAACATTCACAGATAAATTATAGACTGTCAGTATCTTTTCTAGGAATTTGCCAAAAATACAGTGAATATGTATGTATGTATGTGTGTGTGTGTGTGTGTGTGTATGTATGTATATATATATATATATATATATTATATATATATATATATATATATATGTATGTATGTATATATGTATGTATGGATGGATGGTTATTATTTGATGGTCATATTTATCTTGTACAAAATTTTAGTCCCTCGAACCATATAGCCTTACAGCTAATAAATAAATAAATAAATATATATATATATATATATATATACATACTACTTTATATATTGGGTTCCATTTCCCATGCTTGTACCTCCAAGTCTTCCTTCATGTACACACACATTATCATCAACATCATCATCATCACCACTGTCTAAGCAACTTCTTTCTGTGCTTAGATGTATCAAACTAAATTGGAAGATAGTTTTCTACAGCTGGATGCACTTCTTAACACCAGCCCTTACCTGTTTCTAAGTTAGGCAACAATACTCTCAGTCTATTGAACAACAAACTGCCTGGATATATTGGGTTGGCAACTAAGTTCCTGCCGTTTTTTTAAATTTTGGAATCTATTTTCTTTGAGAATTCTATTTTTGAATCATTTTAGAATCTTTTTTATTTTTCTAGTTAATTTTAGTTAATTTTTGTTTATTTTCAGATCATTAAAATGGTATGTCAAGTTAAGAAAAATGAGCATTTTCGACACCTCCTTCTTTTAGCTTTTAATCAAGGTTCTAAGGCTGCAAATGCTGCTTGCGACATTTGTGCTGTGTATGAAGAGGGTGCCATAGCTGAAAGAACCGCTTGTGATTGGTATGCCAAATTCAAAAATGTAAATTTTGACCTCAAAGACGCACCTCGTTACTGGTGACAGAAAATGGTGCATGTACATCAATATGAAGCAGTGTAAGGAATGGCTTAGCCCTCGTAAACAAGCAACACTGCACGTGAAACAAGCTCTTCATCCACGTAAAACGATGTTATGTGTATGGTGGGATTAGGAAGGGATTATCCATTATGAATTGCTTGAACGGAACCAAACTGTCAATGCAGAACTCTATGCTCAACAAATGGAACAACTCAACATGACTATTCAAGAGAAAAGACCTAATTGGCAGCATGGAGTTCTTCTGCTGCACGACAATACCTGCCCTCATATTGCCAATATGACCAAGGAAGCCATTCAAACGCATGGCTGGGAAGTGCTGCCATGCCTGCTGTACTCTCCTGATTTGGCACCAATGGATTTCTACCTCTTTCAATCTCTTTCAAATGCTATGCGTGGAGTTTCGTTCAATACTGATGCAGAATTGAGTGCTTAGTTGGATCAATTTTTCGAGTCAAAATCGGGTGATTTCTACCAACTAGGTATTGAAAATCTTGTTGAATGCTGGGAAGAAGTTGTAAACAATGAGGGTGAATACATTATTGGTTAATTAGTTGTTATTTTTTATTAAACCTTTTAAAAAATTTTAATTAAAAAAAAAATGGCGGGAACTTAGTTGCCAACCCAATAGTTACATGGAAATATGGAAACAAATGACAATTTTTGGATGAGCTTTTTGTTTATAAAGACAATGCAATATGTCAAGAAATGTCATGAACACATTTTTGCTGTGGATTGCAAACAAACAGCATATGTGAAAAAGACACAGGGAAAATACAAACTCATTCACATAAACATGCACATACATATATACAAAAATATAAATTGGACTTCTTCCAGTTTCAAGCTGCCAATTTCCCTCACAAGATATTGGTTGACATGTGGCTATAGTAAAGGATGCCAGCTGTTAATGTTATGCAGTGGGATCAAACTGCTAACCATGTAGCACCAACAGTGGCAAAACTGTGGATCATGAGCAGAAGGGGTTTCAAAACCTATTATGCATGGTTCTTCTGGTTAATACTGGGTCTCAGCACTATTTTTATACAAAACTGATTTAGTATGTGGATTCTACTCCATTAACTGAAAAAAATCCTAGAGAGAGAGAGAGAGAGAGAGAGAGAGAGAGAGAGAGAGGAGAGAGAGAGAGAGTGAGAGAGAGAGAGAATATCTTGCCAATTCTGACTGATTTAGCATGCTCTTTTTACACTGACAAATATCTTCTATTGAAATCTTAATTGGAGTCTGTGAAATCATATTAATAGATAATCAAAGACATGATGTAGTGATTTCAAATAAACAGATTATTACATTATGAACAATCTCACTAAGATTATGGCAACTATCTTGCAGAGCAACGGGTACTTATACAAACAAAAATAAAATAGTAATAATAATAATTCTTTCAACTAAAGGCACAAGGCTTGAAATTTTAGCGAAGGGGGATAGTCATTACGTTGACCCCTAGTGTTCCACTGGTACTTAATTTATCGACCCTGAAGGGATGAAAGTCAAAGTCGACTTCGAAGGAATCTGAACTCAGAATAATGTAAAGGTGGGTGAAATACTGCTGAGCATTTTGCCCAGTGTGCTAATGGTTCTGTCAGCTCTCTGCCTTAATAATAATATAATAATAATAATAATAATAATAATAATAATAATAATAATAATAATAATAATAATAATAATAATAATCCTTTCTACTGAAGGCACAAGGCTTGAAATTTGTGGGGAGGGGACTAGTCAATTACATCAACCCCAGTGTTTCCTTGGTATTAATTTATCAACCCCGAAAGGATGAAAGGCAAAGTTGATCTCAGTGGAATTTGAACTCAGAATGCAGTGACAGGTGAAATGTCGCTAAGCATTTCATCCAACATGCTAATGATTCTGCCAGTTCTCTGCCTTAATAGTAATAATAATAATAATAATAATAATAATTCTTTCTACTAAAGGTACAAGGCCTGAAATTTTGGGGGAGGGGACTAGTCAATTACAATGACACAAGTGTTTCACTGGTACTTAATTTATCAACCCCAAAAGGATGTAAGGCAAAGTTGACCTTGGTGGAACTTGAACTCAGAATGCAGTGATGGGGGAAATGCTGCTAAGCATTTCATCCAATGATTCTGCCAGCTCTCTGCCTTAATAGTAATAATAATAACAATTATATAACAATATGATATAGTTAGTTCGTGAAAATATATCTCAACTTCAAGTTTCATACCTGGCTAATGAGAAGCAAATTTCAGATAACAAAATTTAATCAATTACTAATATACTCTTCACATATATGTTGTTAGTGGGTGGAGTTTACAGTATTGCATTCAAATACAATATCACTGGAATATCAGAAATTCCACATACTAACAACATATAAGTCATACATATTTTAGTGTCTGGTTGAATTTTGTCATCTGATGATTCCTTAAAATTAATCAGGTACAAAACTTGAAATTACAATGTATTATTAATGCACTATATCATATTATGTATATTCCACTCTACAACTGAAATGAGTGTTTTATTTCTATTAGTGGTAATTACTTATAACACACACATACATACATGCATATGTAAATAGGTAGCACAACTGATTTGTGACAAAGTAGATCTAGATGAGATGCTGTTTGGTTGTGTATCTAGAAGAGGTGTATCATGAATGCAATCTTTGTACTGAGACAACTGCAAGAAAAATACTTGACTAAGAGTAAACCGTTATTCCTGACATTCATTGATTTGGAGAATGCTTTTGACAGGATATCACATACAGTAATTTAGTGGTCCCTAAGGAAATTAGGCTTTGATAAATGGCTTGTGAGAGCTGTACAAACCATGTGCGAAGATGCAGTAAGAAAATTGAGGGTAAACAATGATTCCAGTGATGAAGGGTTGGAGTCCATCAAGGTTTAGTCCTCAGTTCCTGCCTAATTCATTCTACAGGCCATGGTAGAGGAGTTTAAGACTGGCTGTCATGGGAATTTTATATGCCAATGATCTAGTTCTCATAACCGAATCTATAATGGGATTAGAGAGGAAATTTTGGGCATGGAAACATGGAATAGCTTTCACATGATCTTGACAGTACAATACCTTGGTTCAATAGCAAAAAAGTCCATGACAAACAGAAGTAGCAGACTGCTGCAGTCATTATCCACCATCACAGCCATCGATGATGTATGTTCTAACTCTACCTATTTTACCAGACTTTGGACTGCACTGCAACTCTGTCATGGGCAGCTAAAATGCTGGCTGTACACACATGCAAGCACACACTCACACACATATACATATATATCTCTATCTATCAGGACATTCTAAGATCTTGCAGTAATGTTGAGACTATGATTTGCTGATGAGGACAAATAAGAGTGAAACACATCTGAATTTGTCACCATGGTGAGTAAATGTGTACAACTATAAGTACATTAACTTTCAAACACATATATGGATACCTATGTGCATATATGTAACATATATATATATATATATATATATATATATATATATATATATATATATATTACACACACACACACATATATATACATACACACATATATATTAGACATTTTATATAAAATATTAAAATTTCTTTCTTATAGTTTTTCTTCTCGCAAATTTATTTTTATGTCATTCTTTAGGGAAAGCAAAGATGGAGAAATTAAATTTTCTGCAAAGTAAATTCTAAAGAAGATTTCTTTCCTTTTCCTTTGGGTTGGTTTGGAACAATGCAACTGGATTGAATAAAGAGAAAAATTGGTATAAAGTGATAAATATGCTCTATTTCAATTGACTGTTGACAAGTTACAGCCTATTCCTCACTATACAGCTAATATATATATATATATACACAACACACATATATTGCAGTTTATAATTTCTATGAGGTTTTTCAAATTGTTAGTTTCCTGGTTTCCTTAATACCAGGAGGAAAGAGAAGAGCAGTATATATATTTATATGTGGGAAGCTGATGTTTTATTCTATTGCATATGGTTCCACACATGTGAGTGTGTGTGTGTGTGTGTGTGTGTGTGTGTGTGTATGTGTAATACATATCTGTTATTTACTATGTTTTACCATAAGAATTTTGGCAAATTTCTTAGTAAGAGAAGAAACCAAAGCAAGACATCTGATCTGTTCAGGTAAGAACTGTACAGTAGATCCTCGAAGACCAGAAACTGATGCATAAAGACCAGAAACTGCCACTGTTGATAGATGAGGTTTGAAACAGGAGCTTTATACGAAAACATTGCTCAGCGTAATATTGAAATATCACACAAATACACACACACACTATATACACAACACACACACAGAACTCCTACAATGCACACACATTATTACACATAAATTGTAAAATACAAACCCATGTAATATATATATATATATATATATATAACACCCACACATATATGCACAAATATTATACATATGCATATATTATATAATGCACACCCACACAATAAACATTACACAACACGTATATAGAGATTGCAAAACAAAGCCTCATCACATTACATACACACACCACATTATATAGCGTATATGTTAATTTCACAATACTTCACATAGTGCCTTCCACCCTGCCAGTCTCGTCTACCAGTTTACAAATGTCTGTCTCTGTCTCAAAAACTGTCTACCTGTGTTTCACTGTTGGAACCCCTTTGATCATAGGTCTGCTTGATCAGGGCTGACCTGGTGGCTAAATAACAACAATCGGAATAATGATGATAATGATGATGATGATGATAAAACAGTAACAACAACAATAACAACCGTCTAGCTTTGTGTAGTTGTGGTTGAGTAATCCCAATCAGGTCTATTTCAGTAGAAGATCTATAATAAAGAGACAACTGATCAAAGATTTATCCAATCAATATTCTAGCTGTGTCCACAATTATTTGTTTATTTATTTTGTATTTTGTTTTGGTGAAAAACAGCATCATTGGTTACAGGCCTTTTTTTTTTTTTGTTTGCTTTCTTTTTAAACAGGCCAATCACTGTTTCGCTCCGTTTCAAATGGTGAGAGAGACAAGGGAATGTTTGTGCAACTCAGGTGTAACAAATACCACAAGGCATTTTTGTTAAAAACAAACAAACAAACAAAAAACATTGGTCTATTAGATTTTTTTTCCCACTGATGTGTACAGCTCTTGCTGATATACATGAGTACATATTTTGTGTGTTGTAATTGTTGCTGTTGTTGCTTAACCCAGGTCAGTTCTCATTGAATAGTCTTATGATCAAAGCTAGACATGACTAGCCCATTTTATTTTACTCTGGTTTACATTATTCAATAAAATGTACATTATCCTTCATTTTTTAAGTGGTAGAGTGTGATTCAAAAATGATTTAGTGGCTATTTCTAGCTGATTGAATGACGTTGTAGTATCTCTTTCTCTTGCTCTCTCAATGGCTTGTATATGTTTTCTTTGATATAATAGTATGTGTTTTGTGATATGTGCTTTAGGTGTTGTGTGTCAGTGTGTGGGCTTGTGTATATGCTGCATACCAGGGTGCATATGTTTGTATTATGCATCAAGCATGTATGTATGTGAGAGTTGTATACCAGTGTTTATGAGTGTGTTTGTTGTGTGCCATGTGTTTCTTTTACATGTGAATGTTGTGTACCAGTGCGTGTATGTGTGTGGGTGGGCGTTATGTACTTGTGTATATGCTGAGTCTTACTGTGTGTCAGTGTTGTATGCTAACATATTGCAGACCTCCCTATTTATGGTACTTGCTACTGTACGTTATGCATCATTGAATGTTGACTCCCATTATGTGTGTGTGCATATATTGTGTGATATGCCACTTGTTATTTAGCAGTCAAAAATAGCAGGCTTGATTATAGGAAAACCCGATAGGCTCGGATAGCTCCAGTCAGAATTAAACATTATGTTACAATTTATTCATAAATGGTTACTGATAGCCAATAGAGAGGCTTGGTATCAAGTAGGCAGATGGAAGTGTCTTCTGCTTCTTCTATTTGAACTCTGAATGTAAAGATCTATCACTAAATATTACAGGTATTGTATCCAATGCTCTAACAATTCTGTAAATCCATTATGTCTATCCATAGTTCTATAGGAACAGTTATTAACAATCAGTATTTGTCCATAAGTAAAATAAACAGTAATTTCACAAAATGGGCTGAGAAAATGGTTTTAGTCTTGAGAGAACCTGGTAAATATAAGAAACTAAATAAAACCTTATCATAATGCAAACAATGTTTCACTTTTAGTATTCTACAGAGAAGAGTTCTGGCATATTTACCAACTTTAGCTCATGCTTCTTAATGGGGAGATACAGATCTTAAGCTTGTGTGTCTCTTGAGGGCTGCTAATATTTAGCTAGTGTGTCTAATGAGAGTTACCAATTCTTAGGTAGTGTCTAATGAGAGTTATCAATCTTTATCTGATAACTCAAGAGAAAACTGTTTTTCTCCTTGTTATCATTTCTTTTTTATCCAAAATAATGAGTTATCTCCTGGATATCTGCAATTGTTGATGCTGAAGTGTCATTTGAGAGTTTATGAAACATAGAAAGGAAAATATATATTTTTAAAAGTTAGAAAATAAGGAATGTTTGAAATGAGTGATTAGAAGTCAGTGTTACAAGATTGTCTACAGAATCTCTTTTATATATTGAAAATAAAGCAAGGACTGCTTGTTGAAGATTGTATTCAGTGAAAGGAGACTGAGTTTGGGAGAAGGACAGATTAGTTTATATTTAATAATCATACAGTATAATGTACAGCAGATGGATGTTTGCAAAAATGTTGATTCTAGAATTGAAATAGAAAGATATTGACCTGCTAATAACCAGAAGACTGCTATGCATTTGGCCACTAACCAGAATGTACAGCTGCCTAGATGAGACAAAGGATGTTTGATGTATGCCAAATGAATTTTTTTATTTTTTAATTTTAGAGTCTATGCATTTGGCAGAGATGCAAGTTATGACAAAGTCAGGAAAATTATTGATGGAAAATATTTTCTTCCATTCATTTTATTTATCTAGTTATTTATATTTTGGCAACAATAAAAAATATAAATAGAAAATTTCCTGTCCAACGCTGGCTTAGAAGTAGATAGATTTTTTTTTTATTATGAGAAAATTTATACATATATTCTAGTTGAAATTTGTTGATAGGAGAAAGTATTGTACTATTTAGATTATTAGGGAGGTTTCTGGAACTGATACAGGGATGGCAGATACGCCATTGACATTTTGAGCAAAATTGTAGAAATATATAATTTAGAAACAGATTTCAAAGATGAATAAATAAATAAATAAATAAATAAATAAATAAATAAATGAATAAATATATATATAAATACACACACACACACTTTAAAGTGTAAATTTATTGAGCAAAAAATAGTAAAAGTATGGAAAATATTTATTTTCAGTAAATATTAAGAAACATGCACAAAAATTTAGTAGAATTTAATAATTGTGCAGTGAAAAAATAAGATATGTGTATTATTTTCAAATATTAATCTTAAGGGTAATATCATATTTTACTAGAAATATAAAGGCTATTATTTGAAAATTTCTTACAAAGAAAACTACCCAAAACACAAAACAGTCTTTTCTGACATATTGTATCATAATTACATCTTCTACACTTTCATAAAAATATATATATTTTCTTTCCGTTCTTCTTTCCTCAAATCAGCCTTATAATATTGCTCTCCCCCCCCTCTCTCTCTCTCTCACACACACACACACACACACACACACACAAACACACACACACACTTTCTTTCTCACCCTCTCTCCATACACAGTTTTATATTATTTTAGGAGAAGGGAACCTTGTAAGAAACTGATATTTGCATACACAATTCAGTTTGATTAAAGATCAGTTGTAACATTTCCTTTCTAATAGTTGCCCATTGTTGGAGAGAGGCTTTTGTCAATGAAAGCTTGTAGATCACTGCTGGCTACATCTATTCATGGCAGGACAGGGAAAAACTGCAATCACTGTTATTTATACAGGATTTTATGTGTGTAACCGAAATATTTGTGCCAGAAGAACGTATCAGATATATTATACTCATGATATTAGATTAGCAATAATAACACTAACATTTCATTCAGCGGGGCATTAAAAACAGAGAAATTATTAAATACACCATGGCAGGATGAAATAAATTTTATATTACCATGGACTATAACATAGCAATAAAATAACCAATAACGATATATGTTATTTGCATACATTAGATGTCTAACAAAGGTAGAATACATAACTGGGCTTAAAATAAGCCATGAAGTTGCTTTAGGTTCTCTCTTCTTTGTAAATGCTTCACACCACATAGCTACCTAATGCAATGTTGTTGTCTTACACCATGCAGCTGCCTCACACCATCTAACTACCTTATACCATGAAGCTATCTTACACTATACACAATTTAGTTACCTCACATCATATAACTGTTGCACGCAATGTAGCTGCCTACACCATGTAGATATGTACACCATATAACTACCTCACACCATGTAGCTACCTGAGACCATGTAACTGTTTCATACCATGCAGCTTATTCACACTATGTAATTGCCTTATACATGTCATACTGAATTTGGTGAGGCAGATTTTCTATGGTGAGATACCTCACAACAATGTAGCTGTCTTACACAAGGTAGCTACCTCACACCTTAATGAAATAATTAAAAGAAGTTAGGTTTAAATCTCCTAATTTATATTATCTAATTATCTCATAGGACAGTGAGACTGTGAATATAAACATTGATTAAGTGTTAAATGTAATAGCATAGCTAGTAGGACTAAATTCAAAACTTGGATCAGTCAATATACTCTCAGATTCAAGTGGAATGAGCAAACAGCATCAGAGGTATTAGACAAACTAATAAGAGAATATCTGTGCTATGGACAACAGAATGACAACAAGGTACAGTTGATTTAATAAAAAATTTAATTTGAAATTTTGAGAATGTTATTGATACGATACAGCTGAAGAAGGTTGAAGGATACAACAACAGAAATATTGTGAAAATAACAACCAAGATGAGAACACTAGTCCAAATATATCAGCGTATAATATTTAGACACCTATGAGAAAACTCACACATTTACACTGAAATATCACATAGGCACATAAATTTACATATCGAAACACACACATGCTGACACACACATTGGAACACACCAAAGACACAATCATAGATGCACACACATACATGCACATTGTTGGATATGAAATGAAGAATACATAGGTATACATGGCAACAAACACAGACACACATGTATACACAAGCAAACATATACATAGATATACATATAGATATGCATGTAAACATACTCTCAGATAACGATTGGGTATATATAGCAAACAATTCATAATACATGCACAAAACCATGTATACAAACAATATGAACACCTACACACACACACACAGGCATCCATAGTCACACATAGTTGGATACTTACACACTTAAAGAGAGGGAAGACGAGATAGGGAGAAGAGGTGAGAGGGGAAAGAAGAGAGAGAAGAGAGGAAGTGAAGGGGAGCAGAGGAGAAAGGAAGTGAGAGGAGAGGAGGAGAGAGAAGTGTATAAACAAGAGGTGATATTTATAAGACAAAGAGATTATTATAATCAGGAAACCATTAATATTTTGAAGAGACAATAACTGTATTTGATGACAAGCTCCACTTAAAGCCCTGTCATCTTCACCATCATTGTGGTAGGTCATCATTGTCATGGTCCTTGTTGTTATCATAATCATTATCATCATCATCATCGACTCCATCTCTATCATCCTGCCTAATGCTATCATATTTGATCACTTCTACCATCACCACTGCCATTATATGTATGTATATATATATTGTGACCATGCATGGATCATAAACTTACACACAAGTGTGCATATATATGTATATGTGCATGTATTTATGTGTATGCATATGTTTGTGTGTGTGTGTGTATGCATGTATTTGTGTAAGCATGTATATCACCATCATCGTTTTGACATTCACTTTTCTATGCTTGCATGGGTCAGACAGAATCTAGTGATGCAGATTTTCTCTGGCCAAATATCCTTCCTCTTGCCAACCCTCATCTGTTTCCAATTAATACACACACAGGGTATCTCAAAATTAAGGCAACTGAAGTTTT
The DNA here is from genome assembly GCF_006345805.1 of Octopus sinensis. NCBI lineage: Eukaryota > Metazoa > Mollusca > Cephalopoda > Octopoda > Octopodidae > Octopus > Octopus sinensis. The sequence continues at coordinate 128,618,119 of NC_042997.1, read as the reverse complement.
GGGCTTTAATAACTATCAATAAATGTGATAAGATGAAAATTATACACTTAATGTGTTTTCTTTTTGTTTCAGCTTAAATAAATTCAGATTTATAAATTAGATGATGGCTATAGACCAAAATACAATCATAAACCTCGTCAAAAGTAATACAGCTATAGCAAAAAAGCTTAAAATTAACTGAACAACAGTCTGGAAAATTGTCAAGAAATCTCAAGAGACTGGTTCCACTGCTGATTGACTTGGATGCAGCTGAAAAAGAAGTGTGGAGACCCCTCAGCTCATCAAAAACACCTGAGTAAAGATATGGCAAAATCCTCATTGTTCTGTCAGAAAACTAGCTGCCGCAGCAAAAATAAGCCAAACATCGATGTAGCAGGTGCTGAAGGAGGATCTCAGGACCTACTACTAGAAGATGATCTGCTATCATAAGCTCACGCAACTTTATAAGGCCATGAGACTGGAGAGAAGTCATCTTATCCTGCATCAGATTACTGAAGGCATGCTGCCCGACCTGGTGTTCACTGATGAAAAGAAATTTGACGTCAAACAGACAGTAAACCATTGACTTTGGAGTGTATCTAGATCTGTCATGGGTAGAGTCATAAATTGACATCAAAATCAACAGTCAGTTATGGTTTGGGTGGCTGGACAGCCACTGGAAGGTTTCCACTCATTTTTGTGCTCTCGGTTTTAAAATAAACACCCAGCAACACAATAGTGGCATTCAGGAAGCTGAACTGCTTCCATGAATGGATGAGCACTTTCAAGGTGCACCTTGGAGCTTTCAACAGGACTCAGCACCATCCCACAGCTCCAAACAGGCACAACACTGGATTCAGAAAAACATAGTAAGCTCAGCAGCTTTGCTACATGTATATAGAGTGAATGTGAATTTTTATTTACTTTTCACATTATTCACTTCCTAGCAATGATGTTTTATGCTTTTATTCTGAAAAATTAAAATTTAAAACAAAATGTAGTAATTCACCAATGCATTGTGAAGTACTGATTTGATAGCAAAAAGGACATCGCCCATAGGTTTAAAATATAGAAGATAATTCTAATCAGAACTCTGATGCTTTGGTCATTTCTCTATAATTATGCATCACTATGTTGACTACAGCAGTAAGATAAAGTGTATTTTCAGAGAGAATGCTATTTAGGCTCATTAAAGTCTGTCTGTTAGCAAACAAGTTGCAATATTCTTCTGTGATGGAGGAACACTAGAGGAATGATTGTATGTAGATCTAATCAGCAAGCATGCATGGTGCCAAGTTGATGGCAAACATATTTGATGGCTCATTACGCTTCCATGCAATGAATTACAACTAGTATTTCCGTTGGAGACTACGATTAAGCAATCCAGTGTTAGAACTTGTAAATCTGAAAAGCTTTATCTTGCCAATCAGTAAACCAACTAAACATTTCACATAAGGAAGCAAAAACTGGCAGCCACTGACAATCTTTATAATTAAAGTCATCTTTATAATTAAAGTTATCAGGTATGTTGTTTAATAAGGGGAAAAAGAACAGGATTCTCACATTTAATTATAATGTGATAAAGTAAATTATTAATAAGAGCAAAATAATAGAATATAGCCCGAAACAATTATTATTATTATTATCTTTTTTTTCCAAACTGGAATATGTGTAAGCCAATTGTTAATGATAATGTTGGAACATTCATTTTCTTCAATGGAATTAAAATTAAATTCAATAAAAGATATAAAATTAAGAAGATATATAAATATAAATATAAAACAGGATAAATTACAATATCATGTTAACTTCACTATCTGATAAATACATGCCACACTTCGAGAAAGAAACGCTTATTTGATTTCTGCTCAAATATTTAAAAGTCTGTATATTAATTACATTTAATAGCAGTGTATATATATATATATATATATATATATATATGTATGTACACACATACACACACATATATAATGCATTATGTATGTATATATATATATGTATATATGTATGTATATATGTATGTATGTATGTATGTATGTATACTCATACATACATGTGTGTGTGTTGTGTATATGTTTGAATGCTTCTATGCGTGTGTATGTGTATGCACACACACACACACATATATATACATATATATATATGACTAATTAAAAAGCAACTCAGCTGTCAAACAAAAGGTTTTCTATAACACAGCATCCCTGAAAGTGAGGCAGCAGAGATAAGTGAGTAGAATTAATTCCCTATGTATTGCAGTTTCCTCTAATGGGGCAGTCAGCTTAGGAAAAATAGAAATTCTGCTCTTTACATTCAAACCAATTTCACATACACTCCCTCATATATTATGACACAATAACAAAGTATGGCATATACAAATATATATATGTGTGTGTGTATATATATATATATATACACATACACATATATGCATGCATATCCTTCTACAAATGCACACACACATATACATTTACAGAACAATGAGTGCATACAATGCATATAATGCAGTATGTAAATGCACACACATACAAAGTATTGTGTATGTACACATACACAGACACATACAAAGCCATAAGTGAATACACACTCACACACTGCATTATGGAAATGTACTCACATACATATATCCCATATACAGACTGAATACACACACATACAATACACAAAACAGTATATGAATTCCCAACTCATAAACATAGACATACAATACATGTGAAACAGTATGTAAAAGTACATACCATTACATACACATGCAGCAATATGTAAATGGACACATACACATACATACACTGATTTCACACACAAAGCACATGTGAATGCATGCACAACAGTACAAATATAGAATGTTTCATATGAATGCACAGGAGAAAAATTACACAAATATGTATATGTATTGAGTAGTTTGAGAATGCACAAACACACACACTCAAAATCTAGTATGCAATGCACACACATATGTGCACACATGTATACAGAAATACATATACACTACAAACACATACAGACCCAGAGTAATATCTGGATGTATACCTATGAAGCATGCATTCAAATAAAACACACACACATATATATATATCTTCACATATAGAGAAGAATATGAATACATACATATATAGAAAACAGTATGAGCACAAACATACACACAGTGAGATGACACAGACACACACGAAGTAGTATGTGAATATATATACACACATATAGAAAACAATATGAGCATACACATACATACACACAGAGTCTGTGAGATGACTATTAATATTGGTCTCAATCTGCCGTAACATCAAATTAAAATGATATAATCACCCCAACAATACCAAAACCGCCTCTACAATATCCATCCCACCACCACAACCACCACTGCCACCACCACCTTTACTACCACTGAACCAAAACATAGACATGGGAGGAATGTCTGAAAGTACGCTAGCTTCTTTTTTTTTTTAATAACATCAGTGTAGCCGAAAATAAAAGCACAGGGAACTATCAGATACTTTGAACTGCAATTGAGCATATTAATTAAAATGTATATGCACCTGGTAATTTAGTGCATGTCACTGCATTTATTCTTAGTTATCGATTTTGCCATGGGCAGTGAATACATTATAGTTTGGTGAAAAAGATAACAAGATTTACTCTGATAAACACTATCAGTGACACTCAAACAACAGGCTATTTCCTCTACAACAACAATAGAACTATGCAACAACATGAATAGTAAACTTTACAGCATTCATCTGTATTATTTGGTCTGTTGAAAGATATCAAGATATTACATAAGCTTCACTTCCAATGAATATAAAGAACACCATATCAATATCAAAATGAAAGAAAAAAAAATAATGAAAGGACATTGAAAGCAGTATCAGTATAGAAATATCACCTATTATTTTGGAGATTAAATTGCATAATAGTCTTTTATTGTCCAGCAAACATTTTAGCAGAGAAAACAATTATGATAATAACACAAATAAAACATTGGAAATGAAGGAAGTTAGTTTTAGATAAGGTTGAACTCATCATACAAAGATGGTATGAAATATGGTGAACTAATGTCAAAGGTGGAAGGTAATTCTCATAGCTTTTACACTCCATCACAGATTGGAGCAAAAGAGTAAGGTAGATTAAGTGCAGTTAATATGTAATATATAATTAACATTCAAGCCTGCATTCCAAAAGATGGCCATTTGACTAATTAGTAAATACTATTAACAAAAGACTTAAGCCACAGATGTACTGTTTCCTCCTTTCTGCCTCTTCCATTTCAACCACAATGGTATCTGCTCCATAGAATTTAGCTAACTGCGTACTTGCTCTATTCAGTTTCACCTGACCTATCTAGTTATCCTCCTGTTGCCCTTATCCTTAAGTCACCTTTGTTCTTCTGTCACCCTGACAATACTTAATTTTCGAGATCCTGCACTAAACTCTTCAGCCACCTGTTCCACTGTGAAACCCATTGGAATTCACTTTCTATCCACATTTTTTCATTCTGACTTCAATCTATAGATGTTCATACTTAACACCACTCACAAGGATCTAACTAGTTTGTAGGGGACTGTAAACTTTGAAGCTATGGCAACTCCTTCTTTGATTAGATAACAACAACAATAGCAAAAAAGAGGAAGAAAGTCCTTTAATCAAAGAAGGTTTTAATGTAAGATTTACTAAGAATGGTTGAGAGAAAGAGAAAAGAGGTGTACAGATATGGATATATAATTTAGATTTGCAGTGTAGATAAGAAAACTTGAACTATTAGGGTGTTCACAAATTTTATGGGGAGGAAAGATCCAATAAAGTGTTTAGTACCATGCTTGAGTATAAATTGCAGAAAAACCAGTAATAGAAAAAATAACTTTTTATTAAATATACTCTGACAGCATGATTGTTTGCAGATTGTCAGTAGAATGTCATTTGACTAGCAATGGAACATTAGATCACAAGTCATATAATAAGTCATATAGATCATAAATCATAAGATAGATCACAAGGTCACAAGACCACAGGTCATAAGGTAGATTACAGATTATAAGATGAATCTTGGCCATAACATAGCTCACGGATCATAAGATTGACCAAGGTCACAAGATAGTTCACATGTCATAAGACATCGTGTAATAAAACTCTTTTCCAGACAATTAGTGCTATAACATGTTTACAGTCAGTCTTTAATAAGAACTAAAATGAGGGATTATTTCTCTCTTCCTCTTTGACATGCTCACACATGGGCATATGTGAATATGTATATGAGTAAGTGGGTAAGATATAGTAATAAGAAAGCAAGGTGTATTGAAAGTGTCAAAAGCTCCCCAGCAAATGAAACAAATTAGATGTAGGTGTGAACAAAACTAGAACAATAATCGAACTATTGAAGTAGTATTTTAGTTGGAATCTAGCCACTTAGAATGTGGAGCATTCAAAGTAATAAGTCTTAAGTATGAAATATTAACTAATGCCCAAAAGGTCAATTGTACACGAAGAAGCTTTCACTGGTGTCTATATTTAGTAAACCGTCTTTATTTCTACTTTTTTCCCCATTTTATCTTTTCCATAATATAAATTTGTTCAGAACTACAAGTGGGATTAAATCATCTTTAGACTTTAGCAGAAGCTGATTTACACATTGGCTAATATAAATTAAATTGAAGTTACTTATGATGGATTTATTTCTTAACCTTTGGCATAAATATCTTTGTTTACTGAAGTATATTTAAAGCTGATCACAAACAATCACCTTTTATACAAGTGCTTTGCAGTGACTGGTTAGTTCTTAAGTTTCATGTTACCTTGTTGATGAAACTAGGGTTGAGTTGGAAAAGATAAAAATATCTGAGGGACCAACTAAAAAGAGACTAGTATATCAGTAGAGAATGGATAGTCTTAGCTGTACAGCTGTCTTGTGTCTTGTATTCCATTCACATCAAGGATGTATTATTATAGGAATACAAATTGACCCCACTTTTCACATTTCTTCTGTCAACTATTCTTTGTAAGTTATGAAAACTGATATCACTGCTGTTCACAGGAATACTGTAACAATTGGTATTTTTGCTCTCATTCACTCTTAAATTGCAAATTGCACTAGGAAGATTCATTCAAGATTCTCACCATAGTATTTTGCATGATGAAGCTTTGAGACACCAGTATCAGTCAATCAAATTGATTGGTCCTTTATTTTCTCAATCCTGAAAGGATGACACTAAGTTGATCTCGGTAGGATTTCAGCTAAGGGAATAAAAATAACTATAACTAAATATTATTTGGCATGTTACCTGATGCTCTAACAATTTTGCCAAAATATCACTATCTACAGCTGATCTACAATAGTCAAGTAACCACTTATTCACTGTTCAACTGAAGTTTAATTTGGACTTGATAAAACATTCCCTAAGTCTCCTTGACTTAGGTAGAAATGATGATGTAAAGATGAATTAGTAGAGTAGCAATGGTATACAACTACCAACTTATGCATGGGTTGCTAGGTTAAATTTAATGAAAGTAATTTGGTGTGTGCATCTGTGAAGTGCACTTAACTTTCTCTATTGTCTGAGTTATCAAATATAGGTAACAAATCATGTGATAATGTTAACTGAAGCAGACTGGCTTCTTATCCAGGAAGAGATTTGTATCATTCATTTAGCATTCTGAAGTTGTTGTTATTGTTGCAATTTAATCCCAGGTCAGCTTTGGTCAAGTCATGAGTACCATGATCTCTAGTAGCATATCTAGTGTCTCTTGGATTACATTATACAATGTATTCTCCCACTTTTAATATGAAAAGGTATGATTTGAGAGCAATTTGGCTGCTGTTTTTAGAAGGTTTCCCTGTGGATGCATGGTGCTTTGAGCTTCTAGCCATGTGATCAGTAATGCAGTTTTAAACTTGTAGTTTTGTCTGCAAGAAAGAAAAAGTGAGGGAGAGAGAGAGAGAGAAAGCAAGAGTACAGCATTAGGTGTAAGTGTGCTTATTTATGTTATGTGTGTGTGCATGTCTATGTGTATATGAGATTAACATTTAAGCTGAGAAGGAAAGTTAGAATAATTAAGTTATAGTATTTCCATTTAGCAATTTACAACCATGAATCCCCAATAGACACAGTTTGGAAGAAATGATAAGTGATATGATCAAGAACATGAGATAATGCTGGTTACTATTTATATTGAGGTTACTGGGATAAAACTAGAAGATGACCTCTTCACCTACTTCTACAACCCTTTTATTTATGAGCTAGTACATGAGCATCTGTGTGGTTGCTGACCACTAGAAATAGCAGTCAAATCTCCTTCAGCTGACACTCTATCATCTTAGAAAAGGACATGTTGGATCATGTGGTCTTGGGTTCCCTACACACTGTGAAAACATGGGATGGTTATAGCTGGATTACGTTTGATCACAGATTTGTTTGATCAATGGTGATCTGAAGTCAATCATCATAACAACAACACTTTCACTTATACCTCTTTTATTTTAGACTGCAACCATGCCAGGGGTACTGCCTTGAAATATTTTAGTTGCATAATTCGATCCCAGCACTTACTATTATTATTATTTTTTTTGAAACCTGGTACCTATTCTATTGGTCTCTTTTGGTGAACCGTTAAGTTATGGAGACATAAACACGCCAGCACCAGTAGCCAAGTGGTGGTGGGGGACAAACACATGCATGCTCACACACACACACTCCATGGCTTCTTTCAGTTTCTGTCTACCAAATCCATTCACAAGGTTTTGGTTGGGCTGAAGCTACAGTAGAAGACACTTGCTCAAGATGCCATGCAGTGGGACTGAACATGGAATGATGTGGTTGGAAAGCAAACTTCTTATCACACAACCATGCTAAAACTTTTCAAATATATAATATTCTTTACAACCTAGCCTAAAAATAAAATACTGATTTTTAACAGTCACCAGTCCTCAAACATCAAGAGAGAGCAAAACTTCCAATAGATGCTTTATTTTATCAATGACAGAAGGGTGAAAGGCAAAGTTGACCTTGACGGAATTGAAAATCAGATTGCAAACAGACACAAAAAATTACTGCAAAGCATTTTGTCTGTTGCTTTATCGATTCTGCTAATCCATCACCCAGTGATTGAAAATATTGGTTTCAAATTTTGGCACATGGCCAGCAAGTGCTCAGATGGTATTTATTTTACTGACCCCAAAAGGATGAAAAGTAAAGTTGAGCTCAGTAGAATTTGAACTCAAAATGTAAAGATGGACAAAATGCTGCTATGGATTTTGCCAAGCATGCTAATGATTCTACCAGCTTGCCTTTAAGTGAAAATATATATAGATATACACAGGTATAGGTATAGCCATGTGTTTAAAAAGGTTCGCTTTACAACAATTTGATTCTGGGATTGATCCTGCTGTTCTGCTTTTTAAGAAGAGTTTAGTAACTTAACAAATGGACAATGTGTAGGAGTCCTTAGAAAATATGTGAGTGTGTGTGTGCATGCATGTGTGTGATAGGAAGTTTGCTCCCCAACGACATGGTTCCAAGTTTGGGCAAATGATTTCTACTATAGCCTTGTGAGTGAATTTGGTAGACGGAAACCAAAGAAGCCTATCTTATATATGTGTGTGTGTGTTACAATTTCCATGCCTTGACATCTCATGATAGTTTTAAGCAAGTGTCATCATCATACAAGTAGTGTCCTTCATTTTCAGGCTTCTGTAAGATCATGTCTAGTCATGGGGGAAATACTATCTAACTATGAAACAGGTGATGGTTATCAACAGGAAAGGCATCTGGCCATAGAAAATCTACTTCAACAAATTCCATCTGGCCCATGCTAGCACACAAAAGTGGATGTTAAAACGATGATAATGAAGATGACATGTATATGTATGCATGCATGTACAGTATATATGCAAGTAGTGTGAATGTGTGCATGTGCTGTTGTTTAGTAACAACCTCTACTGAACTGTTATTGAACAAACCATACTATTCCTCTCCATTTTTTATATATATATAGTGGGGAGTGATTTAAGGAAGATTTGGATGCCATTTATCATTGGTTTGTCAACTTTTGTTCTTTCACATCAAAACTTAACTTAGTCAATCTACAAACAGAAATCAATAAAATTGTTGGTATGGTCAAATAAGTTCCTGAAAGTAATGCTTCAGCATGGCTGCAATCCAATGAGTAAAACCAGTGAAAAGAATCAAAGAATAAAAGACTCAGTCAAGCAGTGAAATGTTATATTAGTCTCGTTTAGTGAGGCATGAAACAGAAATGAAAAGTATTTTATACCACAATATAAGCTACACTGGAATATCTAATATGATTTAGCACAACTATAGAATGACAAGGTTGTCACTGATTGCCTCTCCATAGTTAAGGTTGTTTGAAGTGTAACAGTATGTTCAGTGTTATACTTTAAAGAAGATTCTCTCTGGAAAGTTATGTTCCAAAATGACAAATTTAGAAAAACATGCTTGTTTCACTTTATAAATCCTATTAGTGTATAAGAAAATAATGAATAACATATTTTCAATGATGCTCAAACATTAATGTAGATCAGTCTGGAACCCCTATCTTGCTTGGCAAATCAGTCTCCAGAAACGTTCAACAAGATAAATACCTGCTATTCGGCATCTACCAAACACTGAATGTCTTACTTCCCAGGGCATGGATACATTAAAGCTCTGATGTCTGGCAATTGACTTGGTAGACACCCACAAGATTATCCAACATCTTTCCAACAACAACCTTGGGCACCTCTTTGAATTCCATGTGTCTAATGCATGTGGACATGCTTACAAAATCAAAAAAACAACACAATACTCATGGCTTTCAGAAATATCCTTTTATGTTCAGAATTGCTGAAGCATGGAATAAACTACCTGCATCAGTTGTTAGCTGTACAGACACTACATCTTTCAAAACTTCCATGTTTCCTGAAATTCGCCAACAGTATACCTGATGCCCTCCACCTCCATTTCTTTTTCCATATTTTTTTAAAGACATTTTCACTGTTCACTTCCTGTGCATATTTTATATACTGTTCATGCAGTTTTTATTTTTTTTCTGATGAGTTGTAGTGCACCTAGCACTGTATACAATATAAGCTCATTATTATATTATTTGAGAATTGCTGATATAGAAGCACCTGGTTGCTCACCTAGTAAGTGTTAGCTTCACATCTTGGAAAAATATGATTGACTGTGACAATACAAGAAGATTTGATTAAGTCAACAATAAGTGATTAATGACTGAGGTTTAATTAGGTCAACAATAAAATGAATTTAACAGCATGAGAAGGTTTATTTATGTCAACTCTAATAATGATTGATAATGATAGTATAAGGTTTAATTGGATCAGCAATAACACTAATTGTAACTACATAAGAAGGGTTAATTAGGTCAACAATATTGTGACAGGATAAGAAAATTTAATTAGGTCAGTAATAGTACTGACTGACTGTGACAGCATAAGAAGGTGTAATTAAGTTAAGTAGTGATTAGTGATTGCGGTATTTTAAGAAGATTTAATAGGTAAGAATAACAGATATTCCAGGAAAGATTGATGTAAATCAGAGAAACCAATTTAGAATTTGTAGCATCAAACCATCATCAATTTAGTGTATACTTTCTACTTTTCCATTCTTGAAACAGATGAGAAAACTTTGGGACAGAGTTTCTATAGTTGGATACCCCTCCTGGAACAAAACCCTGTCTATTTCCAAGTGAGGTGATAATCTCCCAGTCTATCAAACAACAAACAGCCAAGACATAGTTAAGCCAGAAACTCTAAACAAATGACACTGCATGGATGAACCTTACAAAGCTAGTGTGAAGATTTGTAAAAAATCCCATATATGCCTTCTACAGCAGATTACAAGTAAAGACACTGCTTGTATAAACAGTGAGACCTTTGTTTACAACCAATGAATACTCATGAATATCTTGGAAAAAGGGATTCATTTGATAGTCATATATGTCCTATACATAGCAACAGCTGTTCAATGTAACTCCACAAGTCAGAGATCCTGGACACTATATGTTCTGCATGGAGAATGGATGGTTTCATCATTTTGTTTTTCTTGTCTGTAATCTCTGGTATGAAAACCCAATTGAATAAGCTATTAAGTGATCATTATAACTCAAAAACTCCCTGAAAATGTTTGTGTATCCCTGTGCATATGTGTGTGTGTGTGTTGATATACATATGTATCTGAATATGTATGTGTTTGTATTTGCATATGTATGTATCTGTATTCATTCAGTTCTCTGGTTTCTTTCAGTTTCTGTCCATCAAATCCACTCATAAGGCTAAATTTGTCTTACTGTCAATATGTATCCCTAAGAGGGCCAGTCCTGATCCAGCTAAATGCTTTGAAAGCTGCTATAACAATGACCATCACATGTTTTTCCTGAGATAGTGTATCTAAGACAATGTTATGCAAAGCATCCTTCATTTGCTAAAACTGCTAGGAAGGGTATACCTAATTCAAAAGACTCCATTTCTTGATTGAAGGAGAGAGATTGGGAATGTGTGTGTATAACACAGAGAAGGGAATGTGTGAGTAATTAAGAGAGAGGTGGAGATATTAAGCCATTCAGGCAGTGTATTTGCATCAATAATGAACTTTCTACAGATACCTCTTGACTTCCATAGTCAGTGGAGTTAAAGTCTCACTTTAAGAGAGTATTTTCAAGGGAAGTAATATGAAAGAGTAAATCTAACATTAGGTTCCAAACAAAGCAGAGGTAAGGTATTTTGGAAATTATAACAGTAGCAAAGATGTTAAAATCAATAACAGAACTGCTGTTCTGACCCTTGACAACCTTGATTCACTGTATCATTATTACCATAGAGATTGAATTTGCCTTTCATCTTTCAGGAGTTGATAAGTATTGGGCTTAATCTAATTGACTACACCATTCCATAATTCTGACTGACTATGCTACACTCCTAAAATTTATAGCTTTAAGCATAGAAAAGTGAAAAGTAGAATCAGTAGATTACCAGTCAAAATAAATGCCTTGTGGTATTTTGTTATATCTTTTTATTATAAGTTCAAGTCTTACCATTTATTCCCCCATGAAATCAAATAAAATTAATATCAGTTGTCTTGGTGTATATATTCCCCTCTGGATTGGTTGCCAGTCCATCACTAAATTACTCTTTTGCCAACTGAGTGGACTGGGGTAACGAGAAATGAAGTGCTTTGCTCAAGAACACAACACATTGCCTGGTCCAGGAATTGAAACCACAATCTTATGATCATGAGTTCAACCACTAAGACACACACCTCCAACTTATAAAATGTAGTGTATACATATTTAGTGTCTGTAGCTATTCCAGTATCATGGTCCCATGAAAAAATTCAGGAATTTGGTCACTTTATTCTTCAGTAAAATCTTTTGTAGCTGGTGATACAAAAGACAAGATGGATGTCACTATCTTGTCTGTTGTACATTTTATTGAAAAATACTGTTTCTGAATTACTAGATACTAGCAATGTTACTAAAGTATCTATAGATCATCCATCTAGCCATCTGTCCATATGTATGTACATATGTAGTCATTATTTAGTTTATTTCAAAATTTCTAGCCAACAGAGAAAGAATCAGTTTCTAACCTAGAACCAAGGCTCCTTCATTGGAATTTCAACATCAACAACAGGGTATTTTTGTTTGTTTGTTTGTTTGTTTCTATGTAAGTATGTGTGTATGTATGTATTCTCATGCGTATAGTTGCATATCTAGACATGCCATATATATTTAAATGATAATCTCTCATCTAGGTCATCCCATAGGATGCCCCTTTCCAGGGGTTTCAGTTGCACATACTATAGGTGTCACAGGGCACTGCTCCAAAGTTTCCATCTAACTAGGAATATTAGGGTCTCATCAATTGTCCCATATTCAAGATCCTCTGCATGAAATCCTGCTAGTTCAAAGCCAGGAATCTTATCTGTTAGGTCCTGCTGATAACTAAATCCATGCCCTGCTGCTGACACTTTGATTTATTATTATTAAAGTTTTGTCTGTCTCCTACTCTTCGCTCTGTGTGGCCTGGTAAGACCTGCCTGAAGATTTCTCTCTCTCCAGCATAGCTCTCCGGATCAATGGAGCACACAGGCACTTCCATGACAAAGTACTTGTTGAATTAGCCGTTGACTACACAGTAGTTTTTCTGCTTTGATGGGTCTTATTTTTCATCTTGTGGGGTGTCCACCCCTCTGCACCAAGTAAGCTTGATGAGGTTACCAATTTAGTCGTTGATAAGTGACCATGCGACAGGTTGTACAGGGTTACATGTTACCAGTAGTACTCAAGAGTGATCTGACAATAAATGATAAACTTCTGGAAAGTTTTACAGATTTTTACAGTTCCAGTGATGAATTGGATCTGTAGTCTTTGAATTAGCTTTCTCCTTTCTGGTTTTGAGAAGCCTAATTTCTCAAGATTGGTATTTAGCCAGTGTGTTACATATCCCAAGGCCCCAGTAATTACCTGAACTTTTAATCTGGATAGAGTAACTGCAGATTTTTCAATTGTTCAGCATAAGTGCTCTCTTTTTCACTGATCTTCAGCTTTATGTTAACAACTGCTGGGTAGCTATTTTCCACAACTGTGCACAATTTCTCTTCCCTATCCCAAATCATTATATCAGATCTGTTGTGCTTATATTTTATTGAGGTTTTCACTGAGACATTCCACCAGTATTCCTTTTTATTATGAGTGGCTATAGCTTCTACCATATTGTGGGTTCTTATTTCTTTGTCCTCAGGATTATCCTTCCAACGGATTTCATTATCGAGTGTCCTAGATACAACATCATGTCTCATTGGCAGATAAGACCATGAGAACATTTTCGGACAACTGCTGATGATGTGGGTGATATCTTCAATGTGAACTCCACAAAAGCTGCGTCAGTTGTCACATTGTACAGCTTTTCCTGCATCTCTATCCCTTTTGTGCATCAGGTACTTGGTTTATATTTCCTTTTCATGGATTGCAAATGCTTATCCAGCTATCGGTCCATGATAAACTACTTTGATGATCAATGTTCCTATCATTACAGAGATGTATGTATAATCTTACACATCATCTGTAGCACAATTTTATATTCATTTACTATGCTAATATAGGTCACAATACTTCAAATCAGTTCTTATTTGGAGTTACTTTTGTTCTTGAGATTAGAGATGCTTCTCTCATATATTACACACATACACGCATGAACACACACATGCATGCACACATACACACACACGCATGAACACATACACACACACGCATGAACACACACATGCATGCACACATGCACACATGCACACACACACACACACACACACACACACACCAACCATACAAACATACATGCACACTCTCATTTTTATACAATGAATTTCTGTACAGTTTTGACACACATAATATTATGGCCAACTGAAGTCTATGAAATTGAATTTGGAGCTAAGTAGTTTGAAAAGAAAATTCTTAACCACAGACTTTTGCTTAACCTGCATCCACTAATACCCATAAAATTAACAAAGGTTTTGAGGAAAGACAGATGTGAGAACTTCCCATTTCCCTACTTCTATAACTCTTCCCGTGTAAGAAATCAATATAACATCTCAGTGAAAAAGAAAATAAAATATTAATTTCTAACAAAGAAAGGTACAAAGCCCAACATTTAGAGAGAGCAAACACTTAAAATTAGGCCAATTCTAGGTTTATTTAATTATTTAAGTATTCTAGATAACATCTGGCTAACAATGGTGCCATTGGTTGCAGTTTTCTGATAGGCTTAATCACTGGTTCACAAAACTTCTGGTGGTGAAAATGACAAGAAAGATTCTGTAACTCAATATTAAATGGACTTTGTTTGGAGAGAACTGGTATTTTAGTTTTCTTGCCATTGTATACTTCTTTCATTGATGTACTTCAGTGAAAGATAAACACACAGACATGAAGGGCTTCCACATAGTTTCCATGAATCAGATTTCCCTCATAGGTATTAATAAACCCAAGGTCATGATAGAAGACACCACAAAAGTGCTATGTAGGAGGATCAAGCTCAAAATCACATAATTGTTGAGTGAACTTTTTAACCATACATCCATGCATGTACTTATGGTACTTAACTTATTTTACCAACCTCAACATGACTGGAACTCAAAACATAGCGGGTATAACTAAATGTAGCCAGGTATTTTATTTGACTTTCAGCCAATTCTGTCTCACTGTTACCTTGTATCATTACATTATAGATAAGCAGAGTCAATACTGGAATATGTATTTTTATGTTAATGTAAATAGTGGAGATATCAACAAAATAACAACATAAATAATTGCTGATATAGGCATAGTAAATGACCAAAAGTTTATTTCACAACTGTAAATCTCAGGTTCAATCCACTACATGGCATCTTGAGCAAGTACCTTTGACTATAGCCTCAGGTCAATCCAAATCTTGCAAATGACATTAGACAGACAGAGAATGTGTAGTAATTCAAAAGGCAAGCCCCATTATATGTATCATACTAATTCAGCCTGTTAATGATATGACTATGAAATACTCAGCCATGAACACATACATGAGGAAATAGTTGATTCATTGTCTGAATTCTCATTACTGAAACTAATGGGAGGTCTATCAATAATTGCATGAAGCAGCTTCTATGTCAGAAGTAATGTCACATTTCACTAAAACACTAGAGCAGGTCCCTCTGGCACAACGTGACCAATTGAAGAATCGTAACTGAAC
This sequence comes from Octopus sinensis, assembly GCF_006345805.1. Lineage (NCBI taxonomy): Eukaryota > Metazoa > Mollusca > Cephalopoda > Octopoda > Octopodidae > Octopus > Octopus sinensis. The sequence continues at coordinate 128,602,413 of NC_042997.1, read as the reverse complement.
ATTCACCAGCAATTTGTCATGTTCTGACTTGGTGGTCAATTTATGATAAATCAAATAAATACAAAAGTCCTGAAAGCAATTTATAGCAGACTTCTATAAGCAACTACTCAAAGAATAGTTTAAATGCTTATTGTAGAACCTATGTAGTAATAGTGGAACAGCAATTAGAGAACTACAGACCAAACATATAAAAGACAATGGCAATATATACAAAATTGTGCGTGCATGTTAAAACGATCAAAATTGACAAAGTTGAATGTTGTGGATGAAGTTAACTTTGAAAGAATAGTATGAAAGGACTTAGGTTAACAATAAATAATTAGAAAGCCTTAGAAAATTTCTTCAATTAAAAGCAATAATGCTGGGTTCTAATTAGAAGTCAAGAGTCAAGTTGAGTAGAATTTCCATGTGTTCAGATTAATTGGATAGCTCAAAGATAGCATTGGGATCAAAAGAATGTTAAATTCTTAATCTCTTTTAATACTCCATAACAAATGCATAAACAAAGAGATTTGAAAGGGATATAATACCACATTTATTCAGTATTCTCAGACATTTGCAGTAAATTCACATCTTTAGTTGGAAATACATTTTCCCTAATCAAAACTTCATTCCCAAATTCAGTCTTTGAAATGTTCTGCTGTTTTATAATTAATGGAATACAATGGAAAGATTTAGTCCAGAGTTCATGATAGTTTGCATGCTGACACAAGTCTGTCTATATTTAATCTCTGTTCTATCAACAACTTGTTGTCATGCAACACTTGCTCAGTTTAAGATTATGCATTGCACTACACCTTTGCATGTGCTAAAGAGGGAGCCTTAATGTGGTCAATCATTTTGCTAGAAACAATAACTAAATCTTCTTCAACTTACACTCTACCATCTAAAAATGAGAAAACATATATGCAGGTTAATGGAGCCCTGGGTGGATTATACCTTCAACAAATATGACATGATTATAGCTTTAACACCTTTGATCATAGCTGTGCTCAAAAAGAGCTGCCCTGGGGTTAAATAACAACAATTATACAACATTACATATTCCTAGCGATAATACTATTACATAGCCCCATAGTATAGCACTACATTACACAACACTCTTCTACACTATTCTGTCTAACACTATAATTAGACTGCTTCACAACATGACTACACATTCTCCCCAACCCTGACACTACTCTACATAAACATTATTGTAAAATTACACCACACAAGATTGTCTCATAACTACATTGCCTTAGAAAACTACACTGTTCTAACACTGAACATCAACATAGGGGACTTCCCCCACCATAACCACTCTATCATCTTGCATTATGCCTCAGTGAGTCACAGGAGACTGCAAGGAGCCATTCAAAACTCCCTCACATCAAACCCTGCCATCTTAGACAAGAAAGAGTACATTGGATACTCTAGTCCTAGCTATACTATATCTGGAAATAAAATAGGATGACTACAATTGAAATTCCCTTGCTCAGATTAAACAGAGCTGACTTGGGGTTAAGTAACCATAAAAATCTCGTTCCCACCGCAACACCACACTAGACCACTTAGCACTGCTTGACCATCATACTGCCTCACAACTCTACATTAATTTCCAATCACTTCACAACATTATGTTCCTACTACAACACCATACTGTGTCTCCAGTTCCCACCACAACACCATATTGTGCAGTACTATAACACTACACTGTGTCACCTACCCCCCATAACACCATACAGTCTTCACTATCACAAAACTACGTTATGTCCCCCCACCACACCACTGCACTGTGTCTCATCACCACAACACTACACTATTTCTACCATCACAAAACTGCACCATGTCAATCACCATAATATTACATTATGCCCTCACCATCATACACTACATTATATCTCCACCACCACAATAACACACAGTTTCCTCATTACAACACTACAATATGTCTCTATCATATCCCAACAGTTTCCACCATCACAAAACTACATTATGTCCCACTACCGTAACAATCATCATCATAAAAATTACTACAATAAATAAGACACATGGAACATATTTTCCTCTCAAGACTCCTCTACAGAGAATTCTTATTCTATCTATCATAATAAATTGGAAAATCTGTCATAAGATCAATTCTGGACATGTACTCATTAACGATTACTCTTAAAGAGACTCTCCACTGACCTTTCTCTTCTATAACATTTTCGGTCCCTTATAAGAAGACTTCAATAATTTCTTTTGACAGAAAGCTCTGTGTTTGAATATTCCTTTGTATTCTCTTTAAATGTGAAACACAGAATCCACTATTCAAATTTCATAACATCTCTTCAAACATCATTTTGTGCAGTAGAATAGTGCTTTATTGATTTAATTTCAAATGCTTCACACCATTACTTATTTCAATCAATTCTGTATTAATGTCGCCAAATTGCTCTCTTGATCCTTACTGCCAGTTAAATTTATACCTACTCAATTTTCTCACTCCTAAAGTCTAGTCTTCATGCTGTGAAGTAGTCTGGGACTAATTATAAACAAGTATACTATTTAAATATTGATCGAATGTCACGAGAGATGATTGTGGCTTCATTACAAATTCATACTGATTTTATTTCTCATAGAATTTGATTCCAATTGGTTTTGTTTTATATTTCCCTGTTTAGAACTCTTCCGTTTTCACTGAGCCTCAGGATTTTTTCCTTCTAAAATTCTCATTTTTCACTGAACCTCAACATTTTTACCTCATCAAAATTTCAGTTAAAATTGATTTATGTCTGTTTATTTATTTTTTTTTAATAGAATGATTAGTAATCCTCATTTACAATATATCTAAACACATTTAAAGAATATAAAATTTCCTCATTTGTTTCATTTTAATTTTCTCCTGGTTACCAAGAGATTCTTTCCAATAATTAATTTGAAGAAACAATCTTAGTTTTGCCATTAGCCTTGCTTATAACTTCAATGTTTGTCACTGGAGATTTCATCTAAGAAACATTAAATCATTAATTCACACTACCCTTCTCATCACTTCACCCATCCTACTTATAATTTATTATTTGCTGTTTATCAGGTAAAAACTAAGAACTTCTTTAATATTTTTCTTTATTAATGAGGTTGTATTTCGAAGTAAAACAGGAATTGAAGAAGGGAATAATTGGAGAAAATATATTGAATATAAAGGTTGAATTAATGACGGTTTCTTATGGAAATTAAACTCTACTTGTCATGATATCTAAACTATTAACTGTACTGGAAAGCATAGTGATTTAAACAAATTATCATTATATCTGCGTATTAAGGTACCAAAACTTAGAGGTAGGACTATCTTCAAAATGGAGATAGATTAAGACAATTATATTATGTTCAGATAAAAATCGATAAAACAGAATTTTCTGGAACTCCAATTCTTGTATATTACTGGTATGGTTAGTTAACTGAAAGGAACTGAATTCTTTTGAAATACAATAGACCATTCATAAATGTTTAAGCTAGAGAAGATAGCCTTTTATTGAAATAATTACCAGAATCAGTTTCAAGTGACTATTATTGACAATAATATTGTTTAGTTCAAACTTGAACAACTTAACAACCAAAGAAATTCAATAAAAACTTCACAACTTCAAAATATTTCTTTTGTGTATAGGGAAAAAAAGAATAAAATCTAAATTTTTACCTGGGAGAAAATGCTCTCTTTTTTGTGCCCTTTTCTTATTTTCAGAATATTGGTGCCATTGCTGATATAAACAGTAGCTGAAAAGAAAGGAAATTACAGTCTAGTCAATAATATAATTAAATTAATGGAATTAAGTTAGTCTATTTTCAAAGTTCAACACTAGTTGTAAATCACAAATATACAGTAGTTGCTGCTAATTAAATTTCATCTATCAATGCTTATCATATACACAAGAAAGATTAGTAATGAGCACAATTAGCTACTAATAGGTGATAAATGGTTGGTTTTACTCTAATTTTAGAATAGTATTTCTGTATATGTAGCTATTAATAGTAGTAACACCATCAACCTATTACATGGCCATAGTACAAATTAATGGTTATGATTTAATTGAAGTGATGTGATTCTTTTTGATGACAATTCCTGTATTGTTGCCTGCTGTAGTCTCAACTCGACTATTATTACAGGTTAGTTTTAGTGATATATATACATATAATACTATGTTTGAATGTGTCTCATTAGAGTTTAATTATAAAAGTTATAATTATCAATATGAGTGCCTAAGGGTTGATTATGATTTTATTACATATTCTCAGGTAGGAAATGGAGTGAGACAGTGCTGCTTCACTGAGATAACTAGAGATTCATGTGTTCTCTACTGGTAGATGATGTTCAAACTAAATTATATAAAACTAGAATTCTCTTTCCTGACCAAAAATAAATTTGACACAAGGCAAAACGAAGTTAGTGTGTGGAGTATAGGTGACTATACTCCAGTATATCACTGGTATTCATTCATTCTTGAAGATTGAGACAAAAAGTCAACTCCAATGGGATTAATTTTAACACAGAAAAATAAGTGGGTTTAGTTAAATACCAGAAGGTATTTTGTGTATCATACTACTGGTACTCCTTGTAAACTGCTTTGGTATTTTCAGAACATATAAAAATAATAGTTGTCATAGATAAACTGTGCAACAAATGTTAAAAGAATTAACATAAAATTAACAAGGAGGCCCATATGTATGAGAATGTTCAACTGGGAATATTAGGATTATAAGAGGAGACATATTCATTTATATCTATATAGATTTAGTAACAAAGAAATTTCATAGTGGAATCTGTGTTGGACAAACTAAGAAATTTGACTATAATGGAGCATTTAATCAATAAACACAAGTGGATCATTTAAAGTTGGCCATTGCGAGAGAATATCACTGAAAACTAGAGAAAATTATCTTGGCTAGTATTTATTATAGTTGTAGTGTAATTTCTACTGATTTTATTACTGTTTGGTTGAGTTTGCTAACAATAAGCATAGTAGCATCAATAGTAATAAAATTTAGAAGACTACAATTCTGGTTGTTTGAAATATTGTTGGTAGAGTTAGCTTTGCAGTATGGCTTTTGAAACAGGAAAGAATCAATAGAATATATATTGTTAGAAAGCTAACCAAGATTTTTTTCCATTTTATAGAAAACTATAAAATAAATGGATAATAAAATATTTGAATTTAAATAAAAAATTAATTAATGGATTGCTAAATATGACAAAATGAATAAAAGAAAAAAAATGGAGGAAAAGGAAATACATATATATAGAGAGAGGAAAAGATCAAGGAATTGTCTGTCAATGATATTTTGACTGAAAAATTGATTTTCTATGGCCTATGTCTATCTGCTGAGAAAATGATATTACAATAGAAATTTATTTAACACCTAGGGTTTCAAGTGAAGTAAGTTCTGATAATAATTTTCAATTTATTTTAGACTAAAACACAATAGATGGTACATGAATAGAAGCTATCTAAGTCAGAAAAATAATAGTTTTGATTGTATTTTCATTATCCTTGCCATACACTCACACAAGTGTGTGTGTGTATAAGTATATATATATGTACTTTTAGGTATATATATATATATATATATATTATATATATATATATATATATGTACTTTTAGGTATATATATATATAATATATATATATATGTATGTATGTATGTATGTATGTATGTATGTATGTATGTATGTATGTATGTATATACATATCTATATGTACATACATACACACACACATATATGGAGACATACACACATATCTATATCTATATATGCGCATACATGTGTGTGTATATATGCGTGCATGCATGTGTGTGTACTGTCAGTTAGTTATGCAAGTAGCAATATATTGCTTGATGATATAAAAAATATGAGTGTATGTAGATGTACACATTATACATACATATATCTTCATAGATAATCTACATATAACTTTACGGACAGACAGTTGTTCTTTAGTCTTGGCTTATCTACATAAAAACTCTGATAAGAAAATGTGAATATATATATATATATATATATATATATATATATATATATACATATATTACTGTATATCTGTATTTATCAGTGTGTATGTGTGTGTGTATCCATACATACATATATATATTGCATGGGTGCATAGAAATACCCAAGGCTCTACTAAAATCATTGGGTGAAGAGAAAATCCCAAATCAAATCCTATCTGATGTGGTATCCTACTGGGAATATTTAGAAGAAGGCCCTCTGACATATATAATTTTTGCTCGAAATAATTTCTGGCCTTCTGGTCATCTTGTTTTTGCTTGTCACTGGATATTAATCAATGTGAAATTAGAAAGTGATGTATGTCAGACAGGTGTATTTCACTGAAAGCCACTAACATATAGATGTCTCATAAGGAATGGCTATAGCCTCACAAGATAAAGCAACACACACACACACACACACACACACACCACACACACACACACACCACACACACACACACACACACGTATGTATATCAAACAGATTTCACATCAAACTCTCCACTAAATGCATGGTGAACAAGAATGACCATGGTTGAGATTAAGATAAACCTTTGTGTTGTTCTGAAGATCTAAGAGATACAATGTGGAGAGAATGTATATAAATAGAGTATATAAGAGAACACTCACCACACTTCTCTTGTATGAGCTATTTATACACACATGTCTGTCTGTCTATCTATATAATATACATACATATATATATATATATATATATATATTATATATATATATATATATATATATACCGTCCAACCCGTGCTAGCGCGGAAAACGGACGTTAAATGATGATGATGATGATGATGATATATATATATATATATAGTCAATAATAATAAGGGTAAAATTAGTTAATTAGTAATTAATAATTTTACCAAGCAGTGTCCAGTATGTAAAAAGACTATTTACGGTATATTTAACATTACTTTATATAATTAGGGTTCAGCAAAAAAATTTACTTTACCACACACCGAACTTTTAGAAATAGCAGCCAAAGAATTTAGCTATTTCCTCTACTATAAGCTAGGAAACTCTTCTTATAGTAGAGGAAATAGCTAAATTCTTTGGCTGCTATTTCTAAAAGTTTGGTGTGTGGTAAAGTAAATTTTTTTGCTGAACCCTAATTATATAAAGTAATGTTTTATATATATATATATATATATATATATATATATAATATATATATATATATACTAGCAGCTAAGCCAGTTTCACCTGGTCAGTTTGGATGATGTGGCTGTAAAACCTACTCTGTGTAAGCAAGGTTACATCACTAGTGCTGGTGCCACAACCCCCACCACCAAAAAGAGAAAAACTGGTACACAGTGTTAAGTGGATGTCATTAGTAAAGGTATCCAGCTGTAAAAAGCATGCCAATGCAGTCCTCCTGTTAAACGCTACCAAACATTCAACTCATACCAATGAAAGATGGACATTAAAAGATGATGGTGATGGTGGTGGTTGTGTGCATATGTGCATGTGTGTAAGGTGATTGAGAACTCCCTTTGCCAGTGATTTAAAATGGGCTCATGAGTGTAGATAGTTGAGGCTGGTTAAGCTTCATAATGTAAAGCACATCTTCCTTTCAATCTATCTTTCCTTCAAACCTCCCACCTCCTCACTGCACTCATGAAACCCATTGTTACTAGTCCCTTGAGCCTCACCACTGAGTAGCATAGAAGAAAATGCATAAAATTCAAGGTTGGTGAATAGAATACTCCAGAATCTATGCACCTTCAATGTTAAGACTGTACCTTTTAACTATGCAGTATGGAAGAAGCTACTTCACAGCATTGAATCTGTTTTGGATTTTGGAGGATGTGAGGTAAAAGACAAAAGATCATGTCTTTGTAAATGCTGGCAACTAGGAAACAAGTGGCTGTTCAAGAATGGCTTGAAATTGATGAACATTATCCTGGTTATTAAGTTCTTGTTGATAGAAAAAATATGGATGAGGCTCTATATAATCAGGCAGGGGAAAAAGCAGACACTGAGGATGAGACAGTCATACCAAAATGGCCAACATAGTCTGAAATAAGAAATCTTATGGGCATCATCATCAACTATAAAAGCTGAGATTGTCCCTTATTATGAACATTTTTGAAAGTACAGAATAATTAAAAAATAACATCATTGTAGGAAATAATTAAAGCTGGACTCTTTCTTTAAACTAACTTCTTTAACACCCACTTCTATTTTCATCTCTAACAGCCTGCATAATACAACCATATACAGGCATTTGCACATATTTCAGAAGACTTTGCAACTGAAGATTTCTCCCTTCACTTCCTCATTCAGACACTGTACAAAGACTACTGTACTGCCACTATAATAACAGCAAAATACACTTCAGCTACAATGTCAAAAAGCTAAGTATAAAAAAATCACATATTCTTTACTATAATTTCATAATTTTATATTGAACAGTAGTGTATATTGTATTAAAGCTTTCTTTTTTTTTTTTACATTGAAAGCAATAAAAAAAATAGTCCTTAGGTTAATTTCGATTTAATGGACACACCTCCCTATTTCTTCATAAAATCAATGTTTCAATGTATATAAATAATATATATATATATATATATACATATATATATATATATATATATATAAAGGTCTATATATGTATGCATATGTGTGGTATGTGTGCATAAATGCATACATACATGCATCATACACTCACAAACACACACTGTTTTCATGTCAAGTTGAAGGATTATTCAATTTTTGCGAAAGTACATATTAACTTGTTCTAGAAAGAGGTTGACAATGACTTCGAAGCTTTGGTTTGCTTGCTTGCTTGCATGCACCAGACAGACTATTGAAGGCAAGCAAGTAGAAACATTAAAGTAACTGTCAACTTTTCTCTTGTAAAAGGTTATAAATATATACATGCAGGCATGGCTGTGTGACTGAGAAGCTTGCTTTCCAACCATATGATTTTGGGTTCAATCCTATTGCATGACACCTTGGGTAGGAGTCTTCTATTGGAGCCCTGAAGCCAACCAAAGCATTGAAAATAGATTTCTAAACAGAAACTGAAAGAAGTCCCTCATGTAAGTGAGCTTGTATCTTCTTTACATTTGCTGGGGAGTAAACAATGGTCTAATGGTGCCATTTGCTTGCATTTCACCATAAAATCATGTCTGGGCTGTTTGTGGTTTGATTAAAGTGACTAGGAGGTTATTACTTTACATGGAAATAAGTGAGATAGATACATGGAAATAAGGTGAGAAGAAGGTCGGTCATCCAGCTGTAAAAAAGCACTACCTTAATGTACTCTTGTTTAACCTATGCAGGTATGGAAAAATAGATATTAAAACCATGATGATGAATGCGTGTGTACTAATATATATTTAGGTGTACGTAAATATATTCATACACATATACTGTACTGTGTGATCACAGGATAAATTTGACAATTTTTAAGTCTCCTTTCATCAGGAACAGCTTGAGGTATTGGTGAGCAGTCAACAGCATTTGAGAACATAAAAATTGAAGTTGTAGTAGAGAAAAAGTTAGCTGACAAGGTGGACTGGAAGCCAGCTGAATATTGATAAACAGTTACCTGTATCATGACCATTTGCACTGGGTGTCAAAATGAGAACATCATGACTACTGCTCAATGCTCTGTGAACAAAATAAAGATGTGACAAGAACAGCTGCAATGGAGGTTACAAAGCTATGGCCAGCAGGAAGAGGCACAGCAGGTATTCTGACTGCATCCACACATTGGCAACTGATGAACAAAACCCTAGGCTCAATTCAGACAGTTATGTGAAGCCGGAGACTGTGGACAGTCTCTGGCTAGAGAGGGTTGTGACTTGAAGGCCATAGCAGCAAGGTTTAGTTCCTAACTATACTTCTGGAAAGTGTCAGAAGTATTGTCAGAGAATTTCTATGACTTCACCAGCCCCAATTTTTGGCCTCCTAATTCTCCCAATTGTAATTCTATAGATTATTATGCATGGGAAGCTGTAGAGAAAGACGGCAACAGCAAGGTTAAGCTGATGGCCAAGATCAGGGACATGTTCTAAGATCTTCCCAGAGACACAGTGAGGAACACATACGATAGGTTCTAGAGCCTTCTTGAAACTGTAGTGGAAGCTAAAGGTGGATACTTTGAGTAGACTGATATCTCCCAGCAATAATCTAGTTAATATTTTTTTTATTTTTTAAACTACTTTTATTTTAAAAAGAGGTGTTGTTTCCATTTCCTTTTATGTAAGCTTTCAAATTTAGCCTGAATGTCCTGTAATATTCTCATTGAATTTGGCTCAATGAATGTGAACTCCATTAAAATTTAGTACCCAATATATGATACATGTTTTTACAGAAGTTTGGAAATGAATGACACTATTTGCATGATGGTGATACTTGTGTATAAACATCAAGCAATGAAAAGACCAGCATGACACAAACTCACACAAACACATATATACATGCATACACAGACACAGACACAGACACACACACACCACATATGATGGTCTTTCAGTTTTCACCAACCAAATTCATTCACAAAATTTTGATTAGCTTGGGGCTATTGGAGGAGACACATGCCCAAGGGTCTGAGTGGTGAGGCTGAACACAAGTGATCAGTATAAAGGCAGGGGTGAGTGAAACATGAGTAGTTCAAAAAAGAGGGAGTAAAAATCAGTAACCTGAGAGTACATCAGAGAGTAGATGATATGCACAGTGCAAGAGCAGCTTGTGAAGTGAAGGAGATGTTTAATGTGAGAAATGGAAGTAGAAGTACATAAGGGTGACTATAATGACTGGGATGATGTGGTGGGGGTATTGATGGCAGCTATGTGAGGGTGTTGATATTGATAGCATACACAAAGATGAGGTATTGCAGACCTAAGATGTAGTCAGAGCCACAGGAGAGATAACTGAAGGCATATGTGTATATACGCACGTGTGTGTGTGTGTGTGTGTGTATTTACACACACATATATCTATTCTAAATTGAACCTGTACTAAGTTCTCTCTATCTTAGCAACAGTAATAGTAACAAGTACAACTTATCCATTGTTTTTATTATAATAATGTAATTAGGTATTTCATCAGAAACAGTATATGCCACAATTAAAATAGAATACTCACTGCAACAGGTAGTGAGTAAATTATTTAATAAGTAACTCTTACAGGACCAATACTGTTGCATTTCGAGGGGATTTATCAGCAAGTTTCAGATTAAGTACCCAAGAATCCAGGTAAATTTTCAATGAAAAATGTTTTTCATTTTCACTGTATCAAAAGTTTTATTAGTAGAAAGTCTTATTTTTGTGTATGTCTACAATCACTGTCAATGCCTGTATTACTCTTTCACTTACTTTCTTATTTCTTTATTGGCCACAAGGGGCTAAACATAGAGGGGACAAACAAAGACAGACAAACGGATTAAGTCAATTACATTGACCCCAGTGTGCAACTGGTACTTAATTTATCGACCCCAAAAGGATGAAAGGCAAAGTCGACCTTGGCGGAATTTGAACTCAGAACGTAACGGCAGACGAAATGCAGCTACACATTTCGCCTGGCGTGCTAATGTTTCTGCCACTTCGCTGCCCTTTCACTTACTTTCTACCTAACACATTCACTCTCCTTGAATCTGTTTTGGTACTTCATCTACACTGTCTTTCTCTATATTAGTTCATTGTATCTTATGATAATTATGTTTGTTAGTGAGTATGCAATTCAGGTACATACTTGTCAGGCCAAGGGAAATTGTAGCTGTGGCTGTGCCTGTGTCATGTAAATGGCACCAGTGCATCGTAGTCATGGTCGTTGCAGATGCTACATAAATGGCACCCATGAATCGTAGTTGATCATTATCAGTGCCATGTAAATGACACCTCTGCATCATAGTTGTGGTCATTGATGGTGCCATGAAGGTTGGCACCTGGGAATTGTGGTCATTGGCAGTGCCATGTAAATGGCACAGCATCCATGAATTGAGTCACTGCTGGTGCCATGTAAATGGTACCCATGCATTGTAGTTGTGATCATTCACAGCACCTGTGAGTCGAAGTTGCTGCCAGTGTCATGTGAATGGCATTTGTGCATCATAGTTCTGGTTGTTGTCGGTGCCATGTAAATAACATTCACCCATGAATCGTAGTCGAAGTTGTTGCCAGTGTCATGTAAATGGCACCTGTGTCAGTGGCATGTAAAAGCATCTATTACACTTCTGGAGTGGTTGGCATTAGGAAGGGCATCCAGCTGTAGAAATCATATCAAATCAAACTGGAACCTGGTGTAGTTTTCCAGCTCATCAGCTCCAGTCAAACTGTCTAACCCATGCCAGCATGGAGAGCAGATGTTAAATGATGATGATGATGATAATGTAACAACATGCATATATGTGTGTTAGAGGACAATTGGCTCCATATCCACAATTAAAAACAAGTCAATCTTAGCACTCATGATTACTGACAAAGAATAAGTAGAATGAGGGTGTATGTGTGTGTCAAAAAGAGAGATAAACAGAAAAAGAGAGCAGGGAGCAATAAGCAAAGACAATCAATAAATACACACATAGACTCATAGACAAATACATACGCCCATTTTCATATGCTCTGTCATCACACCAGAGACATCAATTCCCAATTTATACCAGTACTAGACTGCATCATTTGGTGTTGCTAAGACATTGTTAATTATCACAGACAGTGCTTTTCAATACCAGTACTTTTAAAACAATCTTTGTATTACTTTTCATTATGGCTTTTATTATTTTTGTTACTTTATTTTAATTTGTTTTGATTAATTTAGTTTTTTTTTTTGCTTTTATCGTTCATGATGTCATGGACCCAGGCTCATATTTCATACAAAATAAAAACAGTGTTTGAATTTATATATCATTTTTATATCTTCCTATTATATTTCATATATAAGTTTAAGAATTCGTTATAGTGATTCTGTATGAAAAGATGAAAAACACTGAAGCAACTAACAACTTCACACACATATATACTCATATTATGTATAATATGTCATATGTCAATCACTTAAAATGGATGGAATCTGCAGAACTGGGAGACCTAGGAAGATGTAGGATGAAGTAATGAGAAATGAGTTCAAGATGTTGAGCCTCACAGTGGAGATGACAATAGACCAGTATATATAGCAATATGAGGTTCTTGAGAAGACCTGCCTGCCTCAGCAAAAACTGTGTTCTGGAAGCACTGTGTGCTGTATCCTCTTCACCCACATGTTACATTGATTCACCCCACTCCAATGTATCAAACTATATTTCATTATGCACTATGCTTCTCTCTCCCTTTCCCTGCTCCTTGTAATCTCTCTCCCTTGTCCTTCTCCCACTGCCAACTGTATAATTACTACCCTCCCATTCTTCCCTCCATCTTCTCTCTTCTGCATCCCTATTCTTCCCAATCCATGACTCCTCTGTCATTACTCAACTTCTTTTACAGTTGCAGGCTGCCTCCTCATCCCCTCATCATCTGCTCCACTTACAATCTTGCAACAGCCCCACCCACCCACTTTTATATACTTCCTGCCTTGTGGAGTCACCTGGACACCTCATCCCCTGTCTCTCTTAACAGCTCCTACTGATCATTCTCTCCTTCCCCAACTTAATATGAATAACCATGCAAGCCTTCTACAAGAACCTGTTTTGCTACCCACTTCTTTCATATTGTAAACCCCTCTTCTCATAGCATAAAACCACCACCCATCTCTTTTGCAGTTTACAGTCTTGTGACCTGCATGGCAACCTCAATAATGCTAGCGGCACAAAACAGCACCCAGTATATTTTGTGAAGTGGTGGTGTTAGGAAGAGCACCCAGCTGTAAACACTTCAAAATCAATCATTGAAGCACAGTGCAGCCCTTTGACCCATTGGAGCCTATCAAACCATTGAGTTCATACCAGCATGAACATTAAATGATGATTATGATGATTACTTCATATATATATATATATATATATATATATATATATGTATGTATAATGATAGCTATACATATACATACATATATATATATACTCTGTTACTTGTTTCAGTCATTTGACTGCGGCCATGCTGGAGCACCGCCTGTAGTCGAGCAAATCGACCTCCGGACTTATTCTTTGTAAGCCCAGTACTTATTTTATCGGTCTCTTTTTGCCGAAGCGCTAAGTGACGGAGACGTAAACACACCAGCATCGGTTGTCAAGCAATGCTAGAGGGACGAACACAGACACACAAACATACACACACACACACATATATATATATATATATATATATACAACAGGCTTCTTTCAGTTTCCGTCTACCAAATCCACTCACAAGGCTTTGGTCGGCCCGAGGCTATAGCAGAAGACACTTACCCAAGATGCCACGCAGTGGGACTGAACCCAGAACCATGTGGTCGGTGAGCAAGCTACTTACCACACAGCCACTCTTGCGCCTATATATATATATATATATATATATGAAGTAAATAAATAGGTTAAGATACAAGTATAGCTATGTTATTACAATGTTCACATCACAATTACGTGGGTCTGTGTTTGGTCAACTGGAGGCTATATCAGAAGACACTTTCCTAAGGTATCATGCATCGAGACCAATATTCAGTGAATGAATTTAGTAGAAGAAAACTGAGAAGTTTGTTGTCTGTGTATTAATATATGAATGTATGTATGTATATACATATGTAGGCATGTGTGTGAATGTTGTTTCCATGTGTTCTTACATACACTTCCTCAGTAAAATACTGTCTTTATTTCCATTCTCTGAGAAGCAAAATTGTTATAGTTCCACCAAGTAAAAACAGTGGATGGTGAGTGGTTAAGCATCTGCTTGGAGAAAATCTGCTTCAACAAGTTTTGTCAAACTCATAGAAGGAAAGGAAAATGGATCTAAAAATGATATATATATCTATAATATCCATATAAATATATCTATATATTTATGAATGTATGTCTGTGCATGTATGTGTGTTGCATGCTTGAGTTGGACACACTGAAGAAATATTATTGCCATTGAACATTTAATCAATAAACACAAGTGGATCATTTAAAGTCGGCCATTGCGAGAGAATATCACTGAAAACTAGAGAAAATTATCTTGGCTAGTATTTATTATAGTTGTAGTGTAATTTCTACTGATTTTATTACTGTTTGGTTGAGTTTGCTAACAATAAGCATAGTAGCATCAATAGTAATAAAATTTAGAAGACTACAATTCTGGTTGTTTGAAATATTGTTGGTAGAGTTAGCTTTGCAGTATGGCTTTTGAAACAGGAAAGAATCAATAGAATATATATTGTTAGAAAGCTAACCCAAGATTTTTTTCCATTTTATAGAAAACTATAAAATAAATGGATAATAAAATATTTGAATTTAAATAAAAAATTAATTAATGGATTGCTAAATATGACAAAATGAATAAAAGAAAAAAAATGGAGGAAAAGGAAATACATATATATAGAGAGAGGAAAAGATCAAGGAATTGTCTGTCAATGATATTTTGACTGAAAAATTGATTTTCTATGGCCTATGTCTATCTGCTGAGAAAATGATATTACAATAGAAATTTATTTAACACCTAGGGTTTCAAGTGAAGTAAGTTCTAATAATAATTTTCAATTTATTTTAGACTAAAATATAAAATACACATGCACTCACACCACATATATGCATATGTTGTGCATACATACATTTGTATATATATGACCCAAAAGGGATATATATATATATATATATACACATACAGACCAACACACACACACATATTATACTGTATCAAGAACCTTTTTTTTATTATTCTACTA
Organism: Octopus sinensis; assembly: GCF_006345805.1. Lineage (NCBI taxonomy): Eukaryota > Metazoa > Mollusca > Cephalopoda > Octopoda > Octopodidae > Octopus > Octopus sinensis. The sequence continues at coordinate 128,586,611 of NC_042997.1, read as the reverse complement.
GGTGTGCATATATATATATATATATATATATATATATATATATATATATATATATATAAGTATATACATTACTTCAATGTAGTTCTATGTGATATGCCACAAACTGACAAAGTTAAGAGAAAGAGAAAAGGACACAGTATGAGAATAGAAGTGGCTGACTGCCAGCATGAAACATTTTTGCTAGTTTACATTTTATTGCATAATTGTGAGTGATTTTATTGCTTGATTAGAATTCACAAAAGCATCAGTCTGACCTGGAATAAATATAAATATGCCCATTCAACAGAGGCATCAAATTTTCACTCTAGAAATGTAATGGTGCATCTTGTGATTAATCAAACAACTTGTAGACATGCCAGCTGAATGGGGAGCTGTTGGAAACTCACAGTGGGGGTTCTTGTTTTTGTGTCACATTTCCTTTTTCTCTTTCCTGTGAAAGTCATGAATTGAACTTCTTAGAATCATATGTAGTATTGTTGCAGCAATTGGTGTACCATGCATGTCTGCAGCAATGAAATACCACCATGTTGATGGGTTCTTCACTTGGGAGAACACACAGAAGATGCAGCATATGTAGGAGCAGTTAAGATTCTTAAGTTGTCCATGCAGCTGCATTTTTCGATGAAGTGCTATTGCTGCCTGGAAATTGGAGTCTTAGACTTGTTATACTGTTTGTGTAGATCTCTGTAATCATAGGAATCCATAATAGAAAGGCACTACATCTTAAGACGAAAGAGGAAGAGAGTGCAAAAGAGGTCATACTTGATCGTGAGTGAAAAACCACTATGTATGTATGTATGTGTATATATATATATATATATATATATTTATACACACATATGTATATATACACATATATACATAAGTATTATGTATATATACACACATATATACATACACACATGCACGCACACACATATGTATGTATATAAGAAAGTAGGTTTCAAATATTGTTCAATCAAATTATGTCATTCATGTTTAATATATATCAAAAATATATTTATTGTAAATCTGAAAACCTAGCATGTATCTCTTTGAGTTTATGCACTTATTTGCATAAGTATATATGTGTGTATGCAAGTGTAACTGTGTATGTTTGAGCATGTGTGAATATAAGTATATTTGTGCAAGTACAAATGCATGTGTGTGTAAATGCAGGAATGTGTATATGTGAGTATATAAGTTTTCTACATCTGTGTATGTGGTGTATTAGACATGTATTTATGCATGCATACACAAGTGTGTGTGTGTGTCTGTTTGTGCACATTCGAGCACATAAGCAACAAGACACAGAATGGTCTTCATCAAAAGGTATGAAGAACTAAGAAATTGAATCAGAATATTGGTTAAGAAACTGTCAAAGAAAGGTTAATTTATGACTAGCATCAAGCAATACTAGTTAGAGGTGTTTCCAGAATGTTGGTGCCAGATTCTTTAATATTTTATCATTTGCTACCAATAATGCTGATGTAATAATAAAAGCTACAAAATTATCTGTAATAAAGTGAAACTCCTATTTTAAAGAAATAACTCTTTTATGTAATTTCATTGAGATTTTTGATCAATGCATGAAAGGGAGAGGAGTAACTATAGATAAATCATGTTTCTAGTTGGATAATACTTTATCCATACATGGAGCTAGAGATTATTACTTGTCTCATATATCTTACTTCTTTAAGTGTACATCTAAGTGTAATTTTAAGAACATAACACCAATAGAATCTACTGCTGTTGGAATTAGACTCAGAATTAACAGAGATGCGTCAAAATCATTTAAAGATGGCACAACCACAGATATCTTAAACCACTTCTTGGAAATAAATCAGAATTTTGTTTATCCATTGTTTGATTCTGTATCATAGAATACTTTATACTAATAGTACAGATAAAAAAAAAAACACCTTCAATCTTTTCTTCCTATAATGTGTATCTTCTAGAAATCAATCCTTGACCATGATTCTCCTGAAGACAAACTATTGATGTTTAAATTGAATCCCAATTAAATCAATATCAGCAGTTAGAGAGAATCTGTATATATCATGTGCTCTGTTATTTCCCTCTCGTTCACTGATAAAAAAATATATATTGATACACACACATAAATATGTATATACACATATACACAGACATGTATATTTGTGTGTCTCGTCATCATTGTTTTAATATATGTATATGAAATGGACATCTGTTAGTTTCACTAATGAATGCTCAGTTGTTTAAGTAACTGAACTATCTACTCTTTGAATTAAAGTGGAAGTTGTTGAGTATTCCAGTGATGTACCTTTAAGGTGTAAATTTCAGGCAGTATCAGTATAACATAACAAGTCTTCACCATTAAATAGCTGCTACAACCCATTTGAAAGGCTTAGAAACATTTGAAACTCTCTTCAACACCTCTGTGCAGAATAGCATAGTTTTTTAAGCCCTGTGAAAAACAGTTCTTCTGGTTTACCTTTTGGTCCTAACTGAAGTTTTAAATCTTGGATAAAAACTGAAATATTGCAGCCCCTTGATATTTCAACTTGTTTAGCAAGTGTTTTGCATGTCTCACCAACTCTTTCTTACCACATCCAACATAACCCAATTTCACTTGCAAGGATCATGTTCACCCAAGACACCATATAATGGGTTAAAAGCAGAGACCATGTGACTGCAAATGAATTCTGGACCATTTGCCCATGTTGTGTCCTGTCTAATGAATTGCATGTACAATTTAAAGGTGAAGAGTTGTTACATTGTGCTATGCAGAGTATGTCTGAAAATTTCACACATGTATACATGCATGCTCATAGTTATACAGGGTATGTCAGTGTTTTTGAGGTCAGTTCTATGAATTTAGAAAAAAAAACACAACTTTTTAAAGAAATTTGAAAACAAACTGGTGCAAATAATCTTGAAAAGCCTTTTATCACACCTTTTCAATGAATCCACCATTAACATCAATGGTTGCTTCAGTTCAGGTTCTAAAACATCAACATGCCTGAATCAGATGATCTTAGCCATTTTGGACATAGTGCTGGTTAAGGCAGACTTGAGAGATTGTATAGTGTAATGGGCGTGTTGATTGACCTCTTCTGACTACACCCCATATGTAATGGTTCAGTGGATTGAGGTCTGGTGAAATTGGATGCCATGTTTCTGGGAAGAGATAGGCACACGTCCATGCTTGAGTTGTCTTAGCTTTATGAAAAGGCACAAAGTCTTATTGGAAGACATACTGTCTTCTATTGCAAACTCTGTCTATTCAGGGCCTCACAACTCTCTTCAACACCTCTGTGCAGAATAGCATAGTTTTTTAAGCCCTGTGAAAAACAGTTCTTCTGGTTTACCTTTTGGTCCTAACTGAAGTTTTATCTCTTGGATAAAAACTGAAATATTGCAGCCCCTTGATATTTCAACTTGTTTAGCAAGTGTTTTGCATGTCTCACCAACTCTTTCTTACCACATCCAACATAAACTGGTCCTTGTGCTTCACATACAGCTTGTACTGGATGTCTTTATGCACAACCCTTCTAATGGTGCGTTCTGAAACCTTGAGGTCCCTTAAAATAGCTCTAATGGACATTTTGGAGTTTTTATAAATTATTTCTTGAATTTTTTTTCTTGTACAAAGTTATGTGTTCTAATGGCATTAGGATCCTGTGGATGTGTTTTGCATTTTGTGTTAAGCTGCTGATGTTGGATCCCCATCAGCAGCTTCCAGCTCCTTTTGAACTTTGACAACAAAAGGTCAGATAACTTTCAGAAAGCAAGCTATCTCTGAATCACTATGCTGCACTTTTAAGGCAATGATTACAGTGTACCTTGTCATTTGCTGAATGAACCAGATGTTTGACATTATTTATCTGAAAAGTAAGGTGAAAAAAGAAAATGAGTTGGAAGAAAGAGCTCTTGAAAGAGTTGTCCTAAATAAAACTGATGCACACTATATATGTGATAGAATGTGTGTGTGCATATACATAAATTGGTTATAGGTAGTATGGGGAGAGAGCAATATTGTTTTAGAAATGTATTAAAAAACACAAAGCAAAGAAAATGACCAAAATAACATGTGATGTCAGATGGTGTTGTTGTGATCATTCATTCTAGACTTGACCAACCAAGTCTTCATAGGTGCATGTAGGACTAGTTTACCCAGCAAATCCTTTCCATTTTCTAAGACAATAGGAAATGATTTGATAGGGATTTAAGTGCTATTTCTAGTAGGTTGATTGATTATATAGAGGCTCCTTTGAAAGACACCTGCCATATGGATGGAGGAATGTGATGAGAATAAGGAATTAAAATACAATATCTCAGTGATAAGTGATGGTAGGCTGACTTACAATTGATATACTAAATAGCCTATGACCCTTACATCATCAAACATTCAGAAGACTTTCAATGTGGACAATGGTCTGATAATGTCTAGAGACCCATCCAATAGGGATGATGGGATGGTAATAATGATGATGATGAAGATAATGAAGATGATGCTGATGGCTTCATAAAAGAATGAATAAGAAAGTATGAATAAATATTTATTTTTAACGCCATGATTTAACATTCATTTTCCATACTGGAAAATACACACATGTGTGTGAGTATATATATATATATATATATATAAATACATACACACATACAGAAATGGATAAGAAAGTATGAATATACACACACACACACACACATGCACAGACATATATCACACACACAAAATTACTTATCATGCATATACATACCATGACACTATCATAATACACATACATAGACAAGCACATGCTTATTACATGATGACTAACACACACACACACACACAAACTATCTGACATAGTCCGTCCTCCCACACAATCAAACACATCATTATCATACACCTTTCAGCACACTATTCACACTATTACATATACCACCAGACACATGTAAGTACCACTACACACACAACACACACAAATAGACATACAGCCAATAAATGAGATATCAATAAGGTGGAAATCTATGGAAGCAACACACTGAATATTTTCTCCAATCCTCAAATACCATATTCTACTCTATAGATGATAATACATTGTTTTATCTCTCTTTATCTCTTTTATGTGGATCAAGATATCCCAATTTATCTCCCCTTCCTACCTTTCTACACTCTTCCTCTTTGCTGTAGTATAAATGGTATATTCTAGTCTCTCTTAATGTTTAGTTCGGCTCAATATTTTTCCCAATTGATTTTGCAGTTGAGATGTGAACATTCAGAAACTATACAAGATTTATTATTCCTCTAATGGCCATTCATATATAGGAGTGTGCATACGTGTACGTGTGTGAGTGTGTGTATGTGTGTGTGTGTATATATATATATATATATATATATATATACACACACACACACATATATATATATATATATAATATATATATATATATATATATATATATATATATATATATATATATATATATATATATATATATATATATATATATATATATATATATATATATATATATATATATATATATATATATATATATATATATATATATATATATATATATATATACATATGTAAATATACATATATTTCATATGCATTGAGTGACCTGCAGCTGTGGCAAAGGATAAAATTAGCCAAAATAACTTTTAGTGGAATTGAACCCGGTAAAAATTTCATTTATGCAAAATGAACTTCAAAACAATTTGGTGATGCTCTGTATATATGTGCACACGCATGTTGAGAGAGAGAGAGAGAGAGAGAGACATGGTAGTAAATAATTAAAAACAAAGGTGGCAGATATGTAAAAAGTGAAGTGGTGATCATGTAGAATGATCAATGGGAATACCTACAAGCTGTTTTTAAATGATGTAGAAACAGAAGTCTAAAACTGAATTCAAAGAAAACTCAGTTATATAACTGACCAGGCAAAATATTTTGAACATCTACTAAACAGAGGAATAAAAACGGATCCACATAAAATTTTTGCTCTCTCTACTTTACAACTACCAACTGATTGCAGTCATGCTAACATAATTGACCAAGTTTATTCTTCGTCTGTCAAAGGTGGGAGAGCCTCTGAGAAAGCTTACAGACCAATGTATTTAACAGTATCAGACTGGCAGTTAGTATCTCAGCAGTACTGGAGTACTTTGACATAACAAAGAGTGTATTAATATCAATAGATGCCAGCAAAACCACATTTGACATTGTTTTATGGCAAGTAGATCACCAGTTGCATATGCATCAATATCGTTGAATGGAAAAGGACTCAAATTGAAAAGGAAGTAAGAATGATAGTTTCTGCTGCTGAACACTTTCACAACTAGCTGTGACAGATTATAAACTTTTGATAAACATTTTGAGTAAACCTCTTTACAAAGTTCTTTCAAAAATGATGTGGTCATAACATAAATAATTTTCTGTAACAACAGAAAACAATGTCTGGAGTCATGATTGCATTCTAAAACTGGTAAAGAACTGAGAATTACAGGCACATTTGGTTGAGCAACATATAATTGGTCTCTCTTTAGAGATAGGTGATCTGTTTTATAGAATTAACTTGCTACCAACACTTCAGATAAATGATGTTAAATGCTGAATTGAAAGCTCAACTGGTGCTGAATTAGTACTAAGTTTGAGAACAGGGCTGGTCTGAGCTTACACAAATCCAGGGCATGCCATTCAAAGTGACAATGTTGTTGCTTCATTACATAGGTTATATGAAAATCACAACCTGACTCTAAAAATGCAGATAACCTGAGTGTAGCAGCAAAAATGTTGATGAATACAATGAAGTTTCTGATTTTGGCAACCATACAACAGAAACAGGTGGGCCAAAATTACTAATTCACCTGCTACTGAAATTGGTCACACATAGTGGAAGAATTAGATAAATGCCAGCTTATCTATGAAAAGACATCTAAGATAGAGGCATTAAACATTCAATGTTAGATGCCTATCTACAAGCTTGCTGCTTATTTACATTGCTGTATTAGGAATCCAAAGACACTGTGAATAAAGTAACCCACAAATATACAATAGATAATGGAAGTGAACCAAACAAACATTTTATTCCATTTTAAGAACAGTTTTAATTTGTTGTTTGGAAAACATTTGTGAAGTATGATACACAACTTTTATACAAGCAGACATAATTACTTACATTCATATGTATCTGTGTGAATCTATATATCTAAAGTAATTTATGTATGTATGATATATATATATATATATATATATATATATATATATATATATAGAGAGAGAGAGAGAGAGAGAGAGAGAGAGAGAACACATGGTGTGTGTGAATATTATAAGAAATAAATATTTAAATTAATTTACATCTACTTCTCTATGGTATTGTTCAGCTTCAACTCAAGTTTAGTCAGCTGAAGAAGTTTCCCTGTTATCATTGGTGGAAACATAAGAAAGACATTTGCATACTGTTATAGAATGTGGTATCTGTCATGGGGAACATACAATTCAAAGACTGTAGCATGGGTTGAACTCCTGACCACATTTCGATTATGGTAATGACTTGCTATCATAAAACCTGCATGTGTCCATAAGTATAGTGACTGGAGTCATAAAGACATTGTCAATCTATGGAAGCAGAAAAAACTGTATAATTTAGAAATTTTGGTTACAACTATGTGATTTGGAGTTCAGTCGTACTGCATAGCGCTTTGGGCATAACCTTGTGAATGAAATTTAGTTGGTTGATTTAATTTAACAAAACCAACAGACTTATAACTGCTCTAACACTCCCCAGTTTGAAAATAACTTTCTCCTATTTTCTATCTATTCTGGAGGCTCTCAGTCATGGCTACTAATCTGACTAATTTAACAAAGGCATAAATAAGTTTTTTTAAAATTTACAACCAAAGAAATCAGGTGGCCCAATAAAATATGCTGTAATTGTTCCTAAAACTGTCATAACCTATGTAGAGTAAAATTAGAAGAGAAATGCCGATACTTGTGGTCTTCCCAAGAAATTCCACTTTGGTAAGGTTGATCCTATTGATGTTCAGATTGAACTTCTAAAGTTGTCTTTTGGTGATAGAACAAAGACGGAATTCCAGATAGGTGTAGCCACGAGAAGAAAGGACTGGACAGTGTTTAAAGTGAGGTTTGGTAGGATGATGTTCAATATGAATAATGTGTTGAGCAAAGGACCTAGCAATACAGGAGATCAAGAGAAGAAACAGCACGCCTAAGAACTAGTGGTTATAAAATGCTGATAGGTAAGTCACATGAATGGTCTTCTTTGAAAGTTGTTTAGAATGCTTGTGTGTGTGTATGTGTGTTGCAGTACTGTTCCAGATATATAACTAGTTTTTAATATGTTGCACATGAACTATGCAGGTCAATAATTGGTCAAAGTGAAAATATTTTTTGGCCCTGAGCAAACTGTCCTTGGTACACAACTATGAGTTATAAAATAATTTAATATAGAATAGAATAGATAACTTCATTTAGAATAGACAATTTCATGTATTTGACAGAATGGGGTTGGGGGAATGGGAGTGTGCTGCCTTGGAGCATTATTTATATTTCATTGTCTGAATTTTAATTACACCACGACTAACTTTACTCTTTATCTCTCTGGAATTAATAAAAGAACTACCAGCAATGTGTTGGAATCAATGAAGTAAGTTTCAATCACTCAGTGCAAAATATTTTATTTTGCTGTTGAGTGCCTGCTGCCAGTTCCACATTAGATGAGATGTTTATCTTCAAGTCAGCCCTAACCTGGTAGATCTATGGTTGAAGGCATTCCAGCCATGACCATTCTGTTTTTTTAATATGGTGTTTTTAAGACTACATTCTTCAATGTTTCCTTCTTTTTTAAAAAGGTATGATTTGAGGGAGATTTAGCCATTTCTAACAAACTGGATAACTATGTAAAGGCTCTCTTGTTGCCTTGAGTTGAATTACAGATAGAAGTTGTTTAGCTCCAAGTCAATCTTGGTCTTCTAAATCTATGACCAAGGAAATTCTGGCTATAATACCATCTTTTTTTCCAAATGCAGTGTATCAGTGTATTCTGTGTGTCTTTTTTTATGAAGATAGAGGATTATTTAAAAGTAATTTGGCTGGTATTTCAAGTAAATAGGAGACATATAGTCTCATTTGTTGACTTCAGTTGTATTACAGAGAGTTCTAGTCTTTGCTAATCTTATCTTCATTGTGGAGCTTAACTGTCCTAGGAATTGCTCTTCATTTTATAAAACTGCCAGGAGATTGTTCAAAGACTTGGTCAAATAACAATGTAGATATTACTATTGTTATTGATTAAGTCTTGATTAGATCCAGTCTACAATGACCAAAGATGTTCCACTCATGACAATCCTGTTTTTATTCACATAGTGTATCTTGATCGAGTTGTCCCTTTACCTTTTCTGGAGAGGTAGAGTGTGATTTGAAGGATATTTGACTGTTATATTTAGCAGTTTGAATGACCACGTAAAGGTTCCCTTGTTAGTTTGCACTATGATTTACTGTTGTTGTTTACTCTGGAGCAACCTTGAATTAAATCAACTAGAACTATGGTCACAGGCATTCCAGCCATAGCCATTCCATCTCTTATTCAGACTATGTGTATCAAGGACTACATTATAAAGTGTGTCATAGAATAAATATACTTCGAGGGAGATTTGACTGCAATTTCAAGTAGGTTGGCTGATTCCTTAAAGGAACCCTTAGTTTGGCTAATAATTAAGTGACCATGAAGGTAGAGAATAGTCAGCTAAGTAATGCAACTGTCCCAACATTTGCATTACATAGCTGACTATTCACTGGTTTGTGTTAGGTATAACAAGGACATTGATGTTTAAGTATTGTTAAACTGTAACTGCATTCTGAAGAAAAAATATAAGGAAAGATGATTCAGAGAAAAAAACACAAACTCGCAAATTTGAGAGAAATTTTGAGTTTAATTTAGTGTTAATAAAATATCTTTTTATGTGGATGGTAATTTTATAGACAGTGCAAATCTGTTCGAAACTGTTGTCATTTTGATATATTTTTCATTATGCTTCTTTGCCTTTTCCAGTGCCATTTCAATGATAGCATTCCTCACTAGCTGTGAATGCTACAGTGAATTCAAATTAAGATAATACAACTTAAAAAATCAAAGTGGTTCTCCCTTGAGGCAACCTAGAACTAAAATAAACAGAATAAAAGTGCGAGATATTTTATAACATTTTTGGAAATATTCCTCTTTAGTTTAGGCAAATAAAAATAATTTCTTTTCATTTTTTCTAAATTAATTTTGTATTCATCATGATGTGATATTTATGACTCTCTTAATTAGAATAGAGTTTTAAATATTACATGAGGAAAATCTAACTAAATTAACATTATTCCTAGGTTTTATAGAAAGTATAAAGTGTCATGAAAATATAATCAAGGAACTCTTTTTTTAATGTTTTTTTTTTTTTTTTAACCTGGGGAAAGCAATCTGATGGAGAAAACTTAAGATATAAGGATGAGTTATTTGTATAAGCTGCAACTAATATTAATTAGATATTGACAAATGTTTGTAACCATTCATTCATGGTTTAGTGATTAAAACTATGAAATAAAACGTTTGTGAATTCAGTTCTAACTCGAGCAAATGACATATACAGCATCTGAATGAAGAACAATGACTAAACCATTAAAACAAAATTGTTTTGTAAAAATCATAACTGTCTGCTAATATTAATGACTGTCCATATGCATCAGTCTCATGTCAAGTATCAAAACATGGATCATTCTCCTCCATAAGTTTTGGTCTGGTTTAATGTGCTCCAACTGTGGATGTTGATGTTTAGTCACTTTAAGTTGTGTTTTAACAACATCATTGTATTTCAGTCAGAGTCAACCATGATTTCTTATACTGTTAGCCAGTTTTGAATGCAGCATTAGTTTTGGTAACTAAGATTTGTCTATTCTTAGGACATACCCAAGCCAATGAAGATTGTACTTCATCAATATTACTTTCATGCTAAGAAAATGAAATTTTTCTCAGATAATAACGTACCCAACCCTGTGTTTCCAGGTGATGTCTCAGGTGTCATCATAAATGCATGCAATTTTCTTTTTATCTGTTGCAGTATAATTTCTCTGTCTATGATGTGAACAATATTCACTTGGGTGGTAGCATGCTTCTTGCATTACAGTTACTGTCTCAACCTTCTAAATGCTGAGTTAGCACTGTTTATTTTGTGGTCTAGTTCTTTACTAATCCTAACATCATTACACTTTTATGTTGCTCAGGTAGGTAAAATAACTTGCCTTTGCTAGTTACTAACCATTGATGATGGGCTCAGGTTATGTCACCTGATTTTAGTCAAGGCATAACAGATAGAGAACTTTTATCTTCTGGTTGCTAATACTCATGCTGAACCTTGTTACTGGACTGCCAAAATCATGTACCAGGCTTTGCATGTTTACTGTACTATTAGAAACAAGAACATAATCATCAGTAAACAACATTTCTCTCAGATATGTGTAGTTTTAATCTTAGTTTTGGGGTGTGACACCTTAAATAGATTAGCACCAGGTCTTGTCTATAGTTAAATGTCTTTGTAACTCACATTGTAACATTTAGATGTGCACAGCTAAGTTCAAATGTGTAACATGAGCCCTTCAAACATGTCAATGTTTAGGAACTCGGTCATGCAGTGAACATTCTTGAACATCAAAACCTTCTGAATATCAGCCACTGACTTTACTGATTTACTATGTTGAATGCCTTTGTGAAGTCAATGGAGACCAGATACTGTGCCTTGTTCTGTTCAACATTTCTCTTGGTGGAAACTTTCCCTTCTGAACTAACATTCGCTTTCATGCAGAACAACTGGGATTTTCTCACTCAGCCTATCAAGAAACATTTTTGCAAGGACCTTTCCAACAATAGCAAGCAGAGAAATCCCTTGTCACTTCCCACATTCTTTTCTATCATCATCTTGAATAAGGAGATGATGCTATCAACCTTCCACTCTGGTATATATGTAAATACAGCACACCTGATATAGTAAGTGGCATGTACAGTATATAAAGAAGAACAGACTAAATCATATTTTGTAAAAATGTAAAGAAATAATAAGTTAAAGAGTGAAAAATGTTTCCATCAATATGTTAAGATGAAAAAATTTCAAGAATATTAAATCTGGAAAAATATTTCTACACCTTGTGGTAGATAAGTGTTTATTGAATATATATTTATTAACAGCACTCAACTTTACGTGAATTTATCTTTGCTAAGTGGTTTAAAAGAATATTGAAGACATGTAGTTATGAAGTGAGAGACAAGACAATAATAACCATTCTTATACTAACAACATACAATTCCTGAACAATAAAGCAGTTTATAATTGATAAAAACAGGAAAACTTTTGTCAGCTGTGTTCTAAGTAAATTTTCTACACTATTTCTGCTAGACTCTATATAACAGCAGGAGTTGCTAATAAAAGAAATTTAGAATAAGATTACTATGGACAGTCAGATAAAATAATATATCATAAAATGTCATTATAAACAGTAAACTTATCAATCAATTAATGAATATCTTTTTATCTCTCTCAAGTGTGATAAAATCAGTTTTGTGACGTTTTTATGATAATTTAAAAAATTTTTTTTTTTTTACTTTCCACTTTTGTTTGAGGGTGAGGTAGTAGAAAGTCAGTGCCAATAGTTCTTTGGCAGTCTATAATATTACTAATGCTTTAGTTTGAAATTTCTACACAATGATGTCCGTAGGGGAAACAGGGTTGGGAGAAAGTTGCAAGAAGTTGTAGGTGGTGATGATGGAAGTGATGTTAGTAATGAGGACATCAGTAATGATGATGATGTTGGTGATGATAGTTATGATGATGTTAATGATAATGCACATGAAAAAATTACTGAAATGAGCCAAAGAGTGGGGTCCTCTAGGGAGTCACTTGACCCACTAACCATAGTAGTTAAAAATACTCCAAATCACATATCTTAGTTAAAATAAAAACAACACAGTTAATAACATGGCCACAAGTGCAATTTGCCTAAAAAAATAGGATAGTTAAGACTGGAATACCTTTGACCATAGGTCTGCTTTCTCAGGGCTGACCTGGGGTTAAACAACTAGAACAAATAAAGTATTGTCAATTTCTTGGTTACTTTCATTGGTTAGCCTTCAAAGACTGGTAGGATCAATATGGTTAATGTTTCTCTTCAACAAGTGCAAGATGACAAATGAAAGGAAGAACATAGGGATGGTGGGGTGATATAGCAGCAGTGTTGATGCTGGTAGCAGTGAAGATGGGGACTACAACAACAATATTCAGTCCTTCTAGGGAGGAAGGACTGAATATGGTGATTAATGAGGTGTATGGTAGGGATGAACACACAATATAGGTGTTGAGAGATGAGTGAGGTAGGTAAGCTTGAGTGAAGTTGGTGGTACCACTAGGCTAGTTTTGAAGATGTTTGTGAATAATTCATTAACCCTCAGCATATCACTGGTACTAATTTTATTATACTAGGATCAGAATGGTATGATGAAGTA
>NC_042997.1:128450611-128570611 GCF_006345805.1 Octopus sinensis | reverse complement strand
AAAGAAAGATAATTAGATAAGAATTAAATTATTACTTTTTGGAATTCTATATCCTTTATAATTATAGTTGAAAATAGGATCTATGCTTGTGTGTGTTTGTGTGTGCATGTATGTTTGTGTGTATGTGTTTGCATATGTTTGTATGTGTGCAGCTTATATTGTGTGGCGGTGCACATATATAGTGTATGTTTGTGTGTGTGTTGTTAGAGTCAAGTACTAATAACTATCTATAAATCCCAGCCAAAGAATGCTAATGTAATTAAGATCAAAGGTTGTTTATGTGGAAATACAAGAGAACACAAATCAGGTCAAAGATGAGAGATGGAATCAAAGAAGATGAGAAGAAAATTAGCCATTTTCTCTCTCAGACTCTACACAAGCCCCCTTCCAACAACCAGTGGAAATAAACTGAAGTTTCACGTAGACAAGTCTGATGGAATTAGCATGTGAAATAATAACTAATTAGCAGCAATGTTTAATTAGAAGTGATTGGCATAGCAACGCCAGCAAACTAGGAAACAATATAGTGAGGATTGAATGTGTATGTGTGTGTGTGTGTGTGCACGCGAATGTGTGTATGCATGTATGTATGCATGTATTTTGTTTGTATGCATGTATTTAGTGATATCAACTGCTTCTTTTTATTGATATCAGTTTTAGTTAGGATGGTTATCTAACAACTTACTCATTACTGTCACTTATGAAGATCATCAGCACGTTAACCAGTGACATAACTTCTATCTGGTTACACAGTCTACTAGAAATAACAGCTGGATCTCTCACTTCTCTCTCTCTCAAATTGCACTCTACCATCATTAAAATATGAAAGATATATTTGGGTAAGGTACCCTGCTATAAATAAAACTTTAGTCCATTGGACAGTTATTAGAAGAATTTGATAAATTCAGTAGCCATGGAATATAAACTAGATGGTCACAGAAAGAATGTCTTTGATTATAAGTCTGTTCAACTAAAGGTCTCTTATCAAACAAATTCTGTGCATCAAGAAAGATTAGATAAGTTGTTTAATCCAGAGAAATTTTGAACCAAGGTCTACGGATAACTTCTAGAAATTTCTGGAGACAGTATAAAAAGCAAGAGACAGGATAAGACTGTTGTTGCTCAGACTGTATTTTATGATTTCCTTTTCTTTATTTTTATTTAGTCTTCACATTTCTCCCAGGCATGTTTTACTCTGACAAATGTAACAACGAGGCTTTCTACCCTTTGTAATGAGGGCTGGCTGAAAAGTTCATATTCTCATAGATTGTGACCAAATGAGGCTTATTTTTCAACATAGTCTCCTTTGCAGTCCACACACTGTTTCCATCAGTGTTGCAGTGCTTGGGTCCCATTGGTGAAGAAGCTTTCATCATCCTTACAATACTGGTTCCTAGCCAAGGGATTTCCTAATGTATCAACGATGTCAGCATGAATGTTGTTGGGGATTAAACTGTTTTTCTGCAGGTACTTGATAACACCATGATGCCAAATTTTGTCTATTTTAAAGAGAAGTCAAAACTAATTACATTTGAAGTCTTCTTTGAACTGTCAAATGTCAGTTTACCTGGTAAGAATCCATGTAATTATTAACAAGAAGAGCTGAAATTAATGCATGCAAGATTACACAATTCTAGCGTCATTCTTTCATTGTCAGCCTATGAACTTTTCAGTTCACCCTAGTACTGGGCACAGTTCTGGTATGGTTTGTGGCCACTGAGGATCATTAGATTTTGCAAGTTCATTTTAACACTTGTTGATGACAGGTCACCTTTCATTAAATCAGTTTTGATCACTCTCCCATACAAAAGTTACAACCAGCCATGAGTTCAGTGTCTCTTATTGTGATTTTTGTGTTTCTGTGACCTATGTACAGGGACACAAATGTATGGTCAGAGATATGTCTGAGAACTTCAGCATGTATTTTGGATATTCGTTCAGTTTTAAAGATTCAGTAGAGAGTGCTGAAACTTTTACCTTTGACAATTTAGATCATTCCTCTCAATATATTCTGAAGGGCTTGTATCTTTTGTATATTTTCTAAATTTAGTACTTATTTTATTACATGCTTCAGCATACAAAATTTATATTTTATTATAATATTTAAATACAAAGAAACAAGAAAGAGAGATGAGAAAGGAAAAGAAAGAAAAGTAAAAAAAGAAAAAGGTGGGGAGTGTAAAGCAGCAGAAGATGGAGGGGAAGAGGGTGATGGTTCAGATATCTGTTTCTTTATTGCCCACAAGGGGCTAAACATAGAGGGGACAAACAAGGACAGACAAACGGATTAAGTCGATTACATCGACCCCAGTGCGTAACTGGTACTTAATTTATTGACCCCGAAAGGATGAAAGGCAAAGTCGACCTCGGCGGAATTTGAACTTAGAATGCAACGACAGATGCAATACCGCTAAGCATTTCACCCGGTGTGCTAACGTTTCTGCCAGCTCGCTGTGATGGTCCAGATATCCCAGAAAAAGTGGGGTGCTCAGCCACACCCTGCAGTAATGACTGATGATGTTGCCTCAGAATATGGCCAACGGCACTTGCTGCAGCAACCACTCCACTCATGAGGCTTGTTCCTCTGACACACTACTGTTATCCCTATTTTGTGGAGGAAACCAGTAGAATGGGGTCCTAGAACATCTGACGTCTCAACAGCAACCAGCATAAACTGATAGTAGCCAGCCAAGCTCCTGTATCGATTTTTTTCTCGGAGTCAGAGAACATGTCACTGTACATTGTATCCCAGACTAGTGATCTTCCTCTTTCAAATGGGAAGAAGGTTATCCCATCATGGTACTTACTGTCCCTGCAGTTGGGACCTTCTGGCTCAAGTTGAGATGGGAAGCCAACTGCATCAAAGACCCTTCTGATTATGTCATTTAGATTGGTGTGTCAGGAGAATTGGACCACACTAAGACTAGGATAAAGGATGCAGACTGAATCCATCTACTACTGCTCCATAGTGACATCTATATTCTGGGCAATGGTGAGCTTATCAGCAGTCCAATTGGCTAGGGCTGACTCCAGTTTCTAAATTGTTTTTTTGTGCAATTCTAATTTCTTGGGAGACTCTGTAGCACTTGTCTATTAACTTTGATTTTTGAAGAAAAGATGATGAGGAACAAATCCTTCTCTAGGAAAATAAAGTAGGAAAAGAAGAGGATAAAAATTATCTAAGATTCACTGTTCTTTGAGAATCAAACAGCTTAATTGACAACATCATGCTTATGTAGTGCTGTAGACTCTCCTAAGGTGTTAGAATGACAGAAAAACAATTATGTTCAGAGTATAAATAAAAGATATATTGGTATTAAAAAGAGAATAGCTTCAGATGTTGGTGTTTTCCAACACTATAAAGGTCTCAAAAAAATTTGTAATGGTGAATTTGGTTGTATTTGAACATAATTTGAGAAATAATTAAGTGAACGAGACTGTGGAGTACCCAACCCATCCTAGCCAGAAAATCTTTCATGCTTTATTTCTTTATATTATATCGTGTTTAAATTATTATGTATATTATCATACTTTTTCTTATTTACATTAGTGCATAAGCATGTATACATATGTGAGTATATCAGTATGTGCATGTGTGTACCTTTAAAATTCTTACAATGTCCTTCCATATATTCTTTTCTACTCTAGACACAAGGCCCAAAATTTTTTGGGAGGGGCCAGTTAATTACATCAACCCCAGTACACAACTGGTATTTAATTCCGCCGAGGTCGACTTTGCCTTTCACCCTTTCGGGGTCGATAAATTAAGTACCAGTTACGCATTGGGGTCGATGTAATTGACTTAATCTGTTTGTCCTCTATCTCTTTAGCCCCTTGTGGGTAGTAAAGAAATAGGTATTTAATTTATTGACCCTGAAAGGATGAAAGGCAAAGTTGACCTCGGCAGAATTTGAACTCAGAACATAAAGACAGACGAAATACCACTAAGCATATCACCCAGTGTGCTAACGTTTCTGCCAGCTCGCTGCCTTTGTCTTTCCATATATTGTAAAAGCCTCTTACATCTCTCTTTATAATTGGCAAATATGTGTTTTCACACAGCACATTATCACTTCTTTCTTTGTGACCCTTTATGAAACTTTTGTAATTTTTTCTGTATCTCTTTGAGCCCTTGTAGTAAATAAAACTGACAGAATTGTTAGAGTTTTTGGTAAACATGCTTTGTGATATTTATTCTGACTCTTTACTTTCTGAGTTAAAATTCTGCTGCCTTTCATCCTTTCGGGGTCAATAAAATAAGTAGCAGTTCAGTACTGGGGTCTATGTAATCAACTAAACCCCTCTTGTTAAAACTTGTATCAAAATCTGAAACCATTATCATTATTATAACCACTACTGTCTCCCTTCAAGTGAAAAGAGGGCAAAAGTATAAACAAAAATACTAAAAAGCTAATTTAAAATGTGATATGCAATAAACTATAAATAATATTAATTGATTATCAATACAGTGTTTTCCTCTAGGAATATGGGATGCAGCTGCAGTCGTTTATTTTTCCTTTCTTCTTGTTTGAACTCTTCAGTGAAAGTACACACTTATCACAGCCTACCTAAAATATCAGTGGTGAAATCCGTACATAAATAATGAGAAAGTATCTCATAATAATTTTATTTTTCTTTAACCGTAGATAGACCATATGAGTGAAGAGATTTTATTTTAATGCCAGGAAGAAGACATTACAAGTAAGAGATGTCAACTGTGTCAGCTAACCTTGTACTTGCATTAGAAAAGTTTTAAATAACAGGACTTCTATTTGATGATGACAGAATATCTTGGATGGCTATACTTGCATATTTTACAGTCACCTAACCTTTTACATAAACATGAAAAAGCTGATGTGTTTAACTTGAATATAAACTGACTGGGGATTATAGCACTGGTGTGATTTCCAGGTCATGATGACTGGCTGTGAATGACCTCCAAGATTTTATGGACTATGAATGAAGTCACTAGCTCTGATTTATGTTACTGGTATGAACTCATGTCATGACTACCTGTGGATTATATCAATGGAGAGTGGACTTTGGGTCATGACTACTGATTAGAGCACTGGTGTGATCTCCAGGTCATTACTGAATAATGTTTGTTTCCACAGTACAGCTTTCCTATGACTAGGAAGCTACTTTAGAAAAATAGCCATTACTGGCTATTGATGATATCATTGGAGTGGTCTCCAGATCAAAATCTTGACATATTTGTATAGAAATTCTAGGTTTACTAAGACGTCAGTACCCTTCTCACAGTCTTGTTATGAGAGTTGAAAGGCATGTAGAACACTTTTGATCCCACTTTGGCTGAGAGAATATAATCAATTTGACTACCATAGGGACTATACTCCAATTTAATTCCCTCAGTATTAGCCTCTTCAAGGTCATTCACAAGATTTCTTCCACAAATGCATAAATTACAGTGCTCTGCACACTCTAAGCATGCAACAAAAACAACAACAGTAATAAATATATACATATAATTTAACACATTCTGCACACAAAATCAATATCAAGGCACCATTTATCAATGGATTTGTTAGTTTCTAAAACATTTAAAGTGAAAAGTTGATCCGAAGAAAATATCAATCTCAAAAGTAAAGATCTGAAAAATATATGCAAGACATTAAGTTCCTGTTAGAAAAGGTCAATAGTAAAATGGGAAACATGCCAACTGCTTGAACAAAACAGCAAATAGCTAAATTGCCAACAACTGGAACCACATAAATTGGTTTAGTAATATAAGCTTGCATAAATATCTCTGACTTTTAATATATATGAACAGATATAGCTTGTATATGCATATAAATCAGAATAATTTTGATGAAGATGATAGTAGTTTTATGAGAATGAGTGTGTGATTAAAGATGCATAAATTATATGTATGAGATAATATGCACATACACTTACATATAAACACACACACATTCACATACAAAGGCAAACAGCTAAGTGCCATCCAGATTTCACACCATCTATTTATTCATGGGGTCAAAAGTGTCACATAGTAAAATGATTGTAAAGGGAGAATAAAACAGATTATAAGACATGCTTGTTTGCCACTTTAGTTCTTGCTGAAAATGGATACAAGATTTTCTAAATGATATAAAGCACCTCCTGTTTATTGGCCTCTCCATCTCTCAGACTGGTCTCAACTGGTTAACAGCTCAGTAGATTAGTCAATTAGAAAGACCAATATGAGGAAAATATTGATTCAGAACTTTTCAATGATAGATAATATATTATTTTTCGGCAACAGAGGAGGAAAAAGAAATAGACTTGAAGAAAGAAAGGAAAGCTTGTGAAAGAGAATAATGGTGAATGAAAACTGTATGAGTTGACTAGGAAGGGATGAGATGCAGAAAAAGAAGTAGTGAAAAGTGTAAGTGATATTAATAAAGATGTAGAAAGAGGTGTGTAGGCAAAGGTCTGTGGGATGGAACAATATTAAAGTCAAGAACGCACTAAATCAACATGTGCTCCCTAGACAGTGAAATACATCCATTATTCATGAATATTTGTTAGTGTAGTCTTTAAGGTAAAGAGCAGTAAAAGAACACCGATTCAGAACATTTATCATGATGCAAGAGGTGGTGGGTTGTTAGTGGAAGTAAGGAGGGAAATCAATAGTTTAAGATAGGGAATCAAAACATAGGATAAAAGTAACTGAACTGTTGTTATAAATATTTACACTAGACAAAACAGAGAAGAATGAAACAATTCAATAGACAATCCCTATGTAGATTCCCCAAGAATTCTTTTATAAAAGAGCAAATTCCATTGGAGAAAATGACTCAACAATACAGCTAAATTTCTTAAATTGATGTCTTGTTTATTGAAATAAGTCAAAGCTAAATGATACTTGTGTCAATGTATTACAGAGAAGAGTATCATCTTATAATACAGCAATAGAACTTATACCTTTATATTAATGTAGCTTATTTAAAGAAGTCATAAGTCTTTCTGTAATGGGGGTGTTGGGGGTAGTGGGACTGTTCTGGTCTCATGTGAAGTAAATAATTAATATTTATAGCTGATAAGAAAGTAAATAAATAACACAAGAACAAATAATTAATGTTTTACGAAGCAGAATTGTGTATTTCTTTACAGAAAAACAAGAAATAAATTATTTCACATCAACTAAGCAATATATTTCTAAGTTTCTTAGAAATGAAAATATTAATAATATAGCAGTCTGACTGGGACAAAATTAATATACCTGAAACATTCTATAGAGTCTTCAACTTAAATTGAACTTCTTTTATAATCAAGGAAATCAATATGTATCAATAAAACATTGATCACAAGAAAGTTATTTAAATTTAAAGCTACTTTCACAAGTGGTATCTATTGTTTTTCCTCTTTTATGAATGAAACTTTGACTGGACTTTGTCAGTTGTTTTCAAAGATTTTCTTCAAAAGCCATACTTAATTAAAGTTTCAAAATGAAAGCTGCTATAAAAATCGAATTTTTTAAATTTACAAATTCATTTCACCAACATTGGGTGCAATAAATGTTAGAAATGATGAAAACACTGAAAGAAAAATGGGAAAAAGATGACAAATGACAGGGATGGACAGTAGTAGATGATAGTTTCAGTATTCATTAGAAAATCTTTTACATATTTCACAATTGTAATAATGAGCAATTGAGTGGCACAACCATAAGAATATTGAGCAATGTTCTTTGTGGCATTTAATTTTTGCCCTTTTAGTTCAAAATTCAAATCATACTGAGTTCAAATCTAATTGCCTTTCATCCTTCTGAGGTAATTAAAATAAAGGATCAATCCTGGTGTCTCCCAGGTTTCTTCAAGAAAGACACTGCAGCAAAGAATCCCAAACAAATTTTACTTAGTACTATTTACACTTTAAGGCCAGATGAGGGTGTAAATCCTAACTATTGTAAAGTCTAGTGAGGAGTAGTAGCCCCTAAATATCATTAGTTTCAAAAGACACAGTGATGGAACAATGCTAGACAAATTCTATAATTATCAGGTTAAATGGTACATCTGTCATCTAGCCCAACATGATGGAAAGAAGATGGCGGAGGAGGAAAATGATGATAATCAGATTGACAATCAATTTGTAAAACAAGCTTCTATCAGTACAATCAGCTTACAAGATTAGTGGCATATTACTTGCTCTCTCAACTTTTATAAAAGTAACCGACTGTCTCTTTTCCCTTAACTACTTCTCTGTTAACTGTGGTGAACGAACATAGCTCACTGTCTTATTTATTGATCCCTTTTATCTTCCCTTCCTCTCCCTCTCTGAATTGTTTGCTGTATCTTTCTGGTAAATTTTACTTTAGAGTGTATCATCATTATTTAACATGTCTTCCATGTTCTTATTTATGTATTGGGTTGGCAAGAAAGTAACTTCGTCTTTGCGCAAATAGATAGAGTTACGATTTTTTTGAATGACTTTTGTCAATGTTATGATGTTTTCCTTTTGATATTTGATAGCCGTTACCTTTAGCTTACTTTAGTAGTAAATTGTGCGTAATTTTATTTACAGCTGTTAGTTCAGTGTCAGTTTTAACATGGAGTGCAAAAACGAATATTTTCACCACATTTTGATTTTTTATTTCCGTAAAAGCAAGAAAGCTGCAGAGGCTCATAAAGAGATATGTGAAGTTTATAGTGTTAACAGAAATGGTTTAAAAAGTTCTGTTCTGGAGATTTTTCATTTAAAGATGACCAATGTTCTGGTTGACCTGCTGAAGTTGATGATGACCGAATCAAAGCCATAATTGAATCTGATTGTCATATAACTATGTGAAAGATTGCAGAGAAAAATGTATCACACACAAGAATTGAAAACCACTGAAAATGTCTTGGACTCGTTAAGAGGCTTGATATTTGGGTTCCACATAAATTGAAAGAGATTCATTTAACACAACTAATCAATATTTGCAATATGCATCTCAAATGCTATGAAATCAACCATTTTTTGAAACAAATCATCACGGTGATGAAAAATGGATTATCTACAATAATATCAATCAAAAACGATCATGGTCCCGAGTAATGAACCAGCACAAACCACATCAAAAGCTGAATTGCATCCGAAGAAGGTTATGCTGTCAACTTGGTGGGATTACAAAGGTGTTGTGTATTTTGAGCTGCTTTCTAAGGAACCAAACAATCAATTCAGATGTTTACTGTCAACAGCTAATGAAACAAGAGGAAGCAATCAAAGAAAAATGGCCAGAATTGGCAAATCATAAAGGAATTGTGTTCCACTTCTTAAAGACTCCGCCGGTTACGACGACGAGGGTCCCAGCTGATACGATCAACGGAACAGCTTGCTCGTGAAATTAACGTGCAAATGGCTGAGCATTCCACAGACACGTGTATCCTTAACGTAGTTCTCGAGGATAATCAGCGTGACACAGAGAGTGACAAGGCTGACCCTTTGAAATACAAGTACAACTCATTTTTGCCAGCTGAGTGGACTGGAGCAACGTGAAATAAAGTGTCTTGCTCAAGGACACAACGCGTCGCCGGGAATCGAACTCACAACCTTACGATCATGAGCCGAATGCCCTAACCACTAAGCCACGCGCCCTCACTTGTGTTCCACTATAACAACACTAGACCACACACGTCTTTGCTGACCCCTGAAAAATTATTGGTGCTTGGTTGGGAAGTGATATCACATCCACCATGTAGCCCTAAACTTGCACCATCAAAACACCATTTACTTTGAAGTTTGCAAAATTCTTTGAATGGTAAAACTTTCAATAATGATGATGACCTGAAATTACGCTTGTTTCAGTTTTTGGCTGATAAGGATCAGAAGTTCTATGGGCGCAGAATCATGAAGTTGCTAGAAAGATGGCAAAAGGTCATCAAGCAAAACGGAAAATATATAATTGATTAAAATTCATTCTTTGTATGAAAAAGAAAATAACTTTTATTTCACACTAAAAAACCGAAATTACTTTCTTACCAACCCAATATAATATGCATATGCTCATTCATTTTTGCATATTAACATTACATAACTTCTGGAACCTGCTCATTTTCCCCTTTCCCCATTTTCATACAACTTTTGCATTTAATGCCCACATTTTGCTACCATGCAACACTGCACTTTGTAAACAAGCGTCATACAATCTACTTTTATCTCGTAAGAGAATCCTGTTATTGCTTGTTGAACTTTTTCACCGTGCTCTTACACTGGATTCATGGGGACACAGAAATACTCAGAATGGTTTGCTTACTATATGACCATTAAGAGTGATTAAATCTCTAATTCCTCTGTGGGTGTGTGTGTGAGGGAGGGGAGAGAGAGAGAGAGATAGAGAGAGAGAGAGAGAGAGAGAGGAGAGAGAGAGAGAGAGAGAGAGAGAAACCTTGTAGTCAAGTCACTGCTTTTGAAAATCAGGGCAGAAAGAACTAAAACTGTTATAACAGTCATCTGTCTAGGACAGGATATGTCTGACAAGAAACAATATATGCAATTCATCAATGCTTAATTCTGTTAATGAATTGTAAGCCTGTGGTTTTGATACCTATGCATTGCATTATAAGGATAGACAGTGTTCCTTACATAGTTGTAACAGTTAATATATATCATCATCATCGTTTAGCATCCGCTTTCCATGCTAGCATGTGTTGGACAGTTCAACTGGGGTCTGGGAAGCCAGAAGGCTGCACCAGGCCCAGTCTGATCTGGCAATGTTTCTACGGCTGGATGCCCTTCCTAACGCCAACCACTCCGTGAGTGTAGTGGGTGCTTTTTACGTGCCACCGGCACAGGTGCCAGACAAGGATATGAAGGTAGCAAGCTGACACAATTATTAGCATGTTGAACAAAATTTTAAGCGGTATTTGTTTTGGCTTTATGTTATGAGTTCAAATTATGCCAAGGTTGACATTGCCTTTCATGCTGTCAGGGGTTGATAAAATAAGTATCAGTTGAGCACTGGGGTTAATGCAATTGATTATCTCTCCCACAAAATTTCAGGCCTTGTGCTTATATTAGAGTCCATATATATATAAATATATAAGAGGGTAGTGTGTGATTTGAGGAACATTTGGTTGCTACCATAGTATAACAGTGATGATATTAATGAACAGATCTTCTCTAAAACCACTATTTTTCATTTAAAAGATTATAAGATGATGGAAATATCAAAACACAATTATTTAATACAAATGAGAGTGAAACTTAATGAATTCAGACAAAATGGTCTAATGGATAAAGTATTGAGCTACCAGTTCAAAGATCTTGAGTTCAAATCAACAGGAAGTACTTTGTAAGAAATATGCCAAATACACTGCATTGTTTACCCAGGAATATGTATCAGTTCATCTAGGAATGTTATCTGTGATAGGCTTACATTCTATTCAAAATGGAATAATTATCAGCTTAATACCATGAGGTCGTCTATATTACTTGGAGGTAACTGGAGATATTTAGACTTTTCTGAGTACAACTATGATAGATCATTATTAACTAATTAGGACAAATAGCAAGACTGTAGCAACTGGTTACAACAAATGGCTTCAGTCTATAATTAAGACAAATGGTGGGGTAGTACCAGTTAGGAAAAATACTAAGCCCACTCTCTGTGGGAATAATACTAAGTTAAGCAAAATAGCAACATTGGGCTAGCTAGCCAGGATACACTGGAGGACTTTACTATCTAGCTAGTACATATTGGAAGACTGTATTAATCAACTGTGCAAAGTAGAATAAGGAGCAAGAACATAATAGTTAGGACAAGCAGTAGGATTTTAATAATTATCTAGGAGGTACACAAGGATCATAAATTAATAATACTAAAGAGGACAAAGAACAAGACAGTATTAATAGGCTGGGACACATTGAAGAACTGTATGAAATAATGGTGCAAACTAGAATGATGAGGAAGAATATACGTACCAGCTGAGACAAATAGGAATTTAATAATTATCTAGGGCATACACTAGGACTTAATGACTAACTGCACTCACTGACAAACAGCAGAAATGTAATTACTAGCTTGGACAAACAAAAGAACCTTACTTATTAGTTAGGACAAGCAACAGTGTTATACAAACTAGCTAGGACAAATGTTAGGACTGTAGTAACTAACTAGAACAAACACCAGAACTGTACTAACTCTGTAAAATAAACAGTAGAACAGTTGTAACTAGCTAGGGCATATGACAAACTGCAGTGATGACAAATAAACAGAGAAGTATATAGAACTGACAAACTGCAGTGATGACAAATAAACAGAGAAGTATATAGAACTATCTGAGAATGGAGATATTAAGGAAAGGTGTAACTAAGCAGCTTAGAACACTGAAACATCTGGGGATGAAACAAACGAAACTAATTTCACTGCTGAAACTATGTCTGTTGTTGAATATGAGTTCCCACACTGCAATAACTAGATT
This sequence comes from Octopus sinensis, assembly GCF_006345805.1. NCBI lineage: Eukaryota > Metazoa > Mollusca > Cephalopoda > Octopoda > Octopodidae > Octopus > Octopus sinensis. The sequence goes on along the minus strand of NC_042997.1, from coordinate 128,558,207 downwards.
ATTTATTCTAACATACTCAGTTGATTTCCTAACTAAACATGTACAATGATTGGAAGTTATATGGTCTCTCAACCAATAAATAAGGTAAAAAAAAAATGACGGCAGGTTGGACAAAAGGAAAAAAACGTTTTCTTTTCTTTTTTTAAAAAAAAATTCTTTTTCATGAATGTTAAAATGAACAAGTAAAACCTAAACTGAAACCATATTGATGATTGCATCAGCAGAGGTTTATAGCAAGATCATTCTGCTTAACCAAGCAAGGTTGAAAATAATGAAAATGTCTTCAAAAGTGAACTCACATTTAATACTGACATGATAAAGGAAAACTGAAATGTTCATATTTGGTAAAAATAATAATAATAACAACATAAAAAGGCGCAGGTATTAAAAGCTATTTATCATGACTTTTTTTTTACTAGAAAACAATATGTGCATAAATATGTGTGTGTATGCACACAGATATATATTTCAATGTATTGTTTTATATATATGCACACACACACATTATTTGACATATATATATATATATATATACATACAAATATATACATGTGTGCCTGTTTATCTGCCTACATATATCTATCATGGTGATGATGTATATATGCATGTATACATATGTATACAATAATGCAGGCATAGCTGAGTGGTTAAGAAATATTCATTACAATACTGATGTACTGGGTTCAATTCCAATGAGGAACCTTGTACAGGTATCTTTTTTTACCTTATCCTTGAATGAAACTAGATAGATGAAAGCCGTGTGAAAGCCTGATGGATGGACTGCATCTGTAATGTAAGGGGCCAGCCTTGTCACATACACTGTGTCACACTGATTCTGCTTTAGTATTACATTAAAGCCACAAGAGTCCACGGAATACTCAGCCACTTACATAAAAATTCATTGACTATGTGCTTCGTTTTATTGAATTGGAATACTCATCATCTGAAGTGACGAAACCATTGAAGATCTGTTAACTTGTGTAACATATGTTGTGTGTGTGTGTATGTATGTATAAATGAATGTGTATTTATATATATATATATATGTGTGTGTGTGTGTGTGTGTGCATGTATATGTATATATGTGTGTATATATATATATATTATATATATATATATATATATATATATATGTATATATATGTATATATATATGTAGAGAGAGAGAGAGAGAAGAGAAAGAGAGAGGCATAATGTAGATGCTCAATCACACACGTGTGTGCAGATGGTGGTGAAGCAAATATGATATTGATGATGTAAAGAAAATATAATGGAAAGTAAAAATATTGTTGATTGCGGGAGCAGAAGGTGGGGACAGAGGCAGGTAATGTTAAAGAAAGTGGAATGAATAGAAGAGAGAGTGTGAGTAGAAAGTGGAGTGAGGCAGTGAGCCTAAAAGAGACAGAAACTGTGTGTGTATGTGTATTTGTGTGTGTATTTAAGGTACTTAGTAAAGAATGATTCCGTGGAAGAGAGAAGCAGAAAAAAAAAAAAAAATGTACAATCTCATTTTCTCAGACATCATTTTTCCATGTAAAGTAACGAAATCAAACTGAAGGGGTTTTTCTTTCTGTCTTTCTTCATCACTTTTCCTTTTTTTCTTCTTTTTTTTTCTATTGCTTCACTGATGTTTAAAAGCCTTGGATGTTCTTGGAATATTCATCCCCTGACTTCAGGGCACCCACAAAGATGAACATTATCAAGATTCTTTTCAAAGAATGTTCACATTCGATTACATGTAGAGAAGATTTATGTAAAATACCTGCCAATATCATCATTATTGTTATTACTATTATTATTTTTTGATACAATTATGATTACTATTATTATTGTTGTTCTTGTTATTCATGTTGCCATTATTTAGTATTTTCTTATCCATTTTTTTTCTTTTAATTTTCTCAGCATGTTTTTCATCTTCTGTGCAGGTATGAAGAAGTGCATAACCATGTGATATTTTGTGGTCAGTTGGTTTATAACTGACATGCTGATAAGAGCAGTTATTTCCATTGTACGTACCTGTAAGCAGCTACAGCTAGATAGGCATCAGAAAAATTTCCATTTTGTATAAATTCTGCATTATCAACTAAAACACAAAATTTTCTAGCTAGCTATCAAGCAACTGAAAACATTATGTAGAGTGTAATGTGAGGTAAAATAAAAATTATAAATAATTTTTTAAAAGATTACAACATAAAACGTCATTCTAAATGGAGGATTTTCTTTTAAAAAATAATTCTACACATCATTATACTTCTATATTTCACATTTATTATTTAGATAAGTCTTTTAAATCACCTTTTTTTCCCCCCCACTACTTCTATGTCTTTTTCTATTAGGAAATATCTCCTTCATCTATAGACTGATGACATATATTTCAGAATTCATATATCACCAATCCAAGCCAATTATTCATTATTATGTTATTATTAAAAAGTGCAAAGAAAAAAATGAAACAGTAGGTATTTACATTTGGTAACTATGATGATGATGATAATGACAATGATGGTTGTTGTTGTTATTGTGGTTATTATTATTATTATTATTAGTAGTAGTAGTAGTAGTATTAGTATTCATTTACTGGTTACGCACATTATAGGCAAAGGATTGGCAAAAAATAGTTGGGGTGTCAGACAAAATGTCTAGTGATATTAACTTAGGGCCCTTTCACATTCAGCGTTCAAACCCTGCTGAGGTTAACTTTTCTTTTGATCCTTCTGAGCAGGTGGAGGCTGATCAAAGTGAAATAACAAATTGAGTTAAATGACCGACCACTTTTACCCAAATCTGTGGCTTTGTTCCCATGTTTGAAATTATTATTGTTGTGTTGTTTACTTGAATGGGCACTTGTAACAGAGTTCCAGAAAAAAGTTATATCTTACAATGTTTACTTGATTAAGCTGATTTTTTTCAGAAACAATGGACATCAAAATAATTAAATGTCTTATCCCCACATTAGCTGGTATGTGAAAAAAATATTTGTCCTTTAACATTCTATTGTCTACATATTCTTTTGTAAAAATTAATTTCGCTTTGTTTATTAGTTGTTCAATATAGCTTATCTCTGTAGTAGTTACAATGATGGTAGCAGTGAACACACCCATTTCTAGCAAATTTTTGCAGACATAGGGTCACATTAAAGGAAAGATTCCACACCAATAAATACATAAATAAATAAAAAAGACAGAAACGCAGCTGAGAAGCACAAAAGTGAAATGAAATGTAAACATAAATTTAAATAACACCAAAAAAGCATCACTGACAACATCAAAATCTTTTACTAGCCTTGTGATACCCAAAAATGTTACTAGACATATATCAGCTCCAGGTAAAAGAATGTGTAGAAGTATATCACAAAAAAGAATGACTTAATGGACAATGAATTTACCCAAGACTAGGCAAAGAGGAAAGTAACATAACTCTGTCAATAATTAAAAGGAGCTCCCAAATACTCCTGAAAGTGCAGCTGGGGGATGAATGATATAATGTGGCCAAGGCATAGTATATAGGAATGTGTACCAGGTCTTTAAGACTGAAGTTGAACCAAAGAGAAAAGCAAAGTTAGTGTACCCCATACCTGTTTCACAGGTTGATGTTGCAGTACATGGAGAAAAAGAATATGATGTTCATGGTCACTGATATTGAAACTATGGTTGAATTTCACTGGACATTCTCTTGGCAACACAGTATAAGCAGGTGTTGAGTACAGAGGTGATCTACAACATGTAATAAAGTGGAGGTCTGTATGGATACATCTAGGTCCTAATGATCCTGGAAGGCTGAAAGTTAAGCTGGAGTTGGATCTCATTGTGGGAGAGGGAAGGAAGTTAATCATACTGGCATGGCTGGACAGAAAGCACATATGTTACATGTGTGGGACTAAAATCCATTTGATAGTCTTCAGGCCTAAAACTGCAGAAGGTATTGGTAGATAGTAGAAACAATAACAACAGCAAGGCTCTGAGGAGAGTATCATAGCTGTTGTTGCTGCAAATGTTATTTCTATAGTAACAAATTACAACACTAAGGCTAGCCATTCAAAATTACTTCTTCCCCAGTGCCACTGGCACTCAGTGACAACAAGTAGGACACTTTATTTTTTATGTTTAATCATTTTTTTAATGATTTATATAGGAGGAGGTACCTTTACACACCATTCCTTATTGGCAAAACTGATGTAGTTGATGCTCAACTTTATCCTTCCTCTGTGGGTTGACGAGTATAATATAAGCTTAAGAGGAAATTCCAGAAGTCTAGGGGAAAAAAGGATCAGAGAAAGATTTTGTGTAAAGTTTGAGGGTGAGTGTGTTTGATAAGAGGAATGGCTGGTGGATGAAAAGAGTAGAATTGAGTGGTGGTGAAATGCAGTTTTTTTTTGCTCAGAGGAGCAGATAACATTATAACAGGAGTAAAGAAAGTGTCATAATCTGTAATTTCAAGGAGCCAATATCCAACCACAGACATATTTCACACTTCAGAAGTTGTCGACAAAGTTGTTTTATCCACATTTTGTAACAAGTGCACAGGTTCCAGAGACATTTGTAATCTCATATAATTCAGCTGTTAGTAATTAGCATAACAATTTAAGACAATTACAGAATATGAAATTCTACAAAGAGACAGAGGGAATGAATAGGATGTCTATGACTCAGTGGTTTGGGTGTGTTAGTGGAATTTTTGGGGTGTGGTCTGGGAGGTGTGTGTACATGTGTAGTAGCAGCCCTATCCCAGGAGGTAGATAAGACTGCAGTGTCAGACAAAATAGAATGCAGTAATATGAGTTATGATTTTTCATTAATCATATCACTAATAACATTATTATCATGGCTATGACAATTGCAATCGATATCATTTCTAAAATATTTCACCCATCAATGTTAGCTCAAGAATATAAGGAAACTTGATTAGCTATGTTAAACTGTGGTATTCATAAACTATTTTAGGAAATGACATCATATAACAGACTATTGATATCATGAAAATCTTATTAGGACAATAACATAATAATAATGATGTTATGACAAAGACATAACGATAATAGTGTATGATATTGACAGTATAACAAAATTAACATGGATAAAGGTAGTGGATTGGGAAAATTGTTAGAGCATCAGACAAAAGAACTTGTGATATTTAGTTATATTTTTTTATGTTCTGAAATCCAATTCTATCAAGATTAACTTTGTCTTTGATCCATCTGGGATCGATAATGTAAGTATCAGTCAAGTACTGAGTTGTTTAATCGATAGTCTTCCCCCGTAGAATTTGCGGCCTTGTATCGGTATTAGAAATCAATTTTATGACTATGATAATGATATAGTATGCTAAGGATATTATGATAAAATATATGATAAATATATTATAAAATATTGTGATAATTATATAATAATAGTGAAATAATGAAATGATTAGCTAACAATATTATATATGGTGAAGTGATAATATTGTAGGATAGAATATCATACTACAATGATTTAAAGGATATGGTATGGTTTGGCACTAATAATTGCTATCAGTGTATAGTGTAACAATTATATACATTTACATATGATATTTTGGACATCATATGGTATGACAGTGATAGTACAAAGCATAGAGAGGTAGTGATAACAGTGGTTACAATATGGTGCATATATGATATTTTAGGATATGACATGACAATGATATTACAGAATATGGTGCAGCAGAGATAGTATCATCGTCATTTAACATCTGTTTTCCATGCTGGCATGGGTTGGATGGCTTGACAGGAACTGATAAGCCAGAGAGCTGCACCAGGCTCCATTGTCTGCTTTGACATGATTTCTACAGTTGGATGCCCTTCCTAACACCAACCACTTTACACAGTGTACTGAGTGCTTTTTTATGCTGGTTGTGTTATGTGGGGATTTTAAGACATAAATATCATGTTTCTTTCCATTATTGTGGTTCTTTATCATCTACAATAAAATATATTATGCAGTCAATTAATCTGCTAGAAACAGTAGACAAATCCTTCTTTTACTATTTACAAAATGAAGGGTACATTGGATAGTGGTGTATTCCTAGATACATTCTGTCTGAATAAACAGGAACATCTTTAATAATAAATATGTTGGATCAGGAGACGAATCAATGTCAAAATGACAACATTTAATTCCATAAAAACTTTGAAGGCCTAAATAATTACACTAATTATTTATGCCAAAGCTTGATAAAAAAATGATACTAGCAATACAGTCAAGATGATGCACTCAACCGTAGACTCCTTGTAGTTAATTATTATTATTATTATTATTATTGAGTGAGAAAACAGTGCATGCCATCAAAGTGACACTGGAGTACAAATAGATCCATCATAATGACTCATCTGATAAGAATATGTCAGGCACATGCATCACAACCATATGTGTGTGACATGGTGATCTCACACCAAGATAAACAGCACATGATTTTGCAGATGGGGCTCAGTTAGAATTTTCTTCAGGTTGAGTAGCCCATTCCACACAAAAGGTCCCTGAATATGGTTTGTCTACGGATGATGAACGAAACACCCATGTTTCTAGATGTGAATTATTCAAACATGAAAGAATTCCTCTCAGCACATGGCTATGATACTCCTCCACTACTGTTTCTGATCAGAGATGCACATATTGTCTGCCACTAAGGGACATGTTCAACTGATTATGGTCAAGCAACTGACAAACAAGTCTGTGGTATTGAGCAGAATATTTGCTGTTGCCCATCTTTTACACCAAAACAAAACATATACATGATAACACTTCCAATCAGTTAAGATCAGAAGTCATGAGACCCACTGCCTTGCACTGCTGGCAGAATTGTTAGCTTAACAACATTTCATCTGTCTGTATGTTCTGAGTTCAAATTCTTCTGAGGTCAATCTTACCTTTCATCCTTTTGGAGTTAATAAAATAGGTAGCAGTTTATTACAGGGGTTGATGCAATTGACTTATACCTTCCTCCAAAAATGCTGGCTTCATGACAAAACTTGAAACCATTATTACTGTTATTATTATTATTATAAAGAGAATAACCATTATATTGTGCATCACCTGCAGATTCTTATCTCAATATTTCATGTTTGAATTAATATAAAAATCTGCTTGAAAATTCATAATTTTTAACATGTTGTCATGTTTCAATGTAGGTATAGCAGCGGAACAGAAATCAAAAATTCACAAGATGCAAACAAACAACTATAGAAAATCTAAATGGAATAAAAGTTTTATAAAAGGAAACATTTACAAATATATCTGACCCTTGACGAAAAGTTATTTCTAAGATCAACTCTATAATAGAAGGTATTCATAATTAAATGATCCATTTATTCTGATTGCAAAATATAAGTAATTGCTTCAATTCAAGTCGATTTCAGATAGTTTCAACTCTTGATACCTTGTAATTACTTTCACTTTAACTCGAGTTTTCAGTTCAACATACCACTGATGAGATAAAACAGCCATTTACATATATATTTCTTGCTATATTATCTCTTATTATTTCAAGCTGGTTTCAACCATGGAATTGCTGAAATGTTAATTTGTTAAATCAAAATCAGATTCTAAATACTGCCCAACCTCCCTCTTTGTTCAGTAACATTCCATAACATGTGTTGAGATCAATAGAATCTCAAAATGATAGGCTTTGATGCAATGCTTTAATTAACTGTTTAAACAAATTATTTAAATCAGATGTTTGCATAAAACTCATTATGGCACTGACAATATTTCATTGTTTAAGGTAAAAAATGAAATGAAGTACAGAATGGCTAATATATTTCTAAGATGAATCATCAACTATTGTCAATTTAATATTTTTTTTCACATCTTCATATAAATCCTTTTTAGTTTTTTTTTTAGTTTTTATACTAAATTTCTGAGAATATTATGTAGAGAAAACTTTATCTTATATAACTGATTGAGAATTTCCAATCCTTTTAAGAAATTTTTTTCTTTTTGTATTTCCATGCCATTTCACAATACCAGTTAATTTTGCATATGTTTTACAGCTATCATTGCTTCAGCTGGTAATTTCAGATTGATATCCTGGTTTTGATTTATCTATCAGTTTTGTTCTTCTCTTTTCCAATTCCTTATCAGCTACGGACACAATCTGCCATACTGAAAGATACTGAGGCATTTTAAATTGTTATTGCTTATATTAATGCAGATAATATAGTGATACAATTTAGGTGTGTGTGATCCTAACTGACACACCGATTGCATTTTAACAAGTTGTTCAACTCAAAACTGAGTAAAGACTTTAAGGGTCATTATTAGAATATTAGAAACTAGTTTCTCCTGTCATCAGCAGGTATTTCAGTGGGGGCAGTTAATGATTAGAGTAGCCAATCATATGCTCCATAAACGATTTTGAAATACATTGCAATGTCAGGTAACACATTTGTCAATACATTTCAGTTGACATTTACAGCATCTATCTGGTTGTAATCCATTGTTATATGTTTGCCTTTTTCATTTGTTTTCCTCCCCTTTTACCTAGTTACATGATGTATCTCACTATAGTAACACACGCGTACACATGCAAGCACATATATATTAGTGCAAGCAAAGCCATATGATTAAGACGTGTCTTTTGCAGTTACATGGTTCCAGGTTTGACCCCCACTGTACTACTATACACCATCTTCTGCAATAGCTTTGGCTTAAGTATGAGAGTGAAAGCTGGTAGCCAGGAACTGTGTAGAAGCCCATTGTGTGAGTAAGTATGTGTGTGTGTGTGTGTGCATACACACACACAAACACACACATATATATGGGTGAAAGTTTCGAAGTGAAACAGAAGTTTTGATGTGTGACAGAGAAACTATTAAAAAATATCACAGAGAAGTTGCTGTATTAGGAGAGGACTTGAATGTGGGAATAAGTACAGATGGGTTTGATGTAGTCCGTGGTGGGTATAGATATAGTGTAAGGAGTGAAAAGGGTAAAAGGACTTTAGAGTTTGTTGATGGAACTGACTTGTTAATCTGCAATATCTAGTTCCAGGAAGCAGATACTGGTTGAGTAAATGTCAACTGTTGACTATCTGGTGGAACTTAGATGAACCAGGGAGAACCTTTGGGAGGCAAATTTAATACTGGAATAGGAGGTTGATCACTAATATCATTTAGTTGTTTGTGACTAGAGGTAGGTGGGAAACTTAGTAAATGAAATATCAACCAAGGCTGTGTGGAGGTTGAAAGAAGTGACAGTGAGAGAAGCTTTGAGAGAGAAGCTGAGTATGGTAGAGAATGATTAGGTTGTACTTGAAAATGGTTAGAAGTCACTGAAAATAGGTAGTTAGGAACTATTTGAATATATGTGTGGATTGATAAGAAAAACCTTCAACATTTGGAAGTGTGGTGGCGTGATGATGAAGTTGGAAAGAGGATAAAAAGAAAGGGAAAAGCAGAAGTGGCAGTGCATGGAAGTTACCAAAGTAGCCAAGACCACTGTGAAAAAAGATGCAGCCAAGGCACAGGGGGTATATTGGAAAACAATTAGAGAATGTATGGATTCAGAGTGTGGTCAGAGAGAAAGATTTAAGCTTGCAAAACAGTTAGCAAAAGAGAGATGCAATATGACAGGGGTGGGCTAATTGAAGGATAAAATAGGACAAATAGTTGTAGACCCAAATAAATTTAAGGGACAGTGGAAGATATATAAGTATAGAGAGGTTTCTGAATTTGGAAAATGAACAGGACGACAACATAGAGAATGACTCAGTTCTAGAATTGATAGAGGTGGTAACTTAGAGAGAGAAGTTCCAGAAGCAATAACACTAATAAAGAGTAGAAGAGCATCTTCTTGCATTGTTGTCTCAGGCATAACCCACTTAAATTGTACTTTCTTACAAGGAACCTTGCCATTACTTTATTAGTGTAGTCACACTTGGTTTGTTTTTGCATTCTGTAGTATTTACTCGTGCTACCTACATCATACTGCAATCTGGAGCAATATCATAAGATACACATTACACTGTGTCCAAACAGTTAGGCTAGGCTATAGAACAGATGTTGAAATAGTCTCAGACAGCAGTAGCCTTTACAAGCATCATACCAGAAATGGGATTTGAAGAAGTTTATGTAGATAATATTTAGGATTTAATGTTGGTAATAAGAGCCTCACCTGTGAGCATGTTAAAGAGCTGAGAGAGCTGCAAAATTCTAGTTCAAGTAGCATAGAAAGAATTCCTATAAACCAGCTTTAACAACAGAGATCTTATCCAAAAGCTTTAGTGAAGTAACCCATTCTTTAGAGTGATTTTCAGAAAACAATCTAAATTTTGAACGAAGCATGAAAGCTAAAAGATCTGTAATGGTAATGTTGAATTGTTATCGGGAAGAATTAGAAGCTCATAAGAAAAAGGTAATGCAGTCAACACTTGATGTCTTTATTTTTTAAATAAAAATAAAAATCTAACAGAACCAGTAATACCATATTTTTTGTTATTGCTTTGTACTTTTTACTTTTGGCATAAAGAAAGTATCTTTTTTTATTGAATTACACATAATTTTGTTCAAAGGATATTTTATTTTATAATGTGTGTATACTTTTCTTTGAATTACATATAATTTTGTTCAAAGGATTTTTTCCATATATCTAGAAACATTGTAAGCCTACTGCATTTTAAATAAGTGTATATTTCTTTCAATAATTGAAAAAATAAAAAAAACTATTTGCATAAAAATTATGTTTTACCTTCTAACAACAAAGTTTCTGATAGCAAAGTAAACAAGTGAAACATTAATGTTATTAATCAAGGTATTGGTGCATATTACACACACACAAGCATACTATACATATGCACACAAACATGTGTGCACGTGAGTGTGTGTGTGTGTGTGTGTGTATACAGGGTGCGATGGGTAAATTGTTGCCATTTTAAATATTTTATTTCACACATGTGCATTGTTTGTTTTCGATTTTGTCGTTGGGCACTGTCTGTGAGAAAAGCAGCACCATGATGCAATTCAGTGTGTCAGAAATTTGGAAATGACATAGTGTACTGCTTGGTATTTATGCTGGAAGCTCCAATTCAAACTGATGGTGAACACAGAACAACCGTTGGCTTACCATATCCCCAAAACATGTACCGAGAGTGATAAAAATCAAACATCCAGTCAACATCATGATGTTTGGAGTGATCACTAGCGATGGCGATGTCATGCTTCCATTCATCTTATCATATGGCCTCAGACTCAACACGGAGGCCTACATCAAGGGCCTGGAGGAGGTAGTGTTGGCCTGGGTCGAAAGGGTGGCTAAAAGAAGACCTTATGTTTGGCAACAGAACTCTGTACCATGCCACACAAATAGGAGAATCCAGTCATGACTGTCAGACAATTTCTGCAACCACATCACTCCTAACATCTGGCCACATAACTCCCCAGACTATAACCCCCTTGATTATTATGTGTGGAGCACAGTTAAGTGAGAGACCAACAAAACTCCTTGTAACTCCAAAGATAAACTGAAGGCAAGGATTATGGCAGCATTCACCAACTTAAACAAGGAGACCGCCCAGAAGAGATGCAGGAGATTTCGAAGATGTCCCGAGGCTGTGGTTGAAGCCAATAGCGATTTTATTGAATTAATTTACTCTTTAGTATTTGAAGATATTTTTATGCTATCTTTGTAAGTATATCTGTTAAAATGAGATGTCAGTATTATTTTCATTTTTGCGTAATTTAGACAACAATATATTCACTGTACTCTGTATTCATATGTATAACTGCCTCGATAATTGAAGAGATGCCGGTGCAGGTTTCTGCCCCGACATCCGAAACTCATTCTCCATGCTGGCATAAGTTGGATGGTTTGACTGGAGCTGATAAGCTGGAAAGCTGCACTAAGTTCCAGTCTGATTTGGCATGGTTTCTACAGCTGGATGCCCTTCCTAACCTATTACTACTACAACAATCACTTGCATGCAAATATGATTTAATAGCACATACCATACTTTCTGCTAATTGTTTTAAGTGCCAATGTAGTGTCTAGCAGATATAAATATCTCTTGGCCTTCCAACCCACAGATCAAACATTTACAAGGAAGGGTTGAACCACTACTAGGCCAGTAGTCTTTTGTGGATGAGTGGAGTGCAGCAGCATGAAATGAACCTTTCTCAAGGACAGGAAATGCTCTCCAGACAGAGAATCACACTCATGACTGTATGATCTTGGACTCAGCTACTATAGTCCTGAGCTGAGCAAAGTTTTGTGAGTTGATTTGGCAGATAGATAGTGAAAGAACCCCATCATATATATGGGTATTTGTGTGTGTTTGTGTTACTGCTTCCTTGTCTTAACACTGCATGATACCTGTTAATAAGTGTCATTGTCATGGAAATATATATGATCATAGGGAATATTCCCTTATTGGGAAACAGGTGTGGGTTGGCAAAAATAGTGTTATCTAGCTACAGTAAATCTGCTTCAATTAATTCTATCCAACTGCTGTAAGTATGGAAAAGTGAATGTTAAAAACAATTATGATATACACACAAACATGTATGTGAAGATAGACAGACAGATATAATGAAAGAATAGCTAATTATTTAAGAAGCAGAAAGGAATTTGAATTGCAGCAATAAAATATCATTTGGTTTATATTTCACAGTTGGATTATAATGATTGGTTATTGGTCTTATTACAGTGATTGATTATTGAACTTATTACAGTGATTGGTTGTTAAACTTATTATAGTGACTGGTTATTGAACTATTCATAGGGATTGGTTATTGAACTAATTATAATTGTTGGTTATTGGACTAATTATAGTGATTGGTTATTGAAATCAGTTTTATTATAGTAATTAGTTATTGAAATGATCAGTAATTGAACTCATCATAGCCATTATAAATACCAGTTTGAAAGAGAACATAGCAACAGTCCCAACAATAGGATTCAAACAGTACTGGAAATGGTGCACTATACACTCAATTTCCAGATGCTTTGTATATTTGTATATTCAGTCTACCAATAGTAGAAGCATAGCAGGAAGGGATGTTGCACACAGGAAATTTCAGAAGAAATTTTGCATTCATTCACACCTATGTCTATGGGTTTGTTAATCAACATGGCAATGCTAAAAGTGCTTTTGCTTAAGGAGGTATTAATTTTTAGCAAGGTTTTGTTAAGTTTCTATCAATAAAAATTCACTTATTTATTAACTGTAATTATGCATATATATATTTTTTTATTCCATTCTCAGAGTATAACACAGAATATAGATGATTTTATAGTTTAGTCTACAGTAAGAATGGCTCAATATTCTAACTGAATTGTTTAAGGAGATGGGACTGGTACTAGGTGGTTTTGTGAAGTATGAAAACGTGAGATAAGGTTGAAGGAGGTTATGTGCATGGGTCTCAATTTCTACACACCAGTGCCAGAGAGGGAAGACAGAAATTTTACCATACATAGTATATTATTTACTGATATCACAAAATAATATTGCTCTGCAAGTATTCTGTATAATTTGAGATGCTAGATATCCAAATACAACATTTTCCTTTAATAATATCAGCATGTATTCAATTGTAGGCCAATGTACAAGAAGCATAAAGAATTACAATGATATGCAAGCCATGACCTTCTAACAGGTACCCTGCCAAAACATGATACTTGTAGTGAGTTTATTGAATAGAGCAAAGAGGATGAGACAGGTGCTTTCTGCTGTTCTACATCTTGTTCAATCACCATTCCTTAATACTAATGCTATGAGTATTATCTTGAATACTTTCCATTGTACAATAGCAATATTACTGAACCATGCCTCTTCTTCACAATGAAGTCATTTCCATTTCAGTAATATTCCATTGGTGTAATATTGTAGTAGAGGCATCTGTAGATCTTTTTCAGTATAATGAGTGAAGCTGTGAATATACACAAAGTTACCTACAGACAATGTGGAGAAATCTCTAGCTTGAACCTTCATCAAAAGCAGCAGTTATTTATAACTTTTCTTGTTTCATATATAGACTTATATACTGATATAATGTCCATGGATGTTGTTGGGGTTTTGTGCATGAACATTCTTCAAAATGAATGTGTATATTTAAAGCTAAATTAAGAGATCAAAAAGTTGGCTAACTCATCTGACATGGACACTAAAAGTTGCACTACATATAATTGCAGCAATGGTTTATAATTTAAATTACTCAAAATGAGTTTGACTGACATGGACAACAATGCTTTGCATGTCACATGATGCAGATTATCTGATTAACTGTTTATCATACCACAGCTTTGGTTGTATATTCACAACATATATTCAAATAATCAACATTTTAACTCATGGGAGTTATATATTTTTCTGTGATAGGGTAATATCCACTAGAAGTTTAACTTACTATAGCTTAGTATTTAGACTAAATGATCTTCATTTATTAGAAATTGCTATTTTAGGATGGAAATGGGCTGCATGATATATAATTCAATGTTTTTCTGTTGCTACTCCTTAACAAGAAATTGCAATTTTGAAATTGGGTGTCTTAGATTAGAATGAACTGAGAGAAAATGAAATAGTATCAATAATTTCACCAATCTGAATTGTGAATGGTGAATATTTTGTGGATGGTTTTATTCAGTAACAGTTGAAAAAATATACAATATTCTACACATTACTGTATGGTATATAGCACTTGTATGAAATGTCTTACATTCCAGGTTGGTGTACTGTGAAAATAAGCATACTAAGTTATTTTAAAAGACAGCTTGATAAGGACATAATAGTGAAGATGTACTTAACTAGTAAAGAGGGTTAAATTGCTTGAAAATGATGATCTCATACTGCCATTTAGCATGATGCATGCATGTATAAATGAAAACATTTCCGAAAATATCGAAAGATGTTATCTTCAAGATTGTCGAACACAAGACATGTAGTTGAACAAATAGAAAGAACATACCTGATTAATTGCTAAAAATAGAAATCTTTTAGGTTATAGTGTATGCAGCAAGTGTAGTCTCAATGTGGACTTGAACAAGCACAAAGAATTCCTTTGTTTTATGAACGGTGCATATTTGATGTAGTAGGTGTAGTAGTGAGTGACAACAAGGCAAAACAGTTAATGAGTTTAAAAACTAAGAGTTTTTTTTTCTTTTGAGTACTGAAACACTGAAGTTCATTACAAATGTGATTTTAAAAAATCAATAAAATAGCCAATAAAGAAATAATTGAAAGTGCAATGTCATACAAAAATAACAAAGCAAAATCAGGTTTTGGAACTGTGTGTAATATTGTACACAGAAGTAAGCTATACATAGATATGTCTTATGATACTAAACTGTATATAAGAGATGATGTTAAGGTGTATTCTACACTCTTTTAAGTGATGTGTAGATATTGTACATGACATAGGAAATCAAATGTGTAAAACACTGTTGAAAAATGTAATTCCCAAATAATCTAAAATTGCTGTTTATGCTTGCTGAAACTACTGTTAATGGCAGAACTGTTCTTGCAGCTTGCTTGAGAATAATAGCTGGTGAATCTTCTCATCCTGCTTCATTCTATTTTAACATTTAACCCTTTTGTTACCATATTTTTGTTCAAAATGAATTAAGTAAAATATCTTTGTCATTATTAAGCTAGGTATTTGGACCATAAATTAAAATGGCATTTTGACTGAACATTCTAATTTAGTTCACTTTAAAACATGAAGTTTGTATTGTAGAACCAGGGACAATCTCAGGTAGGTTGGTATCAAAAGGGTTAAAACTTGGTGTAAATGCAAAATATATATTTGATGGGTTCTTAAGCTACTTACAATTGTGTTACCTAAATAAAAATATAATAACACTTATAACTTATGGAGCTTCAGTAATGTTAGAAATAAATCAGAGGTTTTGAAAACTATTTTCCTAATTCAGTTGTTTGACAATGTGTCAGCCACAGGCTTCAACATAATGTAGGTGATGTTGCAGATGAAGCTGTAGGCCTGAATCATTTTCAAATATTTTGTCATATAGTGTTTTCCTTATACTTTAAGTTCTCAAAGAATCAAAATGAATCAATAGAATGCACTGATGCCCTTAAGTAGCAATGGTTAAAAATTTATAGTTTTTAGTGTGTGATGGATTGCTTCATCTTACCAACCTACTAAGACACTATGGTAATCTTACAAAGTTATTTGGTAGCACTTTTTGAAAAGCAAGTTCTTATGTTTTAAGATCTAGTATAGAAAGGACAAAATAGGAGGGTCCAAAACCAATGCATTATAATCATTATCTTCTGTAAATAATCTAAGTTTGCTGATGGACAATTTGGTAGAGTTGAATGAACTGTTGCTTGAACTGCAGAACCAAAATAGTACACATAAAGATATTAACCTATCTATCGTGGTTCTGGAATGTCAAATAGTGAAGCCAGGCAAATATTATGCTCGAGTACAGATAGAAATGAACCAGATGATATTTAATGGGATAAACTGAGGGATGGTAAAGTACCTATTAAAGACTGAGTTTCACCAATGATATGAAATCTGGCTACTTGTATTTATGACAATTTCCAATGATAAATGTAGAGAAATCTTATTAACTAGGCAAAGTATTTAGATATTAGTATTCTATAAGATTCACTCTTAACTTTTATGAATAACGATAAACAAGAAATGACAGAACAGATTGGCTTAAATAGTCAGTTATGTATCATAGCTTACAGAGAATTTAAAGCTTCCGAAGGGAAGACAGTTTCTGTGCATTTTTCAGCAACTTCAAATGGCTGTAAGTACAATTCCAGTGTCAACAGCAGATTGTGAAAGGAGCTTCAGTAGCATGAATTTATGTGTTCTCCACCATAAGTAGCACTTCTAACTAATCATCTTTCAACTCTTCTATTTATCAAGTCAGTGGGGCCTCTGGTGAAGACATGATTTCTTAATAGCAGGAAGAGTGACATAAGGAAACTGAAGATTATCTAGCTTTATAGAAGATTCTGTAATGTAAACTGGACAGTAAAATACTTAGCACAGCATTGTCTCTTTAATGAACAAATGTAAATTTAAGAAATTCTGACTGTCATACATTTATAAAGTGTGTGTGTGTGTTTAATATTTTCTTTGTTGAAGGAATTAATTGAAGTAAACATTCTTTTACACTTATTACTCAATACATGATTCAAAAGTAGAACTTTATGTTTTAGAGATCAAGTATTATAATTATTTCAACCTCAAAGATTTTTTAAGTGATTGCACTTGAAAAAATATGGTTGAAATGAATATAGTGTAATCTCTAGAGCAAATGTGCATGTGTGTGTATATATATTTATACATACACACACATATATATGTACATACATCCACACATGTGCACACACACACACACACACACACAATATTTGGTTATATATTTAGTTATATATGAAAACAGTCAAATATTAATTGAAGGATCACCCAATTGTGTATAGCATTTTTTTTTGCAAGCAAAGGTTAGCAGTAACTCAATTACTTTTGTCAGTATGTAAAGCTTTTCTTTGTTTTTGTTTTTTTTTTTCAAGCATTTTACATATGTAGGAGGACTTAGTGGTTGCAATGTAGGTGTGCTTCCATATTATATTCTTGTCATACAATGGAATATCTCTATGGGGTGTTTAATTAGAAGAAGAAGAAGAAGAAGAAGAAGAAGAAGAAGAAGAAGAAGAAGAAGAAGAAGAAGAAGAAGAAGAAGAGAAGAAGAAGAAGAAGAAGAAGAAGACATTGTTCTAAATGGGTAGATTTTATTTGTTCTATTCAACTCACTTTTAAATTGGCTATATTAGGTGTAGGAAAATTAGGTAACAGAGGTTAGATATGTATGTGAGTAGAGGTCAAAGAATGGTTGAATTTTCTGATTTGTGCTCTTTTTTATTGTTCTTTCCTTCCCCTTATTCTATTCCCTCCTACAACTTCATATTTTTGTTCAATCAATTATGCATTAAACATTCTGAAATTAAACATTCTAAAAAGGAGCTTCTTTATATGCCACAAAAAATACACAGTTAAACCACAACCGTATGTCAACCACTAAAGCTTTCATCCTCATGAAGAATGAAAAATAAAAACTGAACATAAAAAATGTTACAGTCTGACAAAGGCAAGTAAGCCAAAACTTTAAAATCACAGGTCAACCTTTGCCTTGTAAATATATAAATATATATGTATATGTTTATGTGTGGTGGGAACACAAACATATAAACTTCTTCATGGAATCTTTTAATTGTAAAAGTACATTATCATTATTATTATTATTATTATTAAACTAAAAGAATTTAAATTTCACTTATATATAAGTACTTTAGTTATATTTATTTGAATAAAAGAATTATAAATTACTGATATACATATGTATGTGTATACAGCCATCATACTCAATCTAGATTATATGTTCTCAAAATGGCCCTGTAAATGAACATATTCTAAAAAATATTACCCAAGGAAGCTTACAATGCTCTGGAAACCTCAGTTGCACAATTTTATTTCACTAATCCCTGATGGATCTCTTTGTGATCTCTGATTATAACCAGATCCTATTTCCTTCACTGGACTTAAATCATAAATTTATTGCTAATATATAAAATATTATGAACATGCTGCAAGATACCTGCAATTCTGTCTTTTCGGATGAAGCACTATAAATCATTTCAACTATTTTAACTGTACTATTTTATCTCCAACAAGATAATTCTTCAGTCATTTAGCACTGGAGGATAGGTTATTTTGCTAATGTTCAAGATAGTCAGGCACCCTACTTCAGTCCAGTGTTTGTTTGTGACAAGAAATACTTCCATAAAACCAATTATGAATTGACATCTTAGATTTAACTAAAATGATCAATAATTTGAGAGGAAAAAAAAGGAAAACAAATACATTGACATCTGTTGCAATTTTCTGTCTCAAATAGCTGTTTATAATGTCTAATATCATTTACATGAAAACTTCACAGTTAATTTAGGATTATTATAATGATTAGTTGTTGAACATGTTTTATAATGATCATCTACAGAACTTTTAATAACAGTCATTGGCTATATAACAATATTTCAATAAACCATCATATAACTTATTATAGTGATAGTTATAGAACATTATTGTGATAGTGATTAGTTATACAACTTATCATAACAGTGATCAGATACATACCATTAATATTACAGAAATCAGTGAAATAATTTATTATTACTAAGATCAATTACAAAACTTATTAAAGTGATCAGTTATAAAACTTATTATTATAGTGACCAGTTATATAACACTAATACATTATTCATTTATGTAACATCATCATTACTGTAATCAATCACTTCTAAAACTATTATTCCAGTGATTGGTTACAAAACTTATTATATTAGCAATCAATTATATAATTTATTTTCAGTTATAAAACTTACAGTGATCAGTTCAATTAACATATTATTATAAAGATTAATTACAAAACTTATTATTGTTATGATGAACTATAGGATTTATTATAATAGCGATCAGTTATATAACATAATTATAACTGTGATCAGTTAGAAAATTTATTATTACAGTGATCTGTTATAAACTTATCAAATTAAAATATTTTTCAATTTTAAAGAGCCAAACTGATTCCACTACAGTTTGTAGACTGAAGCTTGGTTTTGTTGATGTGTCATTTAATTATATAAAAGACAAAGATATTTTTCAAAACATGACAGCAAAAATGATGGTTTGAATAGAAAAACAGCTAAGAGAGTTGGACTTGCAGCATTTAAGTCAGTCTAATGGTAGTGGGGGATAACCCAAGGCTATTTAATTCATATGTAGTGCAGTAGTTTTAGATAATCAATGATTCTACCATCTTGGTACTGTTTAGAGAAGAAAGAGTGATTGAATGAGGTGGAGGAGTGTGGTAGGGAAAATATACAAGTGGCCACAGATAATGTTCAATAATGGCGAAGGAACTATTGACATGGCAAGAGAATTTTTAATATACTTTTCTGACAGTTTGTCAGATTAAAAGAAAAGGTAGAAATACTTCCAGCAGCTTTTTAACTTCATTAGAATATCATGAAATTATTACGATATCTTAAAGAGTCATCATCATAAGCTGTATTTAGAGGTCATTTTTGTTTTAGAGGCATTGATAATGACAGAAGTATCCAAGCAGAAAACAATTTGCTCACTCTAGTAGAAATGGAAATTTGAAAACAGGGGAAGTGACAGGAAATATTAGAATAAAACCTGAAAGAAATGGCATATTCAAGGGGAGGGGGAATTGAAGCAGTGTGCGAGGGTAATGAATTGACGTCCGTAACTATGCTTTTACATACAAAGAAGAAGGGATATATGCATGTGTGTGAGTGTCTGTGTATGTGTGTGTGTTTATGTGTGCGTGTGTGTATGCATGTGTGATAGAGCTGACAAAGATGGGAAATATTTAAATGCCTGCAATTATGTGTGTGCATGTGTGTGTTTGTCACTCTCTACATTTGTACATGTGAATGCAGTGTGTGAATGTGTATGCATCTATGTGTCTGTGCGTATGTGTGAGGATGTGCCTATGTGTATATATATGGGTGCATTTGTATCTCTATATTTGTGTATATGATGTGGGTGTGTAGGTGTATGTATGTGTGAGTGTGAGCATGCCATTGTATGAGTGTGTGTGTGTGTGTGTGTATGTGTGTGTCTGCACGCGCGCGTGAATTATTAAAGCTGTAGAGAAATTAACACAAACTGGAAATGGATATGTTTAAACGAAGAAAAAATCACTGCCAATTAGGATTCATTAGTAGCAGAAAGCATCAGTAGCAGAATGTAATATTAAGGAAAAGTTGGCCAAAATAACAAACAAAAGTAAGTGCTTCGTCCTGTTACTTCAATGTCTTTCTGATGTAAGTTTAAAAGTTCAAGTTTAACTTGAACCAAATTAACATTTCCAAGGATAATAAGTACCAGTACTACTAAACAAGAACACTCACTAACATACATAGATTTGCCACAGGCTGTCATAAACAGCCCAATCTATGGTAAAGTTAGTATACAGCCAACTTTGTCATCATCATCATCATTTAACATCCACTTTCCATGCTAGCATGGGTTGGATGATTTGACTTGAGGAATGGCTGCACCAGGCTCCAATCGGATCTGGTAGAGTTTCTACAGCTGGATGCCCTTCCTAATGCCAACCACTCCGAGAGTGTAGTGGGTGCTTTTACATGCCACCAGCATGAGGGCTAGTCAGGCGGTACTGGATATATATATATATATATATATATATGTAATGTGGAGGTGCAACCGCCCAGTGGCTAGGGCAGCCGACTCGCAGTCGTGGGATCGCGGTTTCGATTCCCAGACCAGGCATTGTGAGTGTTTATTGACCGAAAACACCTAAAGCTCCACAATGCTCTGGCAGGGGGTGGTGGCAATCCCTGCTGTACTCTTTCGCCATAACTTTCTCTCACTCTTTCTTCTGTTGGCCTGCTCGCTTAGCCAGCGGGGTGGTGTCATTTGAAGGCTAAAACAATGCAAAGTACAGTGTGAACAGCGATGTGTAGCAACATTTGATAGCCTGGTCGATCATATGATCAAGTGATATATACATACATACATACACACACACACATATATATATATATATGAATAAAATAGACACACATATATATATATACATATAAAAATAAAGTAGACACATATAGACATGATCGTGTGGTTAAAAACTTTGGTTCATGACCACATGGTACCTGGTTCAATTCCACTGCACAGCACCTCGGGTAAGTATCTTCCATTAAATTACTGATCCATCTTGTGATTTGAAAGTGAATTTGGAATATGCAAACTGCATACAAGCCTGTTGTATATGTACACACATATGTATGCATGAATGTGTATGTGTGTATATATATATAAAGAATATGAGAGGTTTAGTTCACTGGTGATCTAAACGAATGGGTATGCTAAGTAAGTGCTATAATTGGTCATCTGTTAGGGATCTGTATTAGCAGGTATATAATATATTAGAGGGGAAAGGACAACAAAAGCCAAGGCATGATGAATATCTGAAATCATTTGGAATAATTTAATTAGGATAAGATGAATTTGAAGTCTTACAGCTGTTTCTGGGATATCCCAAGTGATAGGCTAGCATCTCCATACACTAGGTACTCTGTCATCAGAGACAAGGTGAGTATGTATCAAAGTTCACAGTTTATAAAGAATAAAATGGAAGAATACAGGCAGGAGAATAAAGTTCACAGTTCATCTTTTTCCAGAGGCTGGTCCGTACTTCCATGAAGGTATGAGCCCTTAGGTATAATCCAGGTAGTATTTTGAATGATGCATTTATGCTGAAGCAATGGATTAAGTAATTAGCTAGCATGTAAATGGTTCATGTGGATGTATAGCATGAGAAAGACAGACATCAGGATAGACAGAAATGGGTTGTGAGTTCTCATCTCTCTTCTATCCACTCACTCACAACCCATTTCTGTCTCTCTTGCATGCAACATCCAATGCTTCTTATGTCCAACATTTCTCTCAGGGCGCTTACACTCTGTTGTGTGTGCACACTAACATTACACATCTGATCTTGGTAGAAAGATTTCTCATCTGACAAAAAAAACAAAGCATGTTCAGTTGGAGGAGATGCTTGAATTTAGTCAAAAGCTTTGTAGAGCAGTCTTTCCCCTTGTTCTTGGTGGCTTGGGATAAAAATTGGCCCTTTCTCATCTTGTATGAGGAATACTGAATGTCTTCATGCATTACCTGCCTGATAAGAAACTCAGACACTCCCATGTACCTGGCAATGGACATGATTGACTTGGAGGGATTATTGTCAATTGCAGCTTGGATCTCACCAACAAATTCAGGAGTTCTTTTCTTATCAGAACAATCAGAGTGAGTTTTCCGAGCTGTCGTACCTTCGTGATCACCATTAGACTCATCCAACTCTTTCTGAATCCTCTGCACTGTCCTCAGATTGACACCAAAACTCTATAAAATGTTTGTGTTGGAACTTCCGATGCAAATGCCAAGCAGTACAGCATGTCATTTTCAAATTTCTGGCAGAGTGAATTGCATCATGGTGCTGTTTTTCTCACAGTAAGTCATCAACTGATCCTATTGTATTGTGTAGTTGGCAAAATAAAAAACAAAATGTGCATGTGCAAAATTAAAAGGCGACAATTTATCCATCGCACCCTATGTGTATGTATATATGTATATATAGTACCATCTGACTGGCGCCTGTTCCAGTAGTGCATAAAAAGCACCATTCGAGTGGGCTGATGCCAGTGCTGCCTGACTGGCACCCATGCAATGTAAAATGCACCCACTACACTCTTGCAGTAGTTGGTATTAGGAAGGGCATCCAGCTGTAGAAACCTTGCCAAATCAGACTGGGGCCTGGTGCAGCCTCCTGGCTTACTAATTTTCAGTCAAACCGTCCAACCCATGCCAGCATGGAAAGCGAGCCTTAAACAATGGCGACGATACTAAGTATCCTTTACAATAAAGTGGACTCAATATATGTGCAGAATGTATAAATGAATATATATATTTTTAATGAGGAAATTGAAAATTCAGTTTACACAAATGTATATACACACACACATAGTAGCATGATTTTGGTCCAATAATACTTCTGGTTTTATTTACTTCTTTTCTTACTTTGAATTTACAGAAACACTATTTCATTGTTTCCAATTTGGTTTTCTGCTTCTCTTTCATTTCACTTCATTTCTCTTCTTCAACTATGAGGTAGACCACATTCTAAACTAAAGCTTAAGTTACAAATATCTTGTTTATATTTTGTTAAATATTTACCAGATTGAATAACAGAGTTCCAAATGCGAAGAAAGTTGATTTCTTTGGAAACGAAAATTAATATATATAAAACTTCAAAAAGGCAAGTCTTCAACAGAAACTGCAAAACAGTTTAATATAACTGACACAACTGTTAGAACAATTATATGAAAGGAACAAAAAAAAAAAAAAAATCAGAGCCTGTATAATCACTGGATTTTCTGTAACTTTAAAATACATATCATACATTTGTCATAAACCATATACAAACAGTGAAAGTTGTATTATTTTGTATAGAAGATAAGATATGATATTATGACAGCACCCATATTATCTTCATATATATATATATAATATATATATATATATATATATATATATATATAAAGAAGGAGAATGGAGTGAGAACACATTTTATTGCAAATAAAACTACAAGGTTAATACCTAAATTGAATTGATACATGTATAGATATACAAGCATACATACATATTCATATGCATACATTATGTAATGTATATATATATATAGATGTATACATGCAGATGATGATGATGATGATGATATGCATATATACATACATCACCTACATACATACATACATACATACATACATTACATGGAAAATGGATGTTAAAAGATGATGATAATGGTACATTTCATATACATATATATTTATAGATACACATACACACAATCATTATATATTTTATCATCCACATTTTAGTAAATACTTAAACTTTATTAATGCTTTTTTTTTATTAATAATATTCAAAACATATCTACCTCATTTTACATGATTTCAATTTGCATGGTGACTCATGGAACCAATCTACCATGTAAACCAAAGGACAAATGTATATGTGTGGGTACGAATTTATATGACTGTATAATATTGTGATTAATTAAATCAACTTTGTGAACTTCAAAGAGGAAAACATAAAAAAAAATTGAAAGTAACTAGTGATGATCTGCATTAACTAAAAACAACAAATACAGTTTAAATATAAATGAACTTGAGTGAGAAGAGGCAAGTTTCAACATTTCAGGCATAACTATTCTTCAAAGAAATTCACATTTCTCTTTTCTCCAAAGAATGGCAGTGTTTTTCAAACTTCCTTTTGACAGACTCCCAACTTTCTCTTATAAACTCCAAATTTCCTCTTAGAAACTGCAAGCTTCCTCTTACAAACTTTGGTCTTGATAAAAAAAAACAACTTATTAATAGAAGATCAATGCAGCATTTCTATTAACAATTCAAGAGTTAAAAATCAACAACCTGTTAACAGAGACTGTACAGTGCAGAGTGCCTCTTTTAAGGGCCCTGGAGACTTGAGAAAGGAAAGGAGGGAGTTATTTTCAGATTGGTGATCTGGCTCAAATGTTTGCAGCCGAAGGAACTTAACCAGAGGCACTCAGAGTCAGGTGCTAGTGTTAAACTGGGCTACATGTTAAGTCTTTTACCCAATATTGCCAGCTTCCTAGGAGAAGAAGCAAGAGTTAGTCTATTATCTGCAACTAACTGCATTACCACTTTATCAAGGAACTACCTATACCCTTTTCTCTTGCCAATTCCTACGTCAGTTGAAATAGTTTTCTCTTTTAATTTACTGAAAAATAAGAGCTTTTAGTTCAATAATATGTTGATTGCTTTGGTGTACAAGAAAGCAGTCTTATTTCATCTTGAGTTCAATAACAGTTGAACACACACATACCATCAATGCTTCAGCTCTACTATCAACCAATAAGGAAGCCTCTATGCAGTTTTCTGACCTGCTAGAAATAGTAGCAGAGCTTCGTAAAATCATACCTTACTGAGGAAACATTGAATAATGTAGTCTAGAATATCCCAGAATACACCATGAAGTCATGCACCCAATATTACTACTATACTGCGTACCTATTGCCAGCACCTATACTATGCAACCATTTCCGCCACTACCATCAATCACTACACCATGTACTCAACAGTACTGCTGCACCACATACCTACTTCTTCACCAATACCACTATTATATCATGTATCTAGTATGGCCAACAGCACCATGTATCACCTACCAGCAGTTGTTTTACCAAGCATGCATCATGTCTATACTATGTACATTCTTCATTCTGAATGCTTCATTTGAAGCGATTGAATCACCCACATCACATTATATAATCATTAGATCATACAACTATCAACACCCTAAATTATGTCATTGCATGAATCACTCTTACAGTATTATACTTTTAATAATCGGATATGGGACAACCTGCAGCACTTGGACTATATGTGCCTTGTATTATTTTTAATTTATTTTATTATCAAAAAAAATATGAATTTTCTTTAAAAGTATTTTTATGATTAGCTTAACGTAATACTTGTGGTAACATGCTATCTTAAAGATAGTGTGTAGGCAATGAGATTAGTTTTCAAATATAATGATTATTTAGTGTATATTTTTACATATGAGGAAATGGTATAATACAGAAAGTCAAGGAAGAGACAAAGAGTTGAGAATCACTGATATAGAGGATGTAGCATGTCAAAAGACTGTATAGAGAGCCTATCATTGGATTACATCACTGTGTAAAAGAAATCAACCACAGAAAGAGTATATTTAATATCCTGGTTATATTTTAACAAATATCTCACTAATAAAACAAAAGCTAGTTTACTTTTTCCTAATCTAGAAACAAGGTTCCTTCTTTGGAATTTGCAGTGCTCTACATTAAAAATCATACCTATTCTTCTACACTGCATTTCAACATGAGTAACTCATAGGCTATCAAAGATTCATTAGTTTACTTTCATTCATCTCTATTGAATATCTATATGAGTCACTCAAATAACTACATATCCATAAGGCCATACACACAACCCTCTATATTGTGTCATACATAAATCTCTCATTCACAAACCACATATATTATATTTAGTCTGCATATTTGTCTCACTGTTATACAAAATTATGTAACTGATAAAGTTTTATATAACACACCTAAGGATAGTAGTCAACTAGAATGTGTCCTACCAATCTTGTAGCTTTAACATTAAACTTCTAAAAGGTTCTCACACATTCCAGCTAATTAGGTTATCTAATATAGGTCAGTTAACCAAGGGTACTAGTTCCCTAAATGTCTCTTGTCCACCTTATATCATTAACATTATACTCTTATTAACTCTCTTCTCAGCTAATTAATGTCATGTAGATTACATAAGTGTTTGAGGTTACAATCATAAATTAGAAGTTCTATGGTGTTTAGTCCGAAAATACATAGAAGCATATAAGTTGTGTATTTCTAATAATATGCATTATTCATATGTTTCAGTTAATTTCAAATACAACTAAGAATTTGAAGAAATTTAGCAGATCAAATTTTTCATTCTATGGCTATATAGTTAAGACCTTTACTTCACAGACATATGGAGGGTTCAATCCCATTGCACAACACATTGGCCAAGTGTCTTTTGCTTTTACTTCAGGACAACAAATGCTTTGTGAGTGAAATTGAAGCCTATAATATATATATATTATATGGTATGCAGGAGAGGAGATTGCATTGGTTTGGACATGTGATGCGTATGAGTGAAGACAACTGTACACAGAAGTGCATGTCACTGAATGTGGATGCTTCTTGTGGAAGAGGGAGACCCAGGAAGACATGGGCTGAAGTGGTGAGAACTGATCTTAGGATGTTGGGGCTCATGAAGGAAACGACAGTAGACCAAGATGTTTGGCAGTACGACATCCTAGGGAAGACCCATCCCCAACACTGAGTGTAAGAAGACTTGTGTCCCACCTACATGTAACAACACACTTTTCACCCACTCTACCTTAAAAAATCAAACTACAATTCCTCTTCTAGTTGCATCTTTGTCTTCCTCACATTTCCTCCTCATACATTATGATTGTTTTCCAATCTGTTTTCTTGCCTTCGCTGCCGTACTCACTGTATCACTGCTCTCCACACACCCCATGACCCACACCCATTCCCTATTTTTCTAACCAGGTTCTATGCTCATATTCTTATTACTTGTGAGTATACCCTAGCACTATACCATTTCTCTTCTGCTCTCTCTTACACTTTTACTGTTTCCAACTTGCTCTCTCTTTCCCTTTGGTCACTCTCACTCCTTCTCTTGTTTTTCCTCTGACTAGGTAACCAAGTATTACCTTTACATCAACAAACTTGTTTCTGGCCTCTTTCTGTACTTCTCGCTCACTCTATCTCCTTTTTCCCTCTCTCGCTCTCTTACTGGGTACCTCCTCTATAGCAAGACACCTATTTCTGCCTCTGTATTTCTCTGTTACACTCTAACCTTTCATCATTTGATACTGGATCACCTCCTCTAATGCCCTCTCTGTTGTGGCAAGACACCTGCTTCTGTCTCTCTGTCTCTTTGTCAAATTAACTTTCATCCTCTGACACAAATACCCTCATAATTCCTTGCTGTGTGTTACTTGGTTATCTTGCCAGCGCTGGTGCCATGTTAAAAGCATCCAGTCCACACTGTAACATAGTTGGCATCTGGAAGGGCATCCAGCTGTAAAAATCTTCCCAAAACTAACTTCACCTGTGCTAGTGCCATGTAAAAAGCACTGAGTTCACTCTGCGGAGTAGTTGGTGTTAGGAAGGGCATCCAGCCATAAAATCCCCTGTCAAAACAGACACAGTAGCCATGGGTAGATTTTTTACCAGGCTGGCTCCTGTCAACCATCCTACCTGTGCATGCATAGATGTAATCATGTAATCAAGTGACCGACCAGACTATCAGATGTTACAGACTATAAGATGTTACATTGTTTTAACCATCAGATGATGCCACCCCACTGGCTTGGTGAGCAGGCCACCACTCCCCTTTGATCAAAAGAGGAGTGCAACAATGTGAAATGAAGTCATTGCTCAAGAACACAACATGCTGCGTGGTCTGGGAATTGAATTCATGATGTAGCGATCATGAGTGCAACTAGGTTATGCGCCTTCACATACAACACACATGCATACACATATATAGATATGTGTGTGCGTATGTGTGCACATGCGTGCATATGTGGGTATATGTAAAAGTTATTATCGCCGCTTCTTGCTGATCATCTGAGTGCAAAACTTGAAGTTGTTATGTTTACATTTCCCGTGAGCATTATATTTCATGTCTCTGTGCTCTTGAAACAAACCTTCCTTACCTGTAAAAGAGGAAAGAGTCACTGGAGAAAGAGCATCTGGCCATAAAAATACAGCCCAAAATAAGTACCCTTCTGATCTGTGCTAGCATAGAAGAGGTAACATAAAATATATAACTGAAGTTGGTATTTGAGAATTAAAAATTTGACAATGGTAAATGATAATGAAATGTTTAATTCAAATTGGAACACTTCAAAATGAGACATTACAGATGGAATCAGAAGTGGTCTCAGGTAGATTGGTATCCAAAGAGTTAATGAGTGTTCAACAGATATTTTATGAAATACACTTAAATCAACATGTCTGATAAATTGTGACATACAGAGTTCACTTCATTAGTTTTGTATTCGCTGTTTTAAAGGGTGGGGGCGTATATGACTGGTGGTTAAACTACTGACTGGCCAGTTGTATTTTGAATGTCTTGATTTGATTTGACTGTAGCTATGATAATTCTGTTACTGATATCCTTAGTGGGTACTGTTTAATGTTGGTTTCAGAATATTTATTTTTGCTGCAGGATATGTATTTTTGTGTAAATAACCAAACAACTTCATGATTGCTATCTCAGACTCAGAAATAATTTATCTTCAAGAAACCATCAGAGCAGTCTTAGGTTTCCAGTTCTACATTGTTTACACTGCTAGTATTTGTTGTTTATACCCAGCCATGCCTTGACTGAGCAGACCTATGATCAAAGGTGTCAAAATTCATGACCATCCTACCCTTTCTTTAGCATGGCATATCTAGGAATACATTATGCATGGGTCCCTCCCTTGTTAAGATGGTGGGGGTGTAATTGGAGGGAAATTTGACTGCTATTTGTACCAGATATAATAAACCCTGTATAGGTTGCCTTATTTGTTATCTCAGTAGATATGATGATGATCATCTCGAACATTTAACATCTGTTTTCTATGCTGGCATGGGTTGGACAGCTTGACAGATACTGGTAAGGCCAGGGGCTTTACCCAGTTCTGTAGTCTGTTTTGGTTTGGTTTCTACAGTTGGATGCCCTTCTTAATGCCAATCACTTTATAGATTATGCTGGGTATTTTTTATATGGCACCATCATTAGTGCTTTTTACGTGGCACCAGCACCCACACAAATGCATTTTATGTGGCACTTTGGTTTTAGGTTGTCAATTCTATTGTGGTGGGTAGGTCTTCTTGAGTATAACAATGTGCTCCATTTCTCAGTCCTCTGTCATCTCCTTTGTAAGGCTCAACATTTTGCGATCAGCCTTCAATACTTCATTCCATGTCTTCCTGTGTTTCCCTCTTTTATAACTTCCCTCCACTTTAAGTGATCGGCACTTCTTTATGCAACTGTTCTCATCACATGACCAAAAACGGCAGTCTCCTTTCTTACACACTGCAAATAATTCCTCTTATGTTCAACTTCTCTCTCAATACACCAATGCTCTGTTGCACATGTACATTCACAGTGACATCACAGATCCAGTGGAGCATAGTTTGTACACATGTATCATACAATCTTCTCTTCGCTTAGAGAGAGGAAGACCTTTGGTTACCAATAGAGGTAAAAACTCTCTGAACTTTCTCCAATATTGGTTTATAATCTGTTTACCAAAGATGCCATTGCACATTTTCTATACTTAATTGATGGTACTATGTACTCAATATTTACTCTCTATGTACTCTACTATCTCAAATCAACATGAAAACCATTTCTTGGTTGTTCAACCTGCAAGAAATAACAGCCAAATCTCTTTCAAACTACATCCTAGATACTAAAAAAAGAAAGACTCAAATGTAGTTCAAAGCATGCTATATCTGAATAAAAGACAGGCTAGTCATGGCTGGAACGTCTTTTATTATGGGATTACTTGATTAGGGCAAACTGAAGCTAAACAACTACAACTACTACACTTCCTGTACATACTCCACTTTACATGCCCCACTTTAAGTGAGCAGAATACGATCATTTCTTTATTCTGTTGGACTTTAGTGGCACCTCATTAATGGATAAGACTTTCAAGTTTACCACATTTACCATCTAGAGGTTCATGTTTCATTAGTTTATCTTAACTATCTTAGTTAAGATAATTCTTATGTACTGAAAAATGTCTGTGCTAAAAATTCTTTTAAAAATAATGAAAAATTGCAAATTAATAACAATTTATCTGAGATGTAAAAGATATTTAATCAGATTAAATATATTGTGCAACAGTAAATTGAGTTTTTTTTTCTTCTTTTTTCATATTCTACTTGTAGGAAATATTGTAAAGAATTTGTTTTTAAAAATGAACATTGGAAATACTTAAAAACTCTTTTGCATTATTTCAAACAAATTCTTATCTTTGTAACAAAAGTGAAGGGAAATAACGATCTTATCTTCACTCTGGCATTCTATAAAGAAAATAGCATCAACTGCAAAAGACACAGAACAGAAATTAGATCAATAAGCTAAGAAAAGGTTTCTGAAGAAAGAGCCAACTTGGAGGTTCATGTTTCATTAATTTAAAGAGTTTGACCATGCATGTTAATGATAAGCAGAGGAATACCTAGAAATCTACATGAAAGAACATTCTTTACCACTGCCTGGTCTACTCCAATGCCCAACAGACAAAACTAATCTCTCTGTTACTGGAGACCAAATAGTAGAACAAGTGAAGCTTAAATGTAGAGGGAGGTGGTGAAGACAATCATTCTTCACCACAAACATTTTACTGACATTCCTTTCATACATCTGTTTGCTTTAACAAATTACAGAAAGTCAAGAACTTAAAACTATATTTACTTCAAACAGTAAGTCTATATGTGTCAGTATTTGGGTGTTTGTATGCATAACTTTCTCTGTATGTTATGTGTCTTTTACTTCAAGTGTATCATCACACACACACACACACATCCATACATATATTTATGTGGACTATGAACGAGTGAACATAATGTGTGAGATCTACTCGTATAAGTACAATGGTGAATGTGTGTATATGTGTGTGTGGGTAGTGTAATCTACTTCAAATGTTTTACACATATGTGTGTGGAAACATTTATGTATATTTGGAGACATTTATGGATGATCATTGTGAGAATTACAGTGTAGTAAGAAGCTTGCTTCCGAACCACATGGTGTCGGGTTCAGTCCCACTGTATGGCACCTTGGGCAAGTGTCTTCTACTATACCCTCAAGCTGACCGAAGCCTTGTGAGTGGATTTAGTAGACGGAAACTGAAAGAAGCCCATCATGTATATATATATGCATGTGTCTATCTGTCTGTCTTTGTACTCCCAGCCATCACTTGACAACTGATGTTGGTGTGTTTATGTCCCCAAAACTTAGCAGTTCAGCAAAAGAGACAGATAGAATAAGTACTAGGCTTACAAAGGATAAGTTCTGGGGTTGATTTGTTCGACTAAAGGTGGTGTTCCAGCATGGCAGCAGTCAAATGAATCAAATGTGTAAAAGAATATATATGACTGTATGTGTGAATTTGTGGATTTGTGTATACAAGAGTGTATGTAAGTGGGTCATGAAACCATTTAGTTATAAATGTAAACTTCTTAACTGCACAACCGTGACTGTACCCAAATATTTGGATATGGAAATAAGATAAGAATTCAGTGGATCAGAAAAGACTGAAAAGTTTTATTGACTGAAGACAAAAATGATGAAGTAATGGAGATGAGTGTGCAGTATGCAATGTAAAGTCAGCAAGTAGGTAGAGAAAGTGGAGTTATGTGGTTAATCCTTTAGAAAACTTAAATGCAAATTTTAATAAACCAATAAACGATTTGCAAGATTCTTGATGTGAACCCATGTGTTGAAAGAAATTTTGTTTATCATGAAAGGGTCATTATGCCAATAGTTAACACCCTACCACCGCTTGACAACCATTGTTGGTTGGTTTGCATCCTTGTAACTTGGAGGTCTTGGCATAATGACCTTCCTGGGATATCAAAATAAATGGTTCATTAACTAAGATGCAGTTAATAACATGGAATCTTGCCTTTCATGAGAATAATGGGGGGGGTGTAAAAAAATCACTGTGTTTGTGCATGCACACATATGCATGTCTCCTCATGTTTGTGTCCTCATTATCATCATTGTTGCTCTCATCGACGTTGTCGTCGTCGTTATCATCATCATCATCAAGGCCTTGGGTGTTTTAGATTATTTTTTATGCCAGCATGGTCTTTGACAAGTGTGTTCCAGCACAATATGTCACAACTTGTTGCTTGTCATCTAATACACAGCAACAAAGAAAAACGGAGAAATTATCGTTGTTATTGTACTTCCAGGTTTTACAGCTTGATGCTCTTCCATCACTGATGATGGACTCAAAGCATTCTATTGTGCTACTAGCTCTGAAGTGGTTGATTACCAAGATGACAAAGCACCCTTTACCATGTATCAATTTGTATTAACTTATTGCTCTTCTAGAGCCCAAAGGAATCCACTGTCAATGGACATGAAACACACACACACACGCACACATTCATATAGACATGCACATTGTCACCTGTAAAACACCTGTTCTATGTAAACTATCTTTGGCTGCAACTACATGCTCCCTCTGATGACAGACTTCAGATAACTATGTTGGTGATTGGAAACATCCTCTGTCAGCATCTCTCACATGGTCAAATTCATCAACATGACCAATGGCAATCAAATAATTTGACATGTTCTAAGTTATGTATTACTAATTTCTTAAATAAATTCTTCCATTTCCCTCTTTTGTTGCCTAAAGTATCACACATCATGGAAAACTATCAAACATTATGTATGCGTGCATACCATCATCATCAGCATCATCATTTAATGTCCGTTTTCCATGCTGGCATGGGTTGGATGGTGTGACTGGGAACTGGCAAACCAGGAGGCTGACTGGGCTCCAGTCTGATCTAGCAGTATTCCTACAGCTGGATGCCCTTCCTAATGCCAATCACTCCAAGACTGTAGTGGGTGATTTTTACGTGTCACTGGCACAGGAGCCAGTCAGGTGGACTTGGCAATGGCCCAAGCATGCATGGTGTTTACTGCGTGCTGCCAGCATGGAAGCCAGTCAGGTAGCACTGGCATCAGCTAGAACTACAATTTCCATTTGATTGTAATTTGATTTGATTTTCATTTTGAATTTACTTGACTCAATAGGTCTCCTCAAGCACAGAATGTTGCCCAATGATTCAAAGGTACTTTTTAAATGAGCTGGTTATGCAACACTGGTGTAGACATATATATATGTACACACACACACACACACACACACACACAGAGGCATATGTATATGTGCATAAAGTATATGTACACATTTTGGTATGTGTATATATACACCCCCCACATACATGTATGTATATATGTGCATATATGTGTGTGTGAGTGCGCATGTGTGTGTGTGTTTGTGTCCATGCATGTATATATATCTACAATGTATGTATGTGAAGCTGATAGCAGTGAGGAAATTCATTATCTCTAGAGACAAATGTATCAACACACAGATATGTACACATGCACTCCTATACACATGCAAACAAGTGCATGCACACACACACACACACACCAAAATTCAACAAGTTTTCCAAAAAGGTATAATTCTACAACAGTTCATTTTCCAGAAAGAGAGAAGGAGAGAAAAAGGAGGAAGTAACTAACTCTGCTTGAACAAATAATTTAGCCTAATAAGATATCTATTGATTATTAGTCATGGCTATCCAGTAGATATCTGATATCACTGTACAATAATATCACACTATAAGCAAACTAATGTACAGAACAGAATGAGGAGGAGTAGAAGTAGTGGGAATAGCAGGAAGAGGCAAAAGAAATGAAGGGATGGTGCAGGAATGTAGTATGAATGCTGCAGAAATAAAATTTCAGAAGAATTTTCATAGATTCCTATGACTGTCAGTTTAATAACGATGACCTGCACAACATCGGATGTAATATATGAGTGTTCCATCTCATTTTGTTAAATTACATGCCTTCACTAAAGTTCTTCTTCATTGATGCTAATTGTTCTGGCGACTTGGCAGCAACCAGCGTTTATTTACTTTTGGTGAGTTTTTCCACCAAAGTAAGTTACTCTTACTTTGGAATTATTAATATTTCAAAACTATCTATATGACTGGCTATAGATAGTGCACAAATGAGTTAGAATAATAGAATTAAAGCGTTTGAGGAAAGATAGAGAACAAAATATCAAAAATAAAAAATATAAAAACTAATTAATATAGTATTTCTATAACCAGATAAAGAGCCTGTGAAATGAATTTCAGTAATCTGTTTGTTGAATTTGTTTATATTGAATTTTAAAATCTATCAAATGAAATTAAATGACAGTGAATAGCAATTATAATGCAGAAGTTTTAACTATATAGTTATACATCACACTAAATATAATAGATTATCAAATACTATCTACCATCATATTTATCTACCTTCTTACCTGAATACCTAAACATATGTATACTTTTACCTTCATATATCTATCTAACTTCACAAACGTATTAATATATGAATATGCGGTCTGATCAATAAGTATTCGGACTGTTGCCATAGTAATGAAGCTAAAGTATGCAAAATGAAGCTGCTCGACAAAGATTGACCTTGAACTCTGCTGTGCATGTGCATTAAGTTTTAATGTTCCAGCTCACTTTCACTGCTTGGAAGGAAAGTGTGTAGCGTGTGATCATCACATTAACTATAACAGAAAAAGGTGAGTAGAGTATCTGCATCAAATTTTGCCAAAAGCTTGGCGATACCTGCTCAGAGGCCTATGTAAAGTTTTCAAAAAGTTTTAATCATTCCCAACACAATCAAGGAGATCTTGTGCAACTGAAACCTGAGTGTCTTTTTGGTCAGCTGAAAGCAGTTTTGCACAAACTTGGTAGACATATGTCTCATACCCAAATCTTCAGTGATAATGGACTGAACTGAACCATTACTAATCTGTACAACCTCTGATAACTCAAGGATGGTGATTTGTCAATTTCCCCTCACAGTAGCATGCACAACTGCAATGTTTCTCTTAGTTTTGTTGGTTGCGGGCCTCCCAGAATGTTCGTCAATATCAACATTTTTTTGGCCATCCTGGAAACGTCCGAACCACTTGTACATTTGTGTGCAGCTCATACACTCCTCTCCATATAATTTCTGCAACTTTGTGTTGGCCTCTCAGTTGCCATGACAACTTTTTATGTCATGGTCAATGTGACGATCACATGCTACATACCTTCCTTCCAAGCACTGCTGTAAACAGCAGAAGTGAGCTAGAACGTTAAAACTTAGTGCACATGCACAGCAGAGTTCAAAGTCAATCTCTTCCAAGTGGCTTCACTCTGCGTGCTTTAACTTCATTACTACTGCAACAGTCTGGATACTTATTGATCAGACCTTATACATGCATACCAGTGTCATTGACAATTCCATAGGATTTGAGGAGAAAAATCAACCAATTTTGAATTTATCCTCATCATCATTTAACATCTGTTGTCCATGCTGGCATGGTTTTGATGGTTTGACCAGAGCTGGCAAGTTGGGGAGCTGTACCAGACTCCAGTCTGATTTGACATGGTTTCTATGGCTGGATGCCCTTCCTAATGTGAACCACTTTACAAAGTGTGCTGGGTGCTTTTATGTGGCATTGCATGGGTCTTTTACATATCGCTGCATGGGTGCTTTTATGTGGTGCTAGTACTTTTACATGGCACCGGTGTTTAAAATAATATATATATATATATATATACGTATGTATGTATACACACACATGTATGTATATAAACAAGAAGGCATCTGTTTGTAGAAAATTCTAGCTGATCCATGTGAGTATGGAGGTGGATGTGAAAATGACAATGATGGCAAATTATTTATAATACATATATGTGTGTGTATATGAATGTGAATGCATTTATTTTGAAACAACAGAGGACTAATAAACTTTCATTTCTTCTGTAAGATGAAAATGCAGCTCAAAGGAGGTCATTGTCAAGATCAAGAGTGGATCGCAGAAGGTCCTCGGCTCACTCACAGAAAACAACTCCCAGGACAGATTCCAAAAGTGGCAGAAACACTAGGACTGGTGTATTGTTGCACAAGGTGACTATTTTGAAGAAGATGATGTTAAAACTCAGGTAAATAACTTATCTTATATTAAACATAACTAATCTCAGAACTCTTTGAAACTAACTCATATTGAAACTAACTCATGGTAGAAGTTGAGGGCAGCTACTTCAAGTAAACTGTTATCTTCCAGCCACATTCTAGTTGATACTTTTTGATTTTTTAAAATACTTTTATTTTTGGATGGAATATTTGTTTTCTTTTCCTTTTAACAAACTGTCAAATTTAACCCAAACATCCTGTATATATATTTATACATATACAACAGACTTCTTCCAGTTTCTCGCTCTCAAATCCTCTCATGAGACTTTGGTTGGCTGGGGGCAACAGTATGTCTATGAAATTGTGTAAATGTGTGTTTCTGTAAGTTTGTATTCCCCTCAATTTTATGTGTTTGATGACTATGTACAACAGCCTTGCTGTCAATATAGATGGTGTCCTTTTCTTGCAGTCAGCTGAAAAAGCATGTCTAAGCTTGTTGGTATGTCTTTGCATGTTGCACAATGTTTGTAAACAAAAGTCTCATTCAAGTAAGGTTATAGTCAAGTTGTTTGTTATTCAGCAGACTAGGGGATTATTACCTTGCTTGGAAACAGGTGTGTTGGTGACTGGAAAGGCATCCAAGCCATAGAATATGTGCCCCAACACATTCCATGTGATCCATTCAAGCATGGGAAAAAGGAATGTTAAAACGATGATGATGATGATGATGCATTCTATGATGGTATACATATGTGTGTGTGTGTGTGTGTGTGTGTGTGTGCATGTGTGCATGCATGCATGCATACATACATGCATACATACATACATACATACATACATACATACATACATACATACATACATACATACATACATACATACATACATATGTGGGTGTTCATCAGTATAATAGTTGGCTGCAAGTCTTAGCTGACATCTCTCATTCCGATTTCCAAGTAATTTCATTTTGTCTTTATTTTAATGATTACCAATTCTTTCCTTTTGTATCGTCCTCGATATTTCATTCCACCATCTCTCCCTACCCTCATCGCTAAACTTGCAACACACACATATCAATGTATATTTGTGTAAAGAAAATGTGAGCAGTAAATATTTTGTTGGAGGGTGAACAAAAATTTAAAACTATTAATATGAAATGACTTGAAAAAGGAAAAGAATGTCATACAGAACATTTTTGATATATCTTGGTCTTTTCTCATAGTCTTGATATAAGTTAAACATTATTTTTCAATCTAAATATCTCATGAATTTACATAATAGCTTCAACAGAACAGAAAAGTTTCTATAATCTGAATATATCTGCATTTATGAAACCATAGCCATTAATAGAGGCTAATGGATGTTCTAAGAACCGAGGATAAATGTACTTAAAATATGGATGAAACTTCTAGCAGAATCTTAATTATGGCTTACTTTTCTTTTTTATTGCTTTATCCATAGGATTGTGGCCATACTGAGGCATTATCTTCAAGTGTTTTAGTTATTTATATTATAGAACTCAGTACTTTCTCTTTTATTTCATCAGTCTCATAAGGAACGAAAGGCAAGTTGATCTTGGTGTAAGCGGATAAAACATGGGCAGAAATAAATAAAATGAGGAATTTAATGCACTGATTTCCTTATTTCATATTGATCTATGTACATGCAAAAATAAATATATGATTGGGTTCCTCACAGTTTCCATCTCTTAAATTTCATTTTCACAACTTTACTTGACACAAGTTTGCTTTATAAGGTATTTCCTAAAATGCTATACAGTGTGATCATATTTTAGAACCAAATGGTTGTGAAGCAAACTTCATAAATATGAGCCATAATACCTGCATCATAAAATGGTAATTCATTTAAATAAATTTCAAGCAAATTTATACTGCTTCAGCCTGTTCTCTGTTGGCGATGACGACAAGTGTTTCATTGATTCAATCAACAGAACAGCCTGCTTGTAAAATTAACATGCAAGTAGCTGAGCACTCTATGGATGCGTGTACCCTTAATGTAGTTCTCAAGGAGATTCAGTATGACACAGAATATGACAAGGGCTGGCCTTTTGAATCGCAAGTGGTACTCATATTTGCTAACTGAGTGGACCGGAGCAACGTAAAATAAAGTGTCTTGCTCAAGGACACAATGTGCCACTGGGAATCTAACTTGTGACCTTATGATTGAGATTCAAATACCTTAACCATTAAGCCATGAGCTCTTTTACTCTCTTTTACTATTTTATTTGTTTCAGTCATTTGATTGTGGCCATGCTGGAGCACTGCCTTTAGTCGAGCAACTCAACCCCAGGACTTACTCTTTGTAAGCTTAGTACTTATTCTATCAGTCTCTTTTGCTGAACCGCTAAGTTACGGAGACGTAAACAGACTACCTATGCTTGTCAAGCGATGTTAGGGGTAGGGGAGACAAACACAGACACACAAACATATACACACACATACATACATATATATATATACATATATACGACGGGCTTCTCTCAGTTTCTGTCTCCCAAATCCACTCACAAGTCTTTGGTCGGCCTGAGGCTATAGTAGAAGATACTTGCCCAAAGTGCCATGCAGTGGGAATGAACCCAGAAACATGTGGTTCGTAAGCAAGCTACTTACCACACAGCCACTCTTCTGCCTAATTCATAATTTATTAAGAAATTATTGAGTACTTTTTGTGGACATTTCACATCGTAGCACATGTAGACAAAGGCAATCATATGTAAACAGATGCTTAGTGTTAATAAGTGTCATGTGTAGACAGAGTACTCTGTACAGACAGGTACCTTTAGTAATGATTTTTATCATAGCCTCAGGGCCATAAATTGGAGAAAGGGGGTATATAATTCATGATTTATTTTATCAATCCCTGTGTAATGAAGGGCAAAGTTGAAAAGGCAGAGAGATGTAGCTAAATATCACAAAATACTTGGTCTGAAGTATTACTGATTCTGTTAAAGTGAGGAAGGTATGTTTTTTTGCCCACTGATGATTTGATGAAGTATTGAATAAAATTCTTACATTTAGCACTGCTGAAACAAAACAATGTTCAGTTTAAACTTTATGGAAGGCATTTTATATTTTTATTATTTAAACTACTTTTGGTCTCTATGTCTACATTTTCTGTGAGGTTCTTTTTTGCAATAGCTTGAAGTTTAAAAACCTTCATGGCATGGATACAGCATTCCAAACAGAGATTCTTAGCATTAAGATAGTGTGTCTTCATAATAAAATTTTTCTCTCTGAATCTTAGAAGAATACTTATCGAAAGGTGACAGATATTTATGTGTTATAGTAAGAAAACATGGGAAAATATTAAAAACTTTTGCTGGTGTTTTCAAATTAGTCAGGATGATGATATTAAACATTTTTACTGGTCTTCTCAGACTGGCCAGGATAATGATATTAGAAAAGGATGGAATGTTCTATGTAACAGTATTATGGAAAACTGATTCTGAAAGTTTTTAAAAAGGGTAAATATTTTCAATCAACTTAGAATATAATTTTATTTATTTTTTTGGTAACTTAGAGGAAGACGGGCAGCATCCATGACCCTTTTTTTTTCAGACCTTCTGAAACTGGCAGGAAGAGAGTAAGTTATATTCAGAGCAAACACCTGAGCTAAATATTTGCAACACACTAGACTGTTAGTGGTACCCAAAGACCAGATAGTGATGATAAATTATGTAACAGTCATGTCTATCCCCAAAGAACAAGAATGGTCTTTCTACTGGGCTTCTGCATAGTTTTTGCTGACCTAATATCACTCGTAAGGCTTTGGTTAATATACAGTATAAGCATTATGTGATAATCATGGCAGGAACATTTTGAATTACAGATCTTCTCTGCTCAATGAGGCAAACTTAGTGATAAGCAATAACAATAATAATCCCCATATATCAGTATATGCTGTGTTGTGGGCAAAAGGTCAGAGTTGTTCTATGTTGATCAGAGTCAACCTGGGGCTAAACAATAACAGCAACAATGCCAATAATAACAACATTTATTCAGAAATCTCATTTCAGCTTAATGCTTTCTGTGTAACTTTTCCTGACATTTATTCCTGTTCAATTGTGAATGTGGATAATAAGTCAGGGTTACAACCGCCCACTCAATCATATCTGATACCCTGCCACCGCTGCTGCCGCCACCACCACCACCAGTGCTAGCAGCAACAGAAGTAGTACTGTTACATCTGCTGTTTCTTATTACTATCATTGCCAATTATTATTAGCATTGCAACTATTAATACTACTACAAATACCACCACTATAACCACTGCCAACACTACTAACACCACCCTACTACTACTACTACTACTACTACTACTACTACCACCACCACCACCACCACCACCACTACTACTACCACTACCACCATTATTTTGCCATATCAATCTGTATCAATATTTCTAGAACTGATCCTTCCCATCCCAAGTCAAGGAAAGGGCCTGTATGCAGTTGTTTGACCTGCTGGTAACAACAGCAAAATCACCCCTTGAATGCCTATGAGATAACGTCTGACTGAACAGGAATGACTTGTGACTAAACAACAGCAACAAGTATTTCCGCCACCACCATGATGACCACCAAATGACTACTGCTACCACCATACTATAATGATCATCATATTCTTGGATATCTCACAGCCACCAAAGCAACAACAACAACAACATAACTCTAAACCCACCCACCTATCATCTGTGTTCTCAATAAGCTGTGCTATAAATAACAATACAGTTAATGACAGCAATAAATAGTTTGGGAAAAAATTAGGAAGTGGTGGGGAAGAAGGACATGAAACCTTTTGAGATGGAATGACTGAGTCACAACAGTGATTAGCATGCATGAGTCTTTAGCTAGAAACTTAGTACAGAGAAGAATCCTACCACTACTGCTGCTGCTGCTACTACTACTACTACTACTACTACTACTAGAGCTGCTGCTGGTGCTGCTGTTGCTAAAACCAATCAATAACCAAAATACTATCTTTCCCTCATGTTCTGTTTGGTTGTTTGTGGTAATATCTCCTTAGTAAAAGACCAATACTACCCAACTGGTGCTGACTTATTTATTCATACAACAGTATAACATTCAAGAATCACAACTGTTCCGATTGAATTGCTTGCAATTCTATCAGGATTCAAAGTAGAAATACTTCATACATCATCACCCACCATCACCCATCATCACACAACATTATTCCACTACTTTCTTCATCATCCAACACCACCACCACCACCACCATTGCCACAACAACAACAGCAACAAGGGAACACCATTTCCCATAAACTACCACCATTCACAACCACCCACCACCATCACTGCCCACTCCCATCCACCAAACACACTAAACCACCCAACACCGCCCAACAATATCCATCATCACCATCCACCAATAGTTGCTACACAAATGTTAGGGTGGTGTACATAGGAGAGAATCCAGAGTTAATATCCCACAGACATCATTCTACTCAGTTTATTCTCTGAAGACACACCCCCTCTCTCTTTAATGTCATCTCATGTAACTCCTCCTCCTTTTTCTCTTCCTTCCTCCTTCCCTAACCTCCCTGTTGTTTATATTTCCACTCCTATCCAAACAGAAACACATTCACTCTCTTTTCTCTCCCTCTTCTTGTCACTGTCCCCTTCTCTCTAACTATTTAATCTAATCCCTTTCCATTCTGCCTGCTTCCTTCTACAGACACTGTGCAGGAATGGAAGCCAGTAGAAATACTGGTGCCAATAATGGCAAAGTCTTCAACAAGTCTCTGGGCCTAGTTGCCAGTATATATTAAGTTGTGTGTCAAAGAAGAGACTGGCCCAGACAATCCTATGAACAACTGTTGGATATCCACACTATTATCTGCAGGAAGCTTCATTCTGTCTGACTCATCCTTTTGCCAAGACAACAGGCAGCATGTATGGGGCAAGTGGAGAGAGAGGGGAGGAGGAGAGGGGAGGGAGTGGGAGAAGTAATGAAGATTGTCAGCAGTGATAGAAGTTAGGATAGAAAACTGTTGCATACAACAGAAGAACAGCAGCAGCAGCCACAAGAGCAACAATAGTAGCAGCAGCATTAGCAGCCTGAGCACTGCAGCAGCAGTAGCAAGTGGGGAAGGATGCTGGAGGGAAAATAAAGCAAAGAAGTTTCTTAGGAAGTAAAGAAAATTATGGGACAGTATCTGTGGTATGAAAAAGTAGAAATAATCTTGATAAAAGGGAGCATAAAGACAACAGATTTAGAAATGGCAGGGGAAGGTAGTAGTAGTAGTGTATAAGGGGAAATGGTAAGGGAATTTTATTGATTGTGAAGGCATAGATGACAAGATAAAAGTATGAAGATGTTTGAATAGAAGCACTTTAGTCCTTTAAAAGTATCAGATAAAGAAGAGAGAAAAGAAAAACCCCAGAAAGATAAAACTTAAGCAGACATCAGAATGATTTTCATAGTTAAAGAACATGGATTTAATAATCTAAGAGCATCCCCACTGATAAGATTAAGGAATTAAAATAAAATCTGAAAGATTAATTAACTTTTTTCTTTCTATTGTTATAGGAAATTCAGATAGAAAGCAACATTACAAGTTAAGATACCACCTGTTCCAACAACAGGTCTTAACCAAGTAGAACTTGGTTCACTCTAATGTGCAAGTGTGTGCACGCATGCATGCACACACACACATACAGTTCATTGTAATTTACTGATTCTCTGTTACTACTATCTGTGATTCTTCAAAAGACAAACTAATAATAATAGTAATAATTTCAAAATTTTAGCACAAGCTAGCAATTTCAGTGGAGGGGTTAAGTCAATTACACCAGTCCCAAGGTTCAACTGGTACTTATTTTATCAACGCAGAAAGGATGAAAAGCAAAGATGACCTCAGTGGAATTTGAACTCAGAATGTAAAGATAGATGAAATATCACTCACTAAGCATTTTGTCTGGTAAGCTAACAATTCTGCCAGCTCACCTAATAACAATAACAGTAATTCCTTCTACTAAAGGCAAAAGGCCTGAAATATTTGGGGAGGGGACAAGTTGATTACATTGACCCCAGGAGTGACTATGTGGTAAGTAGTTTGCTTACCAGTCACATAGTTCTGGTTCATTCCCACTGCATGGCACCTTGGGCAAGTGTCTTCTACTATAGCCTTGGGCCGACCAAAGCCTTGTGAGTGGATTTGGTAGACAGAAACTGAAAGAAGCCTGTTGCATATATGAATATGTGTGTGCAAATGTTTGTCCCCCGACATCGCTTGACAACCGATGCTGGTGTGTTTATATCCCCGTAACTTAGCGGCTCGGCAAAAGTGACCG
Organism: Octopus sinensis; assembly: GCF_006345805.1. NCBI lineage: Eukaryota > Metazoa > Mollusca > Cephalopoda > Octopoda > Octopodidae > Octopus > Octopus sinensis. The sequence goes on along the minus strand of NC_042997.1, from coordinate 128,513,893 downwards.
ATAGAATAAGTACTAGGCTTACAAAGAATAAGTCCTAGGATCGATTTGCTCGACTAAATTCGGTGCTCCAGCATGGCCACAGTCAAATTACTGAAACAAGTAACAGGGAATAAAAGAGAGACCCTGAAAGGATGAAAAGCAAAGTTGACCTCAGCGGAATTTGAACTCAGAATGTAGAGATGGATAAAATGCCATGAAGCCTTTTACCCAGTGTGCTAACGATTCTGTCATCTCGCCACCCTAATAATAATAGTAATAGTTTCAAATTTTGGCACAAGGTCAGAAAGTTCAGTGGGAGGAACTAAGTCAATTACATTGACTCAACTGGTACTTATGTTATTGGTCCCGAAAAAATGAAAGACAAAATCGACCTTGGCAGGATTTGAACTCAGAACATAGCGATGGTCGAAATACTGCTAAGCATTTCGTCTAGCATGCTAATGATTCTGCTAGGTCATCTAATGATAATATATGACTGCATGTGCGGTCAGTTAATCTGCTTTTTCTTAAAGACTTAATAATAATTTCTTATTATATATATGTATATGTATGTGTTCACCTGCAAGTATATATTTATGTATGTACATCTCTCTTTCTCACTTTATACACACACACATATATATATGATAGATCGTTAGCCACTACATACATTTTTTCTCTCCTTATTTTTTCTGTGTCCCTTTTCTGTGTCCATTTTGAAACGTAAAAGACTTTTTCTATTCCTATTTGGGTCATTGCTGCATTTTTTGATAACTCCGTATAATCTTTCTTTCAGAAAATAATAATGGCAGACCTTCAGCTAACTCAAGAAATGAAGAAGCATGCTGTTATTGTGGTTATAAAGGCTGAGCATAGCCTTTGGTACTGTTCTTGGTGAATGAATGTATACATACGCACGTGGGTGTGCGAGTGCGCATGTTTAGGTATGAACAGGCGTGCTTACGCGAATACTATGAACTTCTTACCCCCTTACCTTACTTAGCGGTCATTCGAATAGCTCTTTTGTTTTAATAGCGGTCAATAACACAGTAATTTCCCTTTGTATAACGGTAATTTTTCATACCGTTTTTCCAATGGGCGGATAACTGAAGAGATGGTGGCGTGGATTTCCACCTCGGCATCCGAAACTCGGAGTTTTATCTTGGTTACCAAATAATTGTCACATATTACATTTACAGATAAATTCCTCTATTTACATAATATTAAGGTCTCTTTCTTTCTTTTGTTATCTTATCGTTTTTATCAATATATATATATATATTCACACACACACACATATGTATATGCATATATACATACATACATACATACATATATGTATACAGACATACATACATATGTATTCTTTTATTCTTTTACTAGCTTCAACCTGAGGCTGGGGCCATGCTGGAGCACTGCCTTTAAGTGTTTTTGGGTCTCCTTTTGGTACTGTTCTTGGTGAAGAAGCAAGTTGGATGAAGCTGGTCTTATTTCTGCCTTCTGCTGTGATATGGGCTCATCTGGGATTTCAGATAGAATTTTGTCCCTCAGCTTTTTGAATGGTTCCACCCCTATACAGATCTCTTGGGTTCATTGGCAGAATGTTAAACAGTTTTGGTCCTCTGAAACCCAGGCTGTTGCAATACTGAGTCCTTATCTGTGATGAAGAAGACTTTATCTTTGGTATTATGCAGTGCCATCCAGTTTGGAGGTTGTTATAGCTTTTAATTCCAGAGTTGGGAGTTAGAGCTTCTGGGATCTTCCATATATATATCACTGCATACCTTTCTTGCCTTCTCTTCAGGGAGTAGAGCTTCAATTCTTGAAACTTCTCCCAGTAGCTCATCTGTTTCACTGAGTCAATCTTGTTTGTGTAGTGGTGCTGGATTGCCTCAAGTTCTTCCATTAATTTGATGCTCTATGGTGACCACAGATAGGAGCAGTAATCCAGGTGACTGAGGACAAATGTCCTCTATAGAAGTAGCAAGGTATCCTTATTTCTGGTTTTGAATGACCTAAGGATCCATCTAGCTGCTCGCCTGCACAGTTTTGCCATCCTGGCGATATGCACATGCAATGCTGCATCACTGCTCGTATGGATTCCAGGTCAAGTATCCGATTCTAACTCTGGGATTGCACTACCCCATGGTCCTATGTAGATTGTAGTCTGTTTGTGGGTCAATAGTGGAGTGCTTGAAACTTATCAACATTGAACTGGTCATGATTTTAATCAGCCCATATGTATATTGCATATTGTATATATATATATATATATATATATATATGGTATATATGTATATACAATATAGAATATGTGGGTTTAGTTCACTGGTGATCTAAATGAATAGGTATGCTGTGTAAGTGCTGTAATAGATTATCAGGGTTTCAAGCTCATAACCAAGACAGGAGCTATGGATCCATTTTAGGTTTCCGATTTAGCAGATATATATTTGTGAAAGAAGACAACAAATGCCAAGGCATTACAGGCATCTCAAGTCATATACATTATTTTATATTATTTTAAAATTAGTTGAGATCTTACAGCTGTTTCTGGGATATTCCAAGTGATAGGCAAGTATGCCTGAATATGGGGTATTCTGTCATCAGAGACAAGTAGAGAACATATGATAGATCTAGATATAGAAATAGTCAGATAAAAGATTTAGACATGGAAAATTTGCAGAAAATTAGTGATGAAACAGAAGAGTAGAGAGTAAAGAAATAAGGAAATAAGTTCACAGTTCATTTTATACACACACACACACAGATTATAATATATGTATGTATATATATATATATATATATATATATATATATAAATACATGTATTTACATACATACATATATCTATATATGTACGTATGTATGTATGTATGTATGTATGTATGTATGTATGTATGTATGTATGTATGTATGTATATGGTGAGTAAATGGAGCTACAGATTTTGCCTGTAGCATCTTATTCCACCAGTATGTATGTATGTATATACATATATCTGAATGTGTATCTCTATACTTGCAGATGAGTAGAGTAACACAAATAAATAGGCACTTTTGAAGACCTGTAAGAATGCATGGAACTACAAATGTAGATATCTGTGGTTGAGTCTTCAGGCAATCCCACTACATACAATGTAGTTAGTTCCTGACACAATAGTAGAAGAAGGCTTCTTCAGTATTGTGGCTATTTCACACAAAAACATTGATCAAATAATAACTAAAATTAAGTTTTCATCTCAAGATTCAAATGTATTCAACTGCAAGCCTCCTGCAGCACTACTTATTTACACAAATGCTCACACGTGCCCGTGCACGCATGTGCACACACACACACACAGAGGCAAATACAGTCTCAAACATCTGTAGCCTTCTGTAGTGGTAGTACAATTATATATAGTGATAATTTATGCACATTTAGTACACATAGTAGTAGTAGTAGTAGTAGTAGTAGTAGTAGTAGTAGTAGTAGTAGTAGTTGTAGTATCAGTAGCAGCAGCAGGGACATGTAAAATATCAACTCCAACTGAGCAGATCTATGATCAAAGGTATTTCAACTGTGACCATTCCATGTCTTTAAAGGTATCTAAGACTGCATTCATATTTCCTTCTTTATTTAAGAAAGTAGGGTATAATTTGAGGGAGATTAAGCAGCCATTTCTAGCATTCTAAGCTACTGACTGCATGGAATCCCCCCTCACTGGCTCAAGTTCTACTGATAAGGTACATGACTGGTGAAGTTATAGGTGTGCTGGTAGCACACATAATTGGTAGGTGAATTTAAACACAGAATACTTAATACATATTCTCTGGAGAAAATATTTGGGTAATTTCATAAAAAGGAAAAAATTATGTTGCTACATTCTACCTGTCTGAATTCAATATAGTTTTCACAGTAAAATAAACTTCACTACCATAACATGTAATGTTCTACAAATATTGTACAGTATCAGTAAAGTTAGCTATAAAAGGCCTGTTTTATAATATTAATGGAAATATATTGAGTATTAGATTTGGAAAACATAATTACACATTGAATACATTGTAGTAATAAGATATTTTCAAGTTTTATATGTGATGTAAAGAAACCATAGGCAGTGTTCTTCATAGTTACTTTATGAAAGATGAGATATCACCAATATATCTAGAAGCACATGTGCAACATGATGATGATGGCAATGGCAATGATGACTGCAACGTAATGCTCATGATGTGGTGTAGTAATGATACAAGGAAATCAAACTGGGTACCTTCTACCAAAGACACCTCGTTAACATAAAATAAATAAATGGAATCAGAGATATAGAACATAACGTTGTGAGACATGTGAAAACAATCAACAGTTGCTATGTGTGTCCATAAATAAGGAAATATTGAAGCATTACTGTAATCCAATGATGTTTCACTTACTGGACACCTGCAACAAGTTGTTTCCTCCTCTGATGTGATAACCAATAACAGAGACTGACAGATATGTCTTCAAAGACAGACAGAAATGGTTAGATTTCTCTATCTTTTCTTCAGTTATATTGATGAGTAGTTTTCAACATGCAAAGAATTTTATTATAGATGTTGATAATTAAATAACTTTCAACTGATGCCATTCCAGTTGAGTCACTTATGTGTTCTTCAGTCATATAAATTCTTATCACTCCTTAATCCAAAAATCAACTAGATGTTAGTAACAAGCTTTTAATTGTTGATTAATATCGTTGAACACATCATTAAAATACTTAATAATTTTAAAGTTGATAATCAGAATTAATTATGTTTGGAATTGGTAAATTTAAAAAAAACCCAAACAAACAAAAAGTGTATAAGCAGTAAATATTATGATCACTTTTGACATTTCACTTTCTTGCCAAGCCTGTATAATATAGTCACTACAGAATATAGAATACAAAGCAGTCTGAGAAATATGTATGAAAATTCTGAGTATCAATAGCTATCAAGTAGAAAAGATAGGACTATTTTTGTGAGCTTGCCTCTTAGTCATATTTGCAGTTCAATAAATTATACAGCAATAAATATGAATTGTTAGATATAAATCTTCTGCTTCGCTCACTCCATAATTATGCAAATCCAAAGAGAGCTTGAATGTGAGGACTACAATGTTGCTTTTGAAATGACGAGCTTTTTAAAGTATCAGATAGTGGCCCATCACGAAATGTGAAAGGTTGCATTATGCAACAGTTATGATTCTTTTCTAAAGTTGCTAACATGAAAAGTTGGGTTTGGTCAGTGTTGTGTGGCACAGTAATCCCAGTCAGTGTCAGGAACTAGAATATAAAATACTAAACCAATAATTTCATGACATTTCATGGCATTGGATAGGATTTAGAACAGAGAATAGAATAATTGATTCAACACCCTCAACTAATCAACATTGGACAGAAAATTTTTTATGCTATCTCTTTCTCTCCTTTTCATATATGCTTCCTTGACTTCTCTTCCTCCAAATTTTTAACAACTGACCTCTGATTTCACAATATAGGTTTTAACACCACTTAATAAATCTAACACACTTTAGGTTATTATTGTTATTGTTGCTGCTACTACTACTACTACTACTACTACTGTTGTTGTTGTTGTTGTAACTTAGTACATCCTACTACTTTACTGTAGGTCTTAATAGCATGTCAGTCTCACTTAGTAATTCTATTTTATTTTTGATAGGCATAATTTGACTGAATATATTTGATGTTCTCTGCAGAGAATTTCTAAGTTATATATGAATGATATGTGTATTTGACAGGTAGCATTGAGAAGAAAAAGAGAGAATAGAATTACTAAGAAAGAAGGATACAGAGTAACATTGAAAAGAAAAAAAAGGATAGTGGAAGTGAGAGAGAGAGAAAGAGAGTAACACTGAGAAGAAAGGAAGAGATAAGAATGATTAGAAATATAAAAAGGGAATGAGGAAAGAAGAGGGCAAGAATAAATGTTTTGTATTCTTTATATATTTTCTACAAAGGGCCAAGTGACTTTTTTTTGTTCACTGGTTTCTATATTTCAGCATTACTATAAGGAGGAATAGCTAGGAGTGGACAAAGGAAAAGGAAACAGGGAGCCATGCTACACACGCATGTGCATGCACACACACGCATGTGCATGCACACACACACACACACATACACACACACACACACACACACACACACACACACACACACATGGCATTGTACTAAATGATGAAGTGAAATTGACAACCTTTGTTCAAGTGTCCAAGTCATACTGAAAGTTAGGTAAAGGATAAGAGAGGAACAACTATGTTGATAGAGGTGGAAGAAAAAGGAAGAATTATAAAGAGAAGTGGATAAGATACATAAATAGATAGGAGAAAGCTAGTAGAGTGGGAGGAAAAGAGAAAAGATAACCATTAGTCAGCCAGTAAGAAGACAAGCAGTCATATGAGCAGACAGTGAAATATAGAGAGGGCTTGGAAGAAAGAATAAGAGAGGGGAAGACATAGCATAAGTAATAATACGGTTGGGATGGCATTGAGGACAGAGAAAAGAGGAGGTTGATTTAAGAAATAGAATAACTGAAATAAATCAAGAAATGAAGCAAGGCTTCAAATAGAAAAAATTTAAATTATAGAAATAAGCACCATCATTTTTTTATGGGTACTATGCTGGTTAATATACATCTCTTTTCAATGCTTTAATGGAGACACATACCTAAAGTACAGTAAAAAAAACTTAAGCTTTTCAGTGCAGCTAGTCAAAAGATCACAATGTATTTTTTTAAGGCCCCGAAAGAGAAGGAAGAAAAGTGCCTGTAATCTTTTCAATACTTCCAAGATTGGTGGGATGAAATTATTCTCAGACCAGAGACCTGGTTGACATTCTTGCTATAGAGTGAGCTCTAAAGGCAATCATGGGCCCGCTGGTAGTGATGAATCAGGTGATGGATTAAGTCCACCATCCAAAATGTCTCTTCACTGACACTAAACTTATACCAGAAGAGTTTTGATATTCTGTCAGGTTCAGTGATTGAAAAACTGATAGGAATAGTTTTTGAAAGTGTAAAGTTAATCTTTTAAAATGAGGATTCACTTGTTGGGTGTGGGAAGTTTTCATATCTTTGAATATTTAAATATCTACTTTAAATCATCTCAAGAACATACTTGCTTTAATGGAAGAGAGTGAGATAGAAATTAAGCACTTTTCTTGGTGCTTATCCTGGTTTTAGAATAAGGTACACCATATCCCTGCATGTTGTAAGAAGTAACTAAAAGGTCTGGCACCAGGAATGGCATCTGGGTGTTACTACCTTTAAAAACCTGTCTAACCCATATTAGCATGGAAATGTAGATGTAAGAAAGATGATGACAACAGAAATTCATCAGAGATAAATGCGCAATTTAGCTTATGGTCTAAAAGATGAGTGAACATGAATAGGTGGACAGATAATGAGGCAATAAACAACCAACTGAAAAGTTTGTGTGCTATATCCTGGGACTGGCAGTGTATTATGTCTATGACAAAGATACTTAACTTTCAAGTGGCCCAGTCTACCTAGTTAAAATAGGTACTATGTGGTAACAACACTGCACTGTCATGGGAAGTAAACATACTGTAAACTGATTCATTAGCTAAGTTCAATTTCTGCACACCTTATCAAAAGTTATAACCTGATTCTCTACACAATCACCTGATCTGCTAGAAATAATAGCAAAATCTTCTTTAAATTACACATTTTAAATTTAAAGAAAGATACAATGGACAATGCAGTCCTTAATATACAAAAAGGCAGGATGAGATGGTTATGGCTGAAACACCTTTGACTATGGACATACTTGATTCAGAGATTACAGGGGATCAGGACCAAATTAAGATCTGATTTTTGTGCCCCCATATATGTGTAAGTCAAAATATAAACATTAATAAACCATAAAATAAATTTTCATTTTTCAAAACGCAACAAAACTAACAAGAAGATGGAAAATAATGTTTATTGTTTTATATTTCCACTATTTATATATGAAAAGTTTGTTCCTACTTTTTTTAATTGCAAAATCTTTGATCAGATTCTCACTATGACACTATGAACACTTGAAAATTATATTTCTGATCATATACACCACTTTGAATATTATTTTACAAGTTTAAAGTGATTTCTTTTGTGCTATAAACCATTTACCATTTTTGTGGTGCTCCTCGGCCCTTGATACCCTAAGCATATTTATTTTGCTTAATGGATAATCCAGCACTGCCTGGGATTAAATACAAGACAAAATCAATTTCAGAATTTCACTGTTCACTCTTATATTTAATATGTTGGTTGGTTTAACACTACCCCACTGGCCTTCGGCAGAGCCCATTTTATTACAAGTTTTTGAGTCAGGTCTCCAGGGTAAGGTTAACTGCCTCCTATCAGTCTTTGGAAGTTCTGAAAGAGGTCATAGGTGCTATCCTTCCACCTCTGACTAAAGTGCAATCCTTCCACCTCTGACTGGTCTACTTGACCTAAATACTAATCTAATACTTGATGTCTGTCACTTAACAAGTGAAGAAAATATCACCTGAAGCAAATCGTATAAACAACACAGGATATATTTTTACAATATGTTTTATTCATTCGTATCTCACTGTGTCTGAAGAGGTAACACTTTCTTAACATTTCTTTTCAATTTAAAGGCTAGCATATATATATATATATATATATATATATATATATATATATATATATATATATATATATATCTTCAACAACTAAAATACAAGCAGTAACAGAAATAAACAAGGCAGTAGAAATCACACCTATTTTATTGGAAAATACTAAATGGGATCATTATTGGCATAGCAAAACAGCTGAAACCTGAACAGAAAACTAAAAAGAGCAATGACTCAATTTTGCAATCAATCAGTAAAATTCAAATTAGATTGCCACAAATAGTAAAGAAACAAAGAAGCAGAAGAACAGCCACATCATAAAACCCACAAAGTAAGTACAATGGCTGAATTTTTCTGAGAAACATGTGTTTTTATTCTTTAGATTCTAGATTCACACAGCTTCTCCTTTACACTATACTTAAATGAAACATTAATTCAATCAGAGATAATTGTAAACAATGCATTAGAAATTTTGTCGGTAATCTCAAAAGTGAAACTTTGTTAATTTGTAAAATGGTCTTAAGAATACATTAATGGTAATTTAATGACAAAAAGAGAGACATTGTGAAGCATATTTGTGTTCATTCACTCAATATATTATATATATATGTATATCTATATCTATATTTATATAACATGAAGCATTTGTGCATCTCTGTATGGGCATGCATCTATTAATTTACACACTCACACACTCAGCACATACAGTTATGTAAAGATTTATAAATAAATATATACATATAAGTAACGATACTATGATTTTTATTATTTGAGTGGCTTTCAAGGCTCCACCCAGGAAGTATTTTATGGTATGCCTACACTAATATCAACCAAATACACAACCTTTCAAAAGATCTATTCCCCTCCATGTGTAGAATGCCTACTTAGTCAATTGTAGAATAAAAACATTTCAAACGTTTCACATATTAGTCTGACAAAAACTAAAATTATTGAATACACAACTTCTTTGGAAATAAATAAATAAATAAGAAAATGAGCTGAACAGAAATAAATGTCACAAGTCAGAAAAGGTGAGAGAAATTTCTAGCTTAAAGATCAAGAGTGTCGAGCATAGAAATGAAAAACAAAAAAAAAAAAAGAAAAGAAAAAAGAGATGTAGAGATGTACATTTAGCAATGATCCTCCAGAGAGTTTCCTAAAATATATTAACACTAGCAATACGAATATGAAAACAGAGACGTCTGGCTAGATCAAAACATCTGTTGATTATCAATTCCAAAATCACAATTCACAGATTGAGTTAACATTCTGCTTGAGAGTACAAAACTTAAGGAAATATGATTAAAGTTAGACTAAAGAACTACTTTCAACTGTTACTTTAATGCAAAAATCATATACATCAAAGTGAAGCGAAAATCTAGTAGATAAAATATAGACTTGCACTACAATTTGACAAAATAATGGATCAGAATTATTAAGAATTGACAGACATCTGTTTTCGCTGAAGTACTGCAGTTCATGCTAGGGATACTATTTTGATATCATCTCAACTGATGCCTGCAGTCAGCACTCACCTACAAATTTCCTGACTTCTTCTTCTAGAAGCTGTTATTAACAATACATTATAGATTATCCAACAAGATTTTCCAATTTTAATTCCAGATCAGTCACTTGGGTTTTCCATTTAGAATGTCATTAGGGCCTGATCCAGTAAAGGCCTATTTCTCTGATGTGGTGATGTCTATCATTGAGAAATGCTTCTGTACTACTTGAAAGATTGAGAATTTACTCCACAAGAAAAGATCAGTAATATATGCAGCTTATATTCTATGACACATATAAACCAATTATAGCATCTTACGGAGATAAAGCTTCCATAAAAGATAATTTCACAGAGAGAAATTGAGATTTGTCATGTGAACATATATAGATTATTTATATTGATATTTTAAGCTTAAAAGAAATCGGCTTCAAATCCATGTTTCCAGATAGGAGAACAACATATCAATAAAGATACATATTAAATTATTACATTTAACGTTATTCTGTAACATAAGATGAGGAGTGAAACATATCCTAGTATCATAATGATAAGCACATCTATTGCTTCCAGTAGTAACAATTCCCAGAAAAAGATATTAAGAAAAATAAAACAGAAAATTTACCAATTTTATAATATATTCTAGTTTTGAAAGTGAACAACTCTGTCAGAAACCTGTATTTCCATATTTTTTTCTTCCACTTAAATCTGTTCAGGTTTAAAGAATATGTATTTGTTGCTGATAAAAGATATCTATTGCAGTATTGAATATAATACATGTGTGCTTTGTTCGTGTTTAGAATGATTTCTATATTTCAATTACATCAGTTAAAAACAGCATTTCACTTTATAAAGATATATTTATAAAACAATTTCATTAATTAACTACCACAGAATGCACTCATACAATAATTCTCTTTTCATTAACACCTGCATAGTAGTATAATGCACATATTATTGACTGGAATATTAATCCATATCTTATTAGATCTAGCGTGAAACAGTTTAATAACCAAAATACAAGTATATCATTATAACAAGACGATATCTTATCACTTAGAATATAATCTCATATTATCTTAATCCACAGTTTCTGACAAACCCCACTTTAGCTCTTAGGTTATTTGCAATTGGTTACAATCCATACAAAGAACAAATGTATATATTTAACTTGCTTCAATAAATACAAACATTAAGCATATGTCAATTTAAGTATGTCATAATGTTTACATAATTTTCTTTGCAAACATTAAAGTAAATCCTTTATTTTGTTTTATATTGGTTGAAAAGTTCCAAGAGTTGAGTCTGTCAGACCTAAGACAAGTAATCAAACAAGAGTAGTTACTACAAGTGACCAGTTACTGATAGCTGGTCTGCCATTATTGTATGACTCCTTTCCATTGCTAGGCAAGTCATCACAATCTGTGTCAGCTCTTATTTGGAGATACTGTTCTCCAAGAGGAGTTGATAATCACATCTCATCCACACATTTCATTTGTAACATGATTTATATAGCTGGATGCTCTTCCTATGTCAGCAACATAACAGAACATGCTGGGTGAATTTTATGATGGCATCAGCACTAAAATGGTTGTTGTATCCCTAATAAGTCTAAAGAAGCCTTCCCTTCCCATATGTTGTCTCTGCTCATTTAGTGCCACACACAGGTCGTCTCATTTCCAACAAAACTAAAGCAAGTTTGCACTTCCCTGCATTGTCTCATCATTTGTTTCTTTCTGACACAGCCAGGTGGGAAGAGGGTCAGAGTGTGATGGTGATAGACAAAAGAGTAACAGAAGAGACCCAAGGTGAAAAGGGCGAGAGAGCAACAGAGAAGAGAAAGAAAGAGGAGGATGAGAGGGAGTGAGAGGGGGAAAGGGGTGAAGGGAAGAGCGGGAAAGAGAAGAAAGGGTGATAGAGATGGAGAGAAAGAGAGAGAGAGAGTGCTGAGAAGTATTGCTGATGATGAGAAAAAAAAGATGGGTTTGGGTCTGAAAGGAGATGACCTTAAAGAAAGTACTTCTAATTTACAACATCATTAAGGGAACAACTTTGAAACAAGTTAATAACTTTAAATATTGGGAAACCATCATTACATTTGTTAGGAAAAACATCAAAGAAATTACGATAAACATTGGACTGGCCTGTGTTGCTTTCACTGAGTTCAAACAAATATTGTCAAATAATGGCTATCAATGAGTGAGAGAAAAGAGCCCTTGGAGGATACTTAGAGTCCATCTTTTCATTTAGCTGTGTAATCTGGAATATCAGGTAACCTGCTGGATGTGCTAGCTATGACCATCCTGCATTTTTGTACAATAAGGACTAAAACATTGTCCAATGTATTCTTTTCTCTTTTAAGAGAGTAAGGACTTCTCATAGGTTGGGTGACCTTGTGGAGTTTTGGCTTTTGGAGGCTTTAGAGTCATTTAATTATAGTGGTGTTGAAACTACATCAATGATTTGGTTTTATTATTAGGTTGTGTGAAGATTTAGTTCAGCTAAGATTGCATCAAGAAAAACAAAACCCTCAGGCCTGATAGATAAACCTTTCCCAACTGTAAACCTTCAGTTTCTGCTTTATATTCACATGATGACACACTTTGTCTTTTCATTCACTACTGCAACAGACTGTTCTTCAGAACTGCTGCACCAAACTTTTTGTACTAACATATAAAATTGATCCCTTCATTTAGAACTGTTTCTACAGTGTCCTCATGCTTCTTGTTACGAGCACCAATCTAATTTATTATCTCTTCTGCTTCAAAACGAATTCAAAATCTATTACTAAATATTTCTCCTCCCTCGGGCATCGTGATATAAATAAAATATGGCATGCAGTTTGGCTGACATTTATTTGACTGAGAAGTATTCTAAATGCTAAAGGTGTTAGGCCATCTTAATGTGAATATATTTATATAATATATATGGTGAGGCCCAACTACAGTTAAAGGAGGGCTTGGAGAAAATTAACAGCCATTATTGCCAGGCTACAGTACAAGTGGTTCTAAAGGCTTAGTCTACAGTGATGTAACACAGCTGCTGCAGCTGATTATGATGATAATTCTTTCTAATTTGGTCACAAGGTTAGCAATTTTGAAGGGAGAAGGAAGTCGCATACATTGGTCCAAAGAAGTGAGGAAAAATGTTACCATAAACACAGTGGTGAACATGTACAGATTTGTAGTAAGCAATAAAATGATTAAAATAGACAAGCTCTTAGAGATGATATACACTGAGAAAAAACAAAAACATCTTACTACAAACAAATGAACACATTACAATAGAGCCCACCGTACACAAAATACATAAGACCCCCCAGAAAAGAAAGAAAGCAACACAAGAGATGACCACAAATCTATAAATGAGACCTAAAAAAAGGGAAAACAATCATAGAAGTCACCATCTGAAGAACAAGCAAGATAGGACAGTAGATCAAAAGCAATATACACAGAATAATTAATTAACATCCAAAAAGATAATTAAAATTATAGAAACCTCTATAGAAACACTTAACAAGATACACATCCACAACAAAAGTGCACCCTCAAGCCCATACCAAACAGGAAACAGAAGGAAAACACACAGAGAAACCCGAGAAACCAAAGTTAATATTGAAGTAGATTGAATTGAAATAAAAAGGAAAATAGAAAGGAACATTACAAAATCAATGAAGAAAGATCAATGTAAACATCTACCCAAGCTACAAAGGATGTGTAACTTAATGAAAGAATAAATATAATAGGGCCTTGCAAAAAATCTGTTCATGGCAACAAACTGCCCAGTATTGACTGGCTGAAGGATCTGAGTTATTCCATAGTAGTGTTACTAATGAGGAAAACCAAGCTTGATCCTAATAGAGTTAGAACTTCATCAAAACCCAACCCCACAATTGGGAAAAAATAAATGCATAAACTTGAGAAAAGGTAAAAGACATATCTTTATATAAGGAAAAGTAAATATATAAAAAAAAAGGAAGAAAAAAGTAGCCAAATAACAACAAAAAAAACAATACCAATAAAAAGAAGACACTTCGGAAATAAAAAAAGAAACTAAATCATCACTGCAAAAACATGCAGAACAGAATGCTTTGAAAATATGAATACTTCTTACAGAAGAATAGAGTATTTTGATCAAACACCAAAAAGATTCAATAGGGACATAAACAAAAAATTCGAAATACTGGATGGCACATCAACACAACCAGAAATGCAAGTAAAGTAAGAAGTAATACGGAGTAAGGACAATTAACACAACCAAAATGCACAATAGATCAGAAGGTAGGAAGAAAATAACATAATAACACCACATATATAGTTCAGAATGATAGCAAGAAACCCAACAACACATTGAGAACTGCAAGCAATGGGAAAACTCTTGGGATTGACAATGACCTCAATTTATGGTTGAAGCAGCTAACCAGCATTCATGGGTATATGGCAACAAAATCTCATGAAATGATAAGCAGACCTGAATCAGCAACTGTTGGTTATTGGAGAGGAAAGCATATTAACTCTTCAGTATGAAAGATACACAAAATTCAAGCCTATAACCTGCTTGCTAGCAACATACAAAGCCCTTGCATCCATATTTACAACAAGTAGGTTACTTGCTTGGGGAGTAATAATATATTACCAGGGGAACTGAAAGAAATGTTTAGCTTGTAAAAAGAAGTTACTGGTGAACCAGGCAATTATAGAAGACAATAAAAAGAGGAAAACAAAACTTAGCCTGGTCTAGATTAACGAATGAGAAACAATTGATAGCATTCTACACTCCTGAATACTGAAGACACTCTACCTAAATAAAGCAGCTTAAATACTAACAAAATACATCACCCATGTAATATCAAAATGGAAAACAATATCATTACAAATTAAAGAGAAGACAATTAAAATCAATCCTACATCCACAAGAAAAGGATTCTTGCAGGGAAGCTCATTATCCCTTCTATCTTCAACTTTATTAATGATGAAATTCTCATGGAACAAAAATATTACAAACTTTAGACCATTTCCTTATTAAGGATGATACCAACCACACTGAGACTTAGGAGTAGATGAAAGTAATAAAATAGAACACAGAAATAAAGGGTAAAATTATTAACAAAGAATGTTGTGAGAGTCAATAATAAGATAGTAGATACAAATATGCTAGTCATCCCAGTTATAAACTACAGTTTCAACATAATAAAACAGAAGTTAAGTGAATTGAAGAGCTTAGACAGAAAAACAAGGAATCTACTGACAGCATTCCAAAGTCACTTCCCCCAAACTAATACAGATAGAATATGCTTACACCACACAAAAGGAGGGTGGGATTTGATACAAACAGAAAACTACTACAAAGAATAACAGTGGGACTTCAAAAATATTTAAAACTGAGCAAAAAGAAGCTGATAAATGTGATAATCAAGCTAAGAGAAACTGATAAGTGAAACATGAAAAAAACAAGGCTTTTGTCTGTATAAAAGATGTAAAAGATTCAGATAAGGACAAAACAACAGAAAAGGTTATGAAACAGCAGACAAAATCAAAAGAAAATACAGAAGTATGCTGAAGAAAAAAATGGAAGCAAAAAACCCACTTCATGGCCAATATCTTGTAAAATTTGTCAAAGAGGAAGGAAACCAGAGTGAAATAAAGCCATAAATAGCCCCAAAACTCTGGTTTAAAAGCAGAAACAGGTCTGATTCTAGCTACATAAGACCAATGTTGGTTGCAAACAATTATACTAACCACAGTACTTCATTAATACTCTATTTTATTGAAAAGCTAAGATGACCTTTCTGGGATTTGAACTCTGCGTATAAAGCAATGTAACTAAATGCAAGAAGTTCTTTTATCTAGGGTTTCATGACTATTTCTATAAGAGAAGATGTTAGAGATATAGATGTGAAAAAGATTGGTGAGAGATTAGACTGAAAGTAGACAAATTTGATATTCAAGTTTGCATATATTGAAATCAAGAATTTGAATTTTTTAAAATTTGAAAATGAATTAAAATAAATTACCAAAAATCAGAATTTTAATTTTAGAAAGCAGTGCAAAATTTCAAAGAAACAATAGCTATGTATTCAGATTATAACATTACATAGACAATATCAAAGCAATCTTGATATCACATGAAAAACTACTTTTTATTGAAAACCATGAAACTATGTAGAAATAGAAGTGCACGGAAAACAAAAAAGCAAAACATAACACGAAAAAAAAGCATTGAAAGAAAATGTATTTTCTTAAACAATGAATGAATATTAAACTGAAAATCTGAATAGATATATTTGAAAAATAAACATTTTTAAGTTAGAATTCTACTTCAGATAGAGACATCAAGAGAAATAAAGATTGAAGATTAAAATGAACAAAAAGAAAAAAGTAAATAGAATAAAATAAATAAAGTAAATGATTGAAAGTCTTACAAAGTTTTACATTAAAAATAAGTAGTGAAGATTTTCTAAATGACTGTTACAAATAATGGAGACAGATGAAAGAAAGAAAGATTCTAGAGAAATGAGTGAAAGTCTTTGACATGTTTTATTGTTATAAAAACACTGATTCACAATAGTAGTTCCATTGATAGAATGTGATAAATAATTAAAAGAAAGCTTGGGTAGATTTTTATCTAAGTTGCATTCAGTGGCTCCAAGTCTGTCTTAATGATTTATTTTAAGGCTGATACTCTGTTGCAGAAATATTCATATTTATGCTAATTACTTGGCTTCAACTCTTTCTTACCTTATGTTTAATATTCAACTATTTGTCTCTATCTCTCTCCTATGAATCATTCAATTCCATCATGCAATGATATAATAAAATACAGATCAATGCCAATATGATTTCTTTCTAATGTACATTGCCAAGTTTTGTACAGTCAACTGATTGAATCTAGTATATTCTCTGTACATATTTTATTATCCTGAGAGTAGCAAAAGTAAAGCTTTCTAAAATACTGCTTTCTCAAGAAGTTCACTAATTTAACAATAATACTTCAATTATGAATTGACTATCTATATTGTTATAACTGTGCCTCAAAGCCTGTTACTCTAAACATCATTATTACAGTACTTCATTATTTCACAATGTTTGGCTTATTCCGTAAGCATGATTTTAAGGAAAACATTTTTTTTCCTGTCTCCTCTTCAACTCAGCTGTCAATTTATTGCAGAAGTACATTCTTTGATAAATTTGATCATTTGAAAACCTGAAAGAAATGTATATTCTTAATAGTCATAGAGGTTACTGCAGAATGAAGATAATCCAAAGTATATGCAATATCAACTAGAGCAAATAGATTAGACAGTTCAGACCTAGAGCTGCCTGAGCCAAAATGATGAAAGCCTGCCACTAAAAGAAAACAAAGCTATCATCTACTTGAAGTATTTTTTTTAAAATGAGCCATAACATATATTCAGTATTTTTTCAATAAACTTACAGTTTTGAGTCTCACATCACATACTTAGGACTCAAATGAAAAATTGAAGGAAAACAACTTCTCATCAGAATTCATAAAAACAATAATAAGCAATCAAGTCTATCTCACATTTATTAATAATTGTTTGAGATTTTCTTCTCAAATTTTTCTTCAATAACATCTAGTGTATAGTGTATTTTGAAAACATTTATATTAACATCTATCTTTTTATTTTTTCCTCACACCACATATGTAAATGTACAAATATACTTTCTTATACACATACATATTGCATGCATAAATGTAGCACATTACTGTACACATATACATCTTTATGAAACTGAGGATGTAAAGAAAATATATGCCTGCATTGTTAGAGACAATTTCAGGTTTTCTATTTAGGATCAAATAATTCCAATATGATACTATAATTCATAATCTATTTACTTATTCAGCATATCAATGTTTTGTGATTTAGAAAATCTTCTACACAGAATTCTTCTGTTCACCTAGGTAGGTGTAATGGTCTTACTTTTACTCAAAGGTAACACCAATCTAGACGATTAACTTTAATTCTTAAAAGAAATCAAAATTAATGTCCATAAAGTGCTGTGTGAAGATAGTAGCAATTTGTTTTAGAGGAAATGAAGTGTTTTAATAGTCAGCTAATTCCTAGCAGAGCAGAATTGGACTCCCATGAGAAGGAATTATTGAAGGAAAATTTATT
Organism: Octopus sinensis; assembly: GCF_006345805.1. Taxonomy (NCBI): domain Eukaryota; kingdom Metazoa; phylum Mollusca; class Cephalopoda; order Octopoda; family Octopodidae; genus Octopus; species Octopus sinensis. Next base: position 128,495,658 of record NC_042997.1, on the reverse strand, counting down.
TTGAATAATAATGTTGGAAACATTCCAGAAATGTGGCTTAATGGTTTACCTATAAATCTTTTGGCTTTAATGTAGTATGATAAATTTTTTTTATATAAATAAATAAGTGTGACATGACAAATAGCGTAATATATTGTTACAAGTCATTAATGTGCTGTAAGTTTATTAACACATGTTATACAATCAGCATTAGTGATTGGCTAGTAGGGAGAGCTAACATATCAAAGTATATTTAACAAACACAGAAGGCAAGTGGAACACAGTAACTAGTTCAACTACTTAATGATTAATTACATGTACTAAGTACAATAGCTGGTCAAACCATTTTGCAAAGCAGGAAACATCTACTTTAAGGTCTATCCACTGCTAGGTTTGTCTTATGATCACATTTTGATGTCTTTTCCCCCTCTTTTATGATCTGGCATAACAGACAGACATAACTTATCAGATTACATAATTATGGACTCATACTACTTGTATATGAAATAAAATAGTAAATTTTTAATGAAACTAAACTGTTATGTCAATGTATTTCAAAATATGCTTTATATCATTATCACATTCTAGATATTTTCAAAAAATATTAATGGCATTGCTTGTGGGTGCAGTGCAGGTGGTGCTATGCTATGAGATTAAGAAGTTTATTTTGCTATGGTGTAGTTCTGGGTTCACTTCCACTACATAACACCTTAGGCAAGTGTTTATTTTTACTGCAACCTTTTGAGTGAAATTTGGTAGATTGACCTGTGCAGAAAGCCTGTTGAATGGATTGTATCTGTTCTTAGGAGGTGGATTTAATTTATTGGCTGAATTAACAACACTATTTGACCTTTAACAGAGTCCACATAGCTGGATTTGGACCATGTTTCAAATTTGAGGACAACACAAGCCTTTTTCCTTTCTCTACTCATTCTCAAAGGTCCTGTGAATAGGTCATAGCTGATGTCTTTCTTATTCTAATTAATTAAAAAAAACAATCATCCAATAGAAGAAACATCCAACAGAGTACCTATCCAATAGAGTAACACCATTCTACAGAGTAGACTCTGAAAGAGTAACCATTATAAAGTGCTCCTGTATAAGTAATTGATATAAACATTTGCAATAGTCCATAAAATATCTGAAACTTGCAGCAGCTAGCCTAAACTCTTTGATAATTTATTTTTGCTTGATTAAACAGAAACAATTAATCTCAGTTCACTTATTGAAAATAAGATTCTTCCATTTCATAGGTGAAATGCTAACATTTTCCAATGTATGAAATGTTTCTCATGGTTGACCTTCACTTGCTATACATAGAGAAATGCTGAGTAAGATAGTGATACATGGCTAATAGGTTCAAACTGTTTCTACACTTGAACAAGACATAACTAAAATTCACTGCTAGAAATCTTTAGGCCACAAAATCTCTAATGTTGACCTCATATATATATAAAAACATCCACTAGACTACATTGCAAACACTATGATTTCTCTTTAGAGCATAGAAATATTTTGGCTTTGATTAGTTACTGACTCTGTACAAAGATCAATTAAGACCTACACTAGAATTCTGCACATATATCTGGGGCAGTGTTACTGATACACACCAAAACAATTTTGATTCTATTCAGAAGAAGGACATTTGACTCAGTGGCAAATATTAATTCATTAACATATTACATCTATGAGTTCACAGATAAACAGATTCACTACTCTATCTCTTCTCTTCTATTATCACTTTAATGGTCTCTTTTCCATTGAACTACAAACTGCAAAGCACCACCACCTAAACCTACACAATATGTCTGTCTCTTAATCTACTGTATCTCACCTTTCTCAAATCATGCATTAAATACTTTCCCAACAATTTATCACCTAATCTGTATTCTTCTGGAATCACTAATAAAAATTTTTTGTAAGGACATCATTTCCTTTGACTTCACTTGTCTTGGAGAACCTGTAAAACTCACAAGCACAGATTCTGCACTTCAGTTTCCATCTACCAAATCCACTCTCAAAGCTTTGGTTAGCCTGGGGCTACAATGGAAGATGCTTAAGGTGCTGCACTGTGGGACTGAACTTAAAATTACATGGATGAGCAAGCTTTATAACCACACAACCCGTGCCTATGCAAATGGTAAAAATATATCTTAAAACTTCCAAAATTAAGTTAACATTTTAAAATAAACCATATTCAAAACTTCACTCCCATCTTTCAAATACTGTAAAGAACATTTCGTATTATAAACTTGTTAAGAGGAGTAGACATAACATCATCATCATCATCATCATCGTTTAGCATCCGTTTTCCATGCTAGCATGGGTTGGACGGCTCTACTGGGGTCTGTGAAGCCAGAAGGCTTCATCAGGCCCAGTCAAATCTGGCAGTGTTTCTACGGCTGGATGCCCTTCCTAACGCCAACCACTCCGTGAGTGTAGTGGGTGCTTTTTACGTGCCACCCGCACTGGTGCCAGACAGAGCTGGCAAACGGCCACGAACGGATGGTGCTTTTTATGTGCCACCGGCACGAGGGCCAGGCGAGGCTGGCAACGGACACGAAACGGGGCGGTGCTGGCAACGGTCGCGAAACGGAAAGTTCTCTTACATGCCACCGGCACTGGTAACACATCTGCAATTTCCATTGATCGATTTCCATTGATCGATTTCGATTCTGATCGTCACTTGCCTCAACGGGTCTTCACAAGCAGAGTTTTGACATGCCACCGGCACTGGTAGCACATCCGCAATTTCCATTGATCGATTTCGATTCTGATCCTGACTTGCCTCATCACGTCTTCACAAGTAGAGTTTTGTGTCCCAAGAAGGGAAGGTATGCATACGTAGGCTGGCTCCATCCCATGTAGAAGGCCACGGGTTATGGACTCACTTGTCCTGCCGGGTCTTCTCGCGCACAGCACACTTCCAGAGGTCTCGGTCTCTAGTCATTTCCTCAGTGAGACCTAAAGTTCGAAGGTCGTGCTTCACCACCTCGTCCCAGGTTTTCCTGGGTCTGCCTCTTCCACAGGTTCCCTCAACCGCTAGGGTGTGGCACTTTTTCACACAACTATCTTCATCCATTCTCGCCACATGACCATACCAGCGCAAACGTCTCTCTTGCACACCACAACTGATGCTTCTTAGGTCCAGCTTTTCTCTCAAGGTACTTACACTCTGCCGAGTGTGAGTACCGGCATTACACATCCATCGGAGCATACTGGCTTCATTTCTAGCGAGCTTACGCATATCCTCAGCAGTCACGGCCCATGTTTCACTGCCATGTAGCATGGCTGTTCGTACACACGCATCATACAGTCTGCCTTTCACTCTGTGCGAGAGGCCTTTTGTCACCAGCAGAGGTAAGAGCTCTCTGAACTTTGCCCAAGCTATTCTTACTCTAGCAATTACACTTTCAGCACACCCACCCCCGCTGCTGACTTGGTCACCTAGGTAACGGAAACTATCAACTATTTCTAGTTTTTCTCCCTGGAAAGTGACGGAAGTTGGTCTCAGAGCATTTTCAGTGTTTATTGTTCCTGAGCATCTGCCACATACAAAAACCATCTTCCTAGTTAGCCTTCCTTTGACATTGCTGCATCTCTTATGTGTCCATAGCTTACACTTGGTGCATCTTATAGAGTTTCTACCTACACCTTTTCTACAGATCGAGCAGGGCCATCTACCTGAAGGTGTTTGTGATTTGTCTACCTTCCTACTGATTACGACTTTGGTTTTAGCTAGATTGACTCTGAGGCCCTTCGATTCTAATCCTTGTTTCCACACCTGAAACTTCTCCTCCAGTTCTGATAGCGACTCAGCAATTAGAGCAAGGTCATCAGCATAGAGGAGCTCCCAAGGGCATCCTGTCTTGAATTCCTCCGTTATTGCCTGGAGGACTATGATAAATAGGAGGGGGCTGAGTACTGAGCCTTGGTGGACTCCTACCTCTACCCGGAATTCTTCACTGTACACATTTCCAACCCTCACCCTACTAGCGGCGTCCCTGTACATGGCCCGCACAGCTCTCACTAACCATTCATCTATCCCTAGTTTCCTCATTGCCCACCAGATAAGGGATCGGGGGACCCTGTCGAAGGCTTTCTCCATGTCAACAAAAGCCAGGTACAGGGGCTTATCTTTGGCTAGGTATTTCTCCTGCAGCTGCCTTACCAGGAATATAGCATCAGTAGTACTTTTCCCTGGCACAAACCCAAACTGCATCTCATCTAAACTAACTCTCTCTCTAATTAGTTGGGCTATGACCCTCTCCGTAACCTTCATCACCTGGTCCAACAGCTTGATACCTCTGTAGTTATTTGTATCTAGGGCATCACCTTTACCTTTGTAGCAGTTGACTATTATACTGCTACACCAGTCATTGGGTATGACCCCTTTGTGTATCACCTGATTAACTATACGGGTGACTAGGCTATAGCCGACAGTACCAGACATTTTGAGCATCTCTGCAGTGATTCCTGATGGGCCTGGGGCTTTCCCTGTCTTCATGCTTCTAATTGCCTTAGCTACCACAGAACTATCAACTCGGATAGCTGGTCCCTCTGTTGGGTCAACATTCGGCAGACTCTCTTTATCCCATTCATTTTCTTCATTCAGCAACCTTTCATAGTGGCATCTCCAAACCTCTCTCTTTGCATCCTCATTTAGCGCAAGTGAACCATCTTCCATGCGAACACACTTCTCTCCTACCACATCACGATTCTCTCTTACACACTGTCTTGCAACACGAAACACCTCCAGTCTTTGGTCCTCACGGCGCAGAACATTGGCAAATTTTTTCTTATCTGCTTCCCCTCTGGCTAAATAAACCTGTCTCCTAGCTTCTCTTTTGGCAGTCTGATACAATCCCCTGCTACCCCCATTTTTCCAGACCTTCCAAGCCTGTCTCTTTTCTCTAATAGCCCTGTCTACAATATTGTTCCACCACCACGTTATTCTAGGTCGAGAGGGGACTTTGCACCAGCCACAGATCTGGTCAGTGGCTCTCAGCAGGTTGTCCCTTAGAAACGTCCAGCTGTCTTCTACCCCCTGTGATGCTCTATCCCCTTCTACTTCGTCAGAGGCTTCAAGTAATATGTCCCTAAATCTCTGTCCATTTGCAGGATCTTTAAGCTCCCAGATCCTTCTTCTCCATATTTGTCGTCTTCTGGTTGTCCTCCTAGTCCTGATCCTAAAGTCACTAACTACCAGTCTATGTTGTGGGAGCGAAATCGAAATCGAATTGAACCAGCCAGGATCCCTGGTCTGGTGGTACATAAAAAGCACTATCCGACTCGTGGCCGATGCCAGCACCGCCTCGACTGGCTTCCGTGCTGGTGGCACATAAAATACACCAATCCGACCGTGGCCGTTGCCAGCCTCGCCTGGCACCTGTGCAGGTGGCACGTAAAAAGCACCCACTACACTCACGGAGTGGTTGGCGTTAGGAAGGGCATCCAGCTGTAGAAACATTGCCAGATAAGACTGGAGCCTGGTGCAGCCTTCTGGCTTCCCAGATCCCCGGTCGAACCGTCCAACCCATGCTAGCATGGAGAACGGACGTTAAACGATGATGATGATGATATATATATACACACACAATGTGTACATGCATGTGTGTGAATGTTTGTACATGCCAATGTAAAATGAGGTGCTGAATTTCATTTCTCTACAACAAAAGGGATCTTAGTCATTCAATAGAGATCTATAAAATAAGTACTGAGAACAGTATGATCAACTAAAGAAAATGTGGAAGATATTAACCCTAACATGGCTGCAGCCCTATGACTGAATGCAAATTTATAGTGAGTCATGTAAAAGTTTAAAATAAAAGAAACAAATAGTTCAGGAAATAGAACACTGTAAGATGTATTGTGTATTTGATGCAAAATTTACAAAAAAAGAATGAAAGAAGATAAAGGAAAGCTCAGTTACATCTGAGAAATAAAAAGCAATATTTCCTAATTCATATATTAACTTTCCCTTTTAAGCCTAATCTTATTAAGTTAGAACTATTCCCAATTCTTCAGATCATCTTTAGCATATCCTTACCTTTGTTACCATAACATTCATTTCTCAACCCATCATCACCTCTGTCTCATCTTTTATTCAAATTATATTTCTTACATGCAAAATATGATAATCCTATTTACATTCCTTGAATCAGTCTGTCACTTTAACTGGGTACAGATCAGTCAATTTTTCTCTCTCTCACTTTCTCAACTTGCACAATATTTTCTGCAAGAAACAGTAATAAGGTGTCCAGAACAATATATTAGATTCATGATAGATCATGTCAGCCCTGCCTGGTCCTGTAATCTCTACACAATAAAACATAATAAACTACAAAGAACAGAAAACTGCACACTATGTATCCTCACATATTGTGCTCAGACCATCTTTACAATAAAATAAAAATACTAAAAATATAAGATTACTTAGGCATGCAAGGAACACAACAAACTTCAACTTTGCTACTACCTGAAAAACTATCTTCAAACACCAGGCATATATAATACAATGTAGTACACTTCTACACTAGCAGCCTAAAAACACTATTTCCCACTCAGCTCAAATAAAAAAAGCATACACACAGAAAGAGCCTAATTGGCCCCAAACACATTGCTAGAAAGCTATCCTCAATCATAAATGCAGAGGAGCAGCAATGGTAGAATTCTGACCAAGTTCACCTTACTCACCTCCACCATGGTCACCACCAAAATCTACAGGCATACAGAAATAGACCAAACAATAGAGAGAGTGCATTATGTCCAAACTGTCACATGCACCTCATATGGTTCGCCATTTCATTTTTTAGTGCAGTATGAGTCTCAACTAGGCAGAGATTAGTATAAATGGAAAAAAAAACAGGTCTAGTTGTTTGGCTGACTTCCTGCATACTATAGGACTGTTGACTTCCTGCAATAAATAGGCATGTTCAATCAGAGCTAATCTGGAGTACATAACAATACCAACATGTATAGCAATATTTCCCTGAAACAATATTTCTAGCAAGTCAAGCTAGAGATATCTCGTATATCCAGTGAAGGAGCCTCATTGTATTATTCATTCAACCCACTACAAATAGCAACTAAATTTCCTTCAAATCACACCCACAAGTTTAGAAACATTACTGGCTTTGGGCAGCATTTGGTGAAAGACAGGATGGTCACAGTTGGAGTATCTTTCATCACAACTTCTGTTCAATCATGCCTTGATCCAGAGTTAAACAAGAACAGCTAAACTATAAACCCTTGTAAACTGGAAAACATCTATCGGACTTTTATCACCACTAAAATCTGTTACATTCTGATATACTTTGATACCCCATGCTGCAGCAGTTTTTGATCAGTGACAACACCCACCCACCACCACCACCACCTCAGCATTCACAAAGAAGCCACCCACCCCATTAACTCACAAGGATCTGGTTATTGTTTTAAATGATGAAGGAAGGAACTCAGTTGGAGATGGGTTTGTAAGTATCTGTATAGATGTTCAGGAGAGAATGTTTCACTGTATGTGTATGTTTGTGAGTTTGAGTCTCTATATGTATGTAATTGTATGTACTTTTATGTGAGAGTGTGCAAGTGTGACAGTATGTGTTCAGTGTAAGTATGTGTTTGTGTATGTGAGTTTACTATGCATGTATGAGTGGGTATAGGAGTGTATCTATAAGGATATACATGTGTGTGTGTGTGTGTGTGCATGTACACTTCAGTATATATCTACATTCTCACTTGAGGCTTTTCTCTCCATCTCTCTACCGTCCTTTGCAATGCCCACCAACTATTCTTGGTTGACGCTAAAGAAGAAGAGGAGGGGCCAGTATCATGGAACCTAACTTTCTCAGCAGTGGAACTACCACAAAGGAATAAACCTGAAATAGCTAGAAGATATTTAAAATAGCTCAGTTTTTTTTATTTTATTCTGTGTTATATGAAAATACCAAGATAGTGGTTGGAATAACTTTTCATGAGACGACAAAAGCCATGAAGCAATAGAATGAGATAAAGCATTGTGCAGCATCTCAGTTGGGTTGAGAGATGACAACAATATCGGCATCTCTCAATAGACATCTAACTAGAAATGATTCTATGGAAAATCTACACATACATTCTCATGCTTGCTAAAATATTTATCCAACATCACCTTTTGAAACGTAGTTTAATTATGTACACCCGCTACACACACATACATACATGAAATATGTATGTACACATACATACACATATATATATATATTATACACACACACACATGTATTTATGCATTTATGAATGTGTGTGTGTGTGTGCATGCGCATGTATGTATATATGCATGTTTGTGTGATGTGTGTGTATGCATACAGCAAAGTGGTAGTGGTGTTGTTATATCATCAAAGTTCATAGAGACAAAAATTTATTATGTATGACTGGTTGCTGTTGTTGTTTGTTTCAATTTGTGAGGGTTTTTTGCAACAATTTCAAGCTAAGTGAGAGAAAGAAAAGAAAGATGGGGAGAATGAAAGAGGAAGAAGGGAAAAAAACAGGAGAGAGGGATGAGGGGAGAGAGAGGGGGCATGAGAATAAGGTATGTTGAAAGTAAAGAAAGAAAGAGAAAGGGAGAGAGAGTGTGATGAGGGAGAAAGAAAATTGATTGTATTTTCTTCAAGAAACAGAAAATTTGAAAAGAAAAGTTAACATTTGAACTGAAAAGAAATATCAGATAGATATTAGAATTCTTTCTGACAGGAAATCTAAGAAAGAATAAGGCTCTTTCATTCAGGAGCATTTTGTGAAGAAGCTGATGACTCAGAACAAACAGTAAGTTAGAGAGAAAGAGACAGAGAGAGAAAGAATTTGAGAGCAACAGCTTTATATATATATATAAATAAATAAATATGAATATATATACAAATTTAAATATATATATATAAATATATATATGTATATATATATATATATATATTATATATATATATATATATATATATATATAGAGAGAGAGAGAGAGAGAGAGAGAGAAAGATAGAAAGACAGACAAACAAATATGTTGTGTGAGAGATAGAAAGATTGAGATAGAAAAGAAATATATAAAGAGATAGATTGAGATAGATAGAGATAAAGAGAGAGAGAGAGAGAGAGAGAGATAGAAATAAAATCATCATCATGAACAACAACAGCAGTTTATCTCTGTGATCAATGATCCCAAAGGTAAATTATTACATCTGGAATCGATAAACTACTTATCCTAAATAAAATGACAAAATAGCATGGATTACAAGGTTGAGTTGATTTATTTTTTAAGTAAAAAACTATGGACGTGTCTTCTTTAAAAAAAGAAAAAGAGAAAAAAGCAGGTCCATATTTAGGAATGAGGAATGTAAAAAGGGAATGCAGAGAGAAAGGTAGATCTACATTTGATCATGCTGTTGTTCCATTGATTTCACAAATGGAATATTTACTGGTCCAGCAATATAAAACAAATATTTAATATATGAAAATAATTTAATCCCACTCCCCCTCTCCAATCACTTGAATAGAAGTAAGTTTTCATGTTGGGTTTTTATTTCTATTTCATATACACAGGTATACATGTGCATACACACACACTCACATGAACTTGCACATGTAAATTATATGTGTATGGATTATGCGAATGTGTGTGTATATATGTGTGTGAGTGTGTACATGTAAATATATATCCATCTATATGTGTATATGCACACTCACATACATATAGATACATACATAGGCACACAAGCATATACATGAATATAGATATGCATTCATACATATGCATATATACATACTTGCATACATACATTCATGCATAAGTATACGTACACACAAACAAAACATATGTAAGTGCTTAAGCGAGTGCATATATCTGATCATTTGAAATCTGAATTATCACATACATGCATAGGTAAGATGTGGTTTTGAGTTTTAAATGTTTTTGATACCATTTGCATCATCTTCAAAGAAGAGGAGGAGGGCGAGAGGGAAGAGGAGAAGAAGGGGAAAAGAAGGAGGAGGAGGAGGAGGAGGAGAAGAAGAAGAAGAAGATGAAGACGAAGAAGAAGGAGGAGGAGGAGGTGGAGGAGGCAAAAAATAGCATCAATAGTAGCAAGATTTCTCTGGCAACTGTTTTTCTATATTTTCCGTGGGTTGGACATTTCTGTGATCAAGTTTAGATCTTTCATTCTTTACTCTATGAAGTTCTGTATCTTGAGAAGTAACCTCAGCACTTCATCCCACATTGTTCTCAGTAGTTTTCCTTATTCATACTTACAGTACACTGCACTGACCCCACCACTATTCCCCAACACAAACACACACATACAGTGGATTCATCATCCATTTATATCATACTAGAAGTTGTCTTTCTTGTATACATCAGCTGATGTTCTGATTGCCAAGTCATTCATTCTCTCAACTCACCTTTGCTCCACCTTTTAAGCAAGGTTGTGCATGTGTGTGTGTGTGTGTGTGTGTGTTTACTCCTCTAAATCAGAGAGACTACAGTGTATTTTATTGAAACCAATTATCAAACCAAAATGTAAATCTGAACCATTCTTTGTCTGTAGATTGTCAAATTATATTGACACAGTTGTAAGATTTCTATTAAAGTCGAAATTAATTGATCTAACTGTAGTAACTTGTGGCAATTTCAGAAAATTGGTGACCTGTCCAGAGACTTATGAGTTTAAAAATAGCATCAATTATAAATTGAACTTTGGTAACACATCCACTTTATTCTAAACACAATCACAGCATGAAAACTAAAGTTAAAATAATCAGTATACCAAAAATATTTCTCTGTTTAGAATACCCTACCCACCCACACACACTATTTATTAAGAACAATATGATATGGGCTGCAGACCATTTCACTCTTTTCATACATCTTAAGAAAATATTTAAGAAATAGTAACATTGTGAAAGGGGTCTGTAACTTGTAAAACATCATTCTAAATAAATTATACTCTGCATTCTCAATAAATTATATTCTGCCTTTTAGAATTGTGGATTCCCAAATCATGCAGTTCTGTATATTGGATTTATATATACATATATAACACCTGAGTATTTTCAACACTGACAGTTTACATGTCTAAACTCCTCATATGCTGGTACCATGATGGAAAGTCCACTGCCAAGTCATTTCTGCACATATACTAGAGAGACTGGTGAGTAAGCAGAGAATAAAGTAAGGTTGAAAAGTTAATTAGTCATGTCTTACAGAGGATTTGACAACCTCTATAGTGCTGGTGCTATGAAAAATACTCTTAGTACAAACTGTAAAGTCGGCAAACAAATGGAGAAAGTGTAGGATTGTGAGATCTCTTAGTCTTGTCTCATTGAGAACATCATCCTTTCTAATGATGTAGTTATGCGAAAAGGCACCTAGTACACACTATAAAGTGCTTGGCTTTAGGAAGAGTATCCAGCTGTAGAAATCAGCCCAAAGTAACAAATATGAACACCAGTATCTGAAAGCAGTAACTTCCAATGAAATAAGACCAGATCATGTTGACTTGTCTGACTTACACAAGCATGGTGCACAAGATCACAGCTGGACACCAATGCTTTGTGACTTTGGACATCAGAATGTACAGAGCTGTAACAGATATTGCAAAACATCTCATCCTATGATCTAAATATTCTACCAATTTATAGTCCTGGATTGGGAAAGAAATGAAATGCAAAGCGGTCTTCATAGGATTTGAACTTAGAGTGCAATCACACACACACACACACACACACTTTTACAAGAAAAGGGTTGAGAGTGGCTTTAAAGTTTGAGCTTATTGGCTTAGTAAGCCAAAAACTTCGAGGTCACTGTCAACATTTACTTTGTAAAAATAAATATTTACTCTCTTCAAAAGTATGGAATGATCCTAATGTTATGATTTTTATATATGAATCCACATAAAAACAAACATGTACACACAAACATGCACACACACACACACACACACACACACACACACACACACACACACACACACACACAGAGAAACACATACATCTTTAGGAATTCAAAAATTCAAATAAACCAAGTTGTACCTATGTCTTTGCATGTATATAACCATAAATACTTATATACTCAATGTTGTACATAGTTTTAAAGCAGCTGTGTTATGTGTTTTATATATATATATATATATATATATATATATATATATATATATATATATACACACACACATACATACACATGCACACACACACATCATCATCATCATCGTATATATATATATATATATATATATATATATATATATACATGTGTGTGGATAAATGCATGCATGTATACATATTATTACTATTTTATATACTCTCATGGAATAAAACATCTCTTAAAATTAGCTCAATCATTAGAAGCAAATACACCTGTAATATAACACCCAAATCACGCACACTTCTCACCCTGTATTGACATAGCATAAGTAGTTTTTATTTTCTTTGTATTTTCACTAAATTTTATTTATTATCGAGCTGAAATGACAGCACATGCATTTAATGGCTTTATGCCTAGTATAAACATTGAACATGAAAGGCAGTGGATATTCTGCTTGTCTTACATGAAAATAGTAGCCATTTGCTGAATTATATACAGAATTTGTTGCATTAAATTAGCATTATTATAATGAATTGGAAATCACTTACTTTGTATATTTAATAATTATTATATGTTGTTTTTGTCTGGAAAGGCACTGCCTACCTTGCCTACAATTGCATATATATGTTGTAGGCTGCATGTGTGAAGTTTTCTTCCTAACCATGTGATTTCAAGTTCAGGTCCCACTGTGCATCACCCCAGGCTAATCAATGCCCTGGGAGTGAATTTGTTAGATAGAAACTGAAAGAATCCCAGTGTTGTGAGTGCTTGTGTGTTAGTGCATATCTATGTGATTGTTTGCATATGGACTTCTCTGAAAATCATGAGCTATTGGTGATGATGCTGTTGTCGTTTCTCTTGTCAATGAACTATCTGTTAGCTTTTCCCCATTGTAGATGTGTGAAATAAGTAATGAGGTTAGTGTGGCCCCATGGCTGGGACACATTCATGTAGTCCAATGAATGAAAGTAATAAAAGAATAAAGGAATAAAGCCACCATAGTTTTCAGAAGTGAATTAGTTTATAAACTCATTAATCATTGTAACTTCAAAAGATCAAATTTAGTACCATAATGTGTACTACATAATAAACTATAGATTTCAATCTGAACAGCTAAACACAATGCTCATCTTAGATTCACAAAATTATTATCATCATCATCACTGACATTTTTCAAGTTAAACTCATCATTATAATTGGCATGAGCAGGCAGAATTGTTAGCACATCAGGTAAAATTCTTAGTGGTATTTTGTCTGCCTTTACATTCTGAATTCAAATACCACTGAGGTTAACCTTACTTTCATCCTTTTGAAGTTGATAAAATAAGTACCAGTTGAGCACTAGGGCCCATATAATCAACTAGCACCTCAACCCAAAAGTCAGGTCTTGTACCTAGAGTAAGAAGGACTTTTGTCTGACTCCCCACTACAATCACCATGCAGGCCATAAGATGGTAGAGATGTAGAGAAAGAGAGTAGTAATAGTACTGTTGTTACTGCTGCTACTGCTGCTGCTGGTGATGGTGATGAACTACATTGATAGAGAAGGAGAAAGAGAAAGTGAGAAGAGAGAGAGAGAGAAAGAGAGTTGCATAATATCTCTTACAGATTGTACTTTGTGCTTTATGTTTCTCAGTTTAAATGATTAAATCCTCTATGACTGACTTTATCAGAGATCAATAAAATATTTACCAGTCATATAATTGGCTGAACCAGTGAAATATATAATGAGTCTCTTATAAAAAGTACTTGGTGTTTCAGAAAGCAATCATCAGTGACAAAATATATGTTATAGATGTAAATGAAAGACAAAAGAAAACAAAATAATTTTGAATTTTATTTGTCTATTTATTTGGATCAGTGGTTTTCAATTTTTTTTTTTTTCGCTTTACTTAGACTTTTGAGCAAATAAAACATTTTGGTCACACACTTTGTGCTATAAAATAAAAATCTATTAACAAAGCCATTTATATATTTTATCAAATATACATATACAAGTGTCACTTGCCTTTCAAAGTCTGTGATTTGAAAGCAAGCAAAATAAAAATAAATCCTTTACTTTAAAAAAAGGGTAAGGGTCAGTGACAGGAAAAGCACCCAGCTGTAAAATAATGCCTCAACAATAAGTATTCATCCAACTCATTCTGGCAAAGAAAAATAGACATAACATGGATATACTAATTTAAATATTTTATGATTTTCATGAAACACTTTACTACATGTTGCATAACACAAATGTACAGCTCATCATTTATGAACCATTAATTTAGATATGATCTTAAGCCCAGAATGATAACGTTCTAAGTCAACAAAAGTATGAGTTGAATAATGATTGTTGTGTGGTTATGTTTGCTTCAAGTTCAGTACTATTGTGTAGTTCCTTGGGCAAGTGTCTTCTATTATAGCCCTGTGTTAACCAAAGTCAATGAAAAACTGAAAACCCATCTTTTATGTAAATGTGTGTGTATACATGTGTTTGTGTTTCCTTGTCTTGACATCTTATGATAGTCGTAAAATAAGCAGTGTCCTTTGTTTTCAAACATTTGTTGGAACATGTGAAAGTTGGAAACAGGAACGACATCCAGTCAAAGAAACTTTGTCCTAAGGAATTCTGTCTTAACCATGTAAACATGAAAAAGTGGAAATTAAATTGATGATGGTGATGACGACAGAACAGGAATTACAAATCAGACATTACAAATCAGACATTACAAAATCTAACTTTCAACCAATTGTGTAAATTTATGCTACATTAAAAAATTCTTCACTCTTAGCATTACTACACTGTGGAGCTTTTTGCTATATTATATGCCCCCACATTAAAACAATTTCTGTGCTTAACCACATCAGTTCTAACTATCCCCACAGAGGACATGAGACATGTCATTCCATTTCAGATACCATGATTTAAACAAAAAGCATTATATCTTCATATTTGTTGCTTTTATTTCAAGTTATAATCAAAACAATTGTACATTAAAAGATGTAGTTATCAATCTTAGTGAGATGCTGTTGACATTTTACTACAAGAGAACCCTAGAATTCCTTGTCACTTCTTGGCATTGCAATCATCTCAAAATATAAGAAATAAAAAAAAAATTCCTGCATATATTTTCTTCCTGACTTGTAACCTACAGATGTTTTTAATTTGGAGATTAACTGCTTTGATTTGCTGCATACAGGCAAAGACTTAATGATTCTGGACCATTCTCTGGTAGATGCAACAGAAACATGAGCAAAGCTTGTTCAGAGGCAGATTAAAAAAATGTAAGAAAATAAAAGAAAATATTCTTGTGGTAGTAAATCATGGCTTCTGAGAGATTTTCTAGCGACAACTGTAGTGTGTGCATTAACGAGCTGACATTAGCAAAACAATTGTAAATAAACAAAACTAGCATTCTGAATATTTCTTGATTGCAGTAATTTGCAGAAATGTTGTCATTTACCACAGTCAAAATAAAACTAGTGAAAGAAAATTATTTTTCCTTGTTTATTTATTGAACATATATTGTTGTCGTTTTACTGTTAATTTAATTCAAAAGCAATTTTTTCCCTCCCGATTAGAGATGTGAGCTTAAAAAATGGCAATAAATAATAAGAAAAATAAGGAATAGATGTGGCAATTTCCTTTTAGGGATAATCTACTCATTTGAAAATGGTGCATCAGATTCCTAAAATAGGAGCAGCATAATGCAGTAGAATAAAAAGAAAATGAAAATTGTTTGGGTCTGTCTCTGCACCAAACAATAATGCTACTGCAGTCAGAAGAAAGCAGCAGTGGTGCAATGAGGAATTTTAAAAGGTAAAAAAGAATACATTAAAATGATGATGATGATGATGATGATGATAGAAACACTGGAATATTTCCTGTGAAAAAATGGAATCCAGTGCACATACAAAAGATTTGTTTCTTCAACTAATCTTATTATATTTATCAATTTATCAGTTTTTTTAGCATACTTAACTAAACAATAACAGATTTTAAACAGTAATTTAAGGAAAATCTAATTATTTTTATTTTATAAACATTGTGTTTTTTTATTTAGTTAATCTTTTCTTTTTCTTTGGAGTTTCTCATATTTAAAGTGACAGAGTAGAAACAGACATGGAGAGAGATATGTTGTTGCTTGATCCCAAGTCAACACTTCTCAAAAAGACCTATGATAAAAGCATTCCAGCCATGACCTTTCCTAAGATGGTAGGAGATGATTTTAAGGTTTGGCTACTATCTCTACCTGGTTGAACAATCTAGAAACTCTGTTGTTGGCTCATATGGTACAGATGTCTAGACAGATATATATATATGTGTATATGAGACCCAAAGTTGTCAGGTAATGCTGAATAAGTGCTATAGACAGACCATAGTTAAGTTCCAGATTTGGTAATAAATTGCGAATAAAGGGTTCAATGTTGGTTCTATGTCAGCGTGTGTATGAATTTTTTGCATAATGAGATAAAAAACCAAGGCTGTATAGATATTAGAGCATTTATAGATAGAAGACCTTCTATCTATAAATGCACTAATATCTACACAGCCTTGGTTTTTATTATCTCATTACGCAAAAAATTTATATACTCTTTCACTTGTTTCAGTCATTTGACTGCAGCCATTCTGGAGCACTGCCTTTAATCGAGCAAATCGATCCCAAGACTTATTCTTTGTAAGCCCAGTACTTATTCTATCGGTCTCTTTTGCTGAAGCGCTAAGTGACGGGGACGTAAACACACCAGCATCGGTTGTCAAGCAATGCTAGGGGGACAAACACAGACACACAAACATATACACACACATACACATATATATATACATATATACGACAGGCTTCTTTCAGTTTCCGTTTACCAAATCCACTCACAAGGCTTTGGTCGGCCCAAGGCTATAGTAGAAGACACTTGCCCAAGATGCCATGCAGTGGGACTGAACCCGGAACCATGTGGTTGGTTAGCAAGCTACTTACCACACAGCCACTCCTGTATATATATATATATATATATATATATATATATATATATATATATATATATATATATATATATATATATCATCATCATCATCGTTTAACATCCGCTTTCCATGCTAGCATGGGTTGGATGGTTCAACTGGGGTCTGGGAAGCCCGAAAGCTGCACCAGGCCAGTCAGATGAGAGATATGTTGATAGATATATATCTATGAAGTAAAGATTTACATTGGTAATACATGCCTATGTGCTAAGGTGTCAAGTTGATAGCTTTGTATTGGGCTCATAATTATTTGCTTATGGGTTTCATACTTGGACTGGGTGATGATGCATTGTACTTCATTACATTTTGTGTCACACTGCTTCAAGTCCACTTAGGTAAAATGAGTCAAATGGTAGCTAGGGAATGGGGTTTAACCCTACAATGGCTCGGTGTCCCTTCAGGAGTGGGTCTTGTATTTTCAGTTAAATGTATTTTCACTCTTTCACTCAAATATGAAAACTAACATAAGCTCCAGTTTAATGAGTCTCTAGGCTAGAGACAGATAGATGTCTATGTATTAGAGATATGTAGTAGATATGCATATAGTACAGATTCGTTCACAAAATGGCTGATTGTTAGTAAGGAGAGACACACAAATAAGAAAGAAGAAAGCAAAGGACCACTGATGAGGTCACAGAAGTGTGACAAAAGAACTCTGGCCGAAATAAGATTAAGATTAATGTAAAAAATACAAAATATATAAAGCTGAAGCAAATTAACACCAAATATATAGTGTGTGTGTTTTATTGGCTAAACTGGCAACATGACCATTCCTAAATACAACAATATATATATATATATATATAAAACATTATTGGTGAATTGAAGAAATGGAGCTGAACGCAGATTGAACAGAAATCGTTTTATTTCATTCTACACGTGTTTCGAAAGGCACAAATTACCAAAATCCGATTGAATAATGGGACCATATTGTGTCTTTCTCTTCAGGAAGAAAAAAGGAAATCCGTTGGAAAAACAAAAACAGAACAGAGGCAGAGCAAAAAACAAATCGAACTGTGCTCCTAAGAGCCCATGGCGAAACTGTTTATCAGTGTATGTTGAGAACCGGTGGCTGAAGAATTCAACAGGTCAGGCATCGGTCAAACATGTGGGTGAGGGTGTATAGATGTTCTTTGTGACCGAGAATAAAGTTCTGACTATTTAAAGAATATTGGATGTTTTATAAGGGGCGAGAAAAAATCTACTTAGAGACGTGTGTGTGTGTATACTGTTCTATATATGTGTGTGTTGGCGTAGGGGTAGAAAACATTTTTTGTGTACGTGTGTGCGTTTGATCGTTCGGCTGTCAGTGGCTACTGCCGTGATAACCGTTGGGTGGCAGAAAGAAAAAAAAATAAAGAAATTATATATATATATTTTATGTTTTATGTGTGTGTGTGTGTGTTCATCTAAGCCTACCTTGACAAGGAAACCCCCCGCTGTGAAAAAACAAGCCCCGAGAATCACCCACCCAAATGCGAGAGCTGGCGTCCCGACCCATCACACTGATAGGAATAAGCATATATGGTTTGTAATCCCCTTTGGTAAGCAGATTAGAACTAACCTCCCCCTCATGTTTAGACAAGCCATCGCCAATAACTTCCCCAGAAATTCCAAATATTACTCCACGGTTAACTCACATAAAGTTAGGATAGCTTTCTCCAACACTAAAAACCTCGCCCAGATAATCGCCTCCCATAATAATAGGCTACTTACTAAGACCCTATCACCTTTTTCCGGAGGCACAGCCTCTTCCGCTCCCGGTTTAATGCTCAGTAGGAATAATTATAGTAGTAATAATGATATGAGAGCCAGTACAGTGACACATAATCTCAGCTCCAGCCAGGGAGTACCCACTAGGGGTATAGTTATAAATAGGGGTGTTGTGGTTGATGGTAACAATGGGAGTAGGGTAGAGAGCCCCTTTAGCATCCCCAGCATCATTTCCCGCAATAGCAGTACCACGGGCAGTAGCAATGACAGCACTCTGATAGATAGTGGAGAATCAGGGGTTATTACTATAGTTAATAGTGACGTAGTGGAAAATAGAGTAGTAAGCGGCTGCAGGTCTCGGAACGAATATAGTGACAGGAACGCAGTTCTAATTTCAGAAACCAATCCTAGCAGAGTAAGATTCACGTCGGCGAACTCCAAGATCAAAAACGCCGTCTACCAATGCAAGGTTTACACGGACTCAGATGCCTTCACTTATATAGGGGCATCATCCTCAAGATTGTCTTTGCGTGTCTCCAACCATTACGCAACTTTTCGGGACGTGAACAAGCGCCAGACCACGGGACTCAGTAAGCTAATATGGCGACTGAAGGATGCGAACTTAAGCTATAGGCTGGAATGGTCAATTTTGTCGGTGGCCCTCCCATTTGATAGGGGCAGAAGACAGTGCAACCTTTGTGTCTCCGAACTCTTCCATATTTTGTTTGCCAGAGGCCGGATGGTAAACGGGCTCTTACAGTCGGCTTTTCGATGCCCCCATTGGCGGCGTTACACTTATCTGGCCTTTAAATAGCGTTATAAATAAGACCGGCACCCATAGCCCTTGGTAACAAATTCTGAAATAGATTTTAAGATATCTACAATTAACCACTGCAAGGGAAATTACTCCTGTAAGACAAACGGGGCTTGTTTTTTCACAGCGGGGGGTTTCCTTGTCAAGGTAGGCTTAGATGAACACACACACACACACATAAAACATAAAATATATATATATAATTTCTTTATTTTTTTCTTTCTGCCACCCAACGGTTATCACGGCAGTAGCCACTGACAGCCGAACGATCAAACGCACACACGTACACAAAAATGTTTTCTACCCCTACGCCAACACACACATATATAGAACAGTATACACACACACACGTCTCTAAGTAGATTTTTTCTCGCCCCTTATAAAACATCCAATATTCTTTAAATAGTCAGAACTTTATTCTCGGTCACAAAGAACATCTATACACCCTCACCCACATGTTTGACCGATGCCTGACCTGTTGAATTCTTCAGCCACCGGTTCTCAACATACACTGATAAACAGTTTCACCATGGGCTCTTAGGAGCACAGTTCGATTTGTTTTTTGCTCTGCCTCTGTTCTGTTTTTGTTTTTCCAACGGATTTCCTTTTTATACTTCCTGAAGAGAAAGACACAATATGGTCCCATTATTCAATCGGATTTTGGTAATTTGTGCCTTTCGAAACACGTGTAGAATGAAATAAAACGATTTCTGTTCAATCTGCGTTCAGCTCCATTTCTTCAATTCACCAATAATGTTTTAATTTCAATTATCCGCGCCAACGCACGGTTGCAACGCCAGATGGTTGTACCTCCAACCGTGCTGTTCACTGCTGTGATTTTTGCTACTAAGGTATCGGTTAAACTTTTGATTAATCTACTACAAGATTATTCATCTTTCTATTTCACATAATATATATATATATATATATTAAAATCAAAATAAGTAACAGAATGTCAAGTAGTAATGCAGTACAGCTGTTTCAAGTGGCTCCATTTAACTGAACAATGTAATCATTACATCAATTTAAATACACTTTTTAAACTTTTTAAAACTTTTATTTTTATACAACATAATAATATTTGCTTATAAACGTTCTCCCACTAAGCCCCTAATGTTTTCCTGGGTCTCATTGTAGCATCCTAAGTTTCATAGTGTATGCCCTTTTAACTGGTAACAACATCTTGAATTAATGTCACCCCTACCTTACCTCTTTTATAGACATTTGCTACTATCTAATTGACTCTTTCTAAAGTTTTGTTTCTTTTTGTGGGTTGAGAGGTACATGAGGCAGTATGAAATTTATGACCAGTAGCCAGCTATGAGCTCATAGCTGGCTACTGGTCACCTCACTTTGCTCTTTATCTCTCTATATATAAACGGCAGTTTGTCTGTGCGTGTTTCTGTGTGTCTGTTTGCTTGTACCCTCACTCTGACCACGGCTTTCAACCAATTCTGATGAAACTTGACACACACATAGCCCAATGTCATAATTCAAAACTAACGCAGCGAAAATTTTGAAAAGTTCCCCCAGTTCTGAAAAAGATCGATAAATTCGACATGGGGTCGACAATCAGAAACACAAACCGCAGATGGTGTAGGGGACGCAACTTGGCCTTTTTAACTACCCAAAAAATTTACCATCATTTTTTTCCCATTTTTTTGCTATTTTTTGGCTATAACTCTCTAAAAGTGCTTTATAGTTATTTCCCTTACAAACCTGAGCAACGCCGGGCGATACTGCTAGTTCTAAATAAATGCAGTCTTCTAGCCTTAGATTTTTTTGTTCATGATAAGGAGATAGATAAGTTGTAAATGAATTATAACCCTGTAACCCCCACTGTGTCCCATGCCACTCTAAATATTGTAGTTTGCTCTCTTAGCCATTCTTGCTGCAATAGTGACAACATGAAATTATTTCATCCTCCTGCTCCATTAAAATATTAAAGAAAAATTATATTAGTATATCTTGTCTGTTGAAAATCCATATTTCTTGCAGCTGAAGATAGTGCTGTATTTAAATTGATGTAATGATTACATCGCTCAGTTAAATGGAGACACTTGAAATAGTTGTACTGCATTACTACTTGACATCCTGTAACTTATTTTGATTTTATTCTCCTTACTTCAAACTGAACAGATAACACCAGACTTACCTGGTACTTCAACTTAAGTACTTAATTCAAATGAATCTTAATTACTTACAGGTGTCGAAACCATGATGATATCCATGGGGTGGCTAATGATGGAGGTATGTTGGATTGTTGGTATGGCTGTGGAATAGTATTATCACACATCCTTTTGCTCCACTTTCCAATTTGTATCCTCATCCCATACATTGAGTGTATGCTCTGGCACATTGCCACTATCTCTCTTACTTTTGCTCTCTCTCTCTCTCATTCCACCCAATTGTAGTAACCATGTATCTCCTTCACAAGACATTTGTTACTCTAATCTCTCATCATCTGGCTCACAGTCATCTCCTCCAGTATGCCCACCCATCTCTCAAAGGATTTTTGTCTTCTGAGTTACTTGGTGAGCTTGCCAGTGCTAAGTAAAAGGCATCTAGTACACACTGTACACTGGTTGGCATTTGGAAGAGCACCCAGATGTAAAAAAAAATCATGCCAAAACAGACCTCACCAGTGCTGCTGTCACATAAAAGGCACCCAGCCGATTCAGTAAAGTGGTTGGCATTAGGAAAGACATCCAGCCATAAAATCATTCCAAAACCAACCTTGCAAGTGCTGGTGCTATGTCAAAAGCACCAAGTCCACTCTGTAAAGTGGTTGGGATCAGGAAGGGTATCTAGCTGTAAAAACCATGCCAAAACAGACATTGGAGCTAGTGCAGTGTTCTGACATGCCAGTTCCTGTGAAGCCATTCAACTCATGCTAGCATGGAAAATGGATGTTAAATAGTGATGATGATGATAGTATGTATATGTATTCTGTGTATAGTAGAAATATATAGAAAAATATATCTGTGTAATGGAGATGGATAGATATGCCACTGTATTTGAGATATGCAAATATATGTTTATGTAGTTGAGATATGCAGATATATGTCTATGCTGATGAATTGTAACACATTACAAATACTAGAAAGCATGGTATTTTTATGTTAACTCAACAAAATTTCAGTGTGAAATGTTACTTCAATCAGAGTTAATCCATAAATTCTATAAAGTAATTAGAGCAAGTGTACTAACATTTAATTAACAACATATATTTAGAAACATTTTACAAAACTAATACAAACTAAACTAAACTATATTATATTTAATTAACAATATTTTAGGTTTTATTTTCTGCAAATTCTGCAGCAAGAATTCTTCAAATGGTTCATTTGTATCTTTTTGCTTTTATAGCTTCACTCAGCTGGAGGGGACTGTGATTATGACCTTTACAGGTTGGCTTCTACCACACTAATGGTATTGATGTGGTAAATGTTTAATTTAAACATTAAAAATGTTTAAACTAAACATTTACCACATCTGCTGGTAAAAAGTGAACAAGGAAGGAATTTCAGATGGTTAAGTTTCTTGGATGGAAGGATTGGGTAAAGTGGTTAGAACAAAACTAAGTGGTGAGATACAGGTGTGACATGTGCACATGGATAAGGCTGGTATGTAATTAGGTAGCACAGAGGAATACAAGCCACTGTCATAGTAGAGAAAGAGGAGAGGGAGAGAGAGGACTGAGAGGGGGAGGGAGAGAGAGAGAGAGGACTGAGAGGGGGAGAGAGAGAGAGAGAGGACTGAGCATATCCATTAGTTAGATATGTGTTGGTTAGTGAGTTTTTACCCATCAACCAGATTGCTCTCTTTCAAGTGTGTTTTGAATCGTGTACAGCAGCAACACTGTCCCAGATGTTTTTTCTTTTTCTGGTAGAATGGTGTGGTCTAGAGAAAAAGGTTTGTACATATAGCTTTCATAAACTCTCAAGGCAGGAGGTATTTGGGTGCTATTACATGACTAGTGATGAGTAAATATAACTGGAGGTGGAACATCTCTTTATATTAACACCAGCAAAATCTGAAAGGACACCAACATCACACACAAACACACATCCAACAGTATACATAAATACATTTATACACACACTCACATGCTACATACATTTACATAGACACAGACACTCACTACCAATATGCTCACATACTGATAGGCGGACAAAGATACGCAGGTACATTCACACACACACACACACACACACACATCTGCATGCATACATAAACACACACTGACAGAGACACATTCACACATACAAATACATATACACTCAAACACACATATATTCACAAGAACCATATAGAGACATGCATTCATTCACTCACATACACAATTTCACATAAACACACACACAAATGCATACACTTCACTATTGTATGGTTTTCAGTAGTTTATAGAGGAAATCCAATATTTTGATATCTTTTTCATCAGCTTCTGAGAAAGACAACTGTTGTTTGTTTCATTCAGGTAAATGATGATGATGCACTGAATGACAACAACAACAACAACAACAACAACCATACGCCAAACATTGTTGGCTTGTTTTTAACATTGTTATGTGGAAGGAAGAGGATAATATGGTGATAAAAGAATGGAGAGGAGAGGAATAAGGAAGAGACAGAGGCAGAGAAGAGAAGGAAGAATGGGGAATGGGGGAGGGAGAGAGAGAGAGTGTAAGAGAACTAGAGAAGGAAGAGTGAAAGAGAAAGAAAATGAGAAAACAACTGAAGAACAAAGAGAGAATGAATGAGTGGTGAAAATAAAGAAACAGTGTGAGAGAAGATGAAAGAGAGAAGAGACAAAGAAAATAAATGCAGACCTATGATTAAAGGCCTTCCAGCCATGACCATCCTGTTTTTTTCTCATGTACTGGAAATCCACAATCACCTTATTCAACATAACTTTGTTTCAAGACATAATTTGTGATTTGAGGGAGATTTGGTTGCTATTTCTGTCAAAAGATTTATAAAGATATTTTTACCTTCTACTGCTAAGTAATGGGAACATAACAGAGTGGGGCTAGGATAGAGAAGAAAGTAATTTTATGCTGGAAAATGAGAGATTAAAGTTTGAAAGAAGTTGCCAATGGACTTGCTGTACAGGAGCTACATGGTTATTCACATTATTCAAGAGAGAGTGGGAATAACTGGGGTGGAGCTGGAAATAGAGATAAAATAGGTGATGAAGTGTCAAGGTTAAAGCTCAAGATACCAAGTGAGTAGAAGGGAGTAGAGACAGAAGAACAGGGAGTGTTGGAGGTAAAGTTTACAAAAATTTATGGAAAGAATTAGAGATGTGTGGTGGTGGTGGAGAAGGAGAGATAATTTGGTGGCACAGAAGGGTGAACAACATAAAATGTAGGTGGAGATGGACAGTTTTAAAAATGAAGGGTGGATAGCAAGTGAAATTGTTCTGGTTAGTAAGAAAGATGACTGGTATCGGAGAAAAAGATGATGAAATGTGTGTGTGTGTGTGTGTGTGTGTGTGTGTGTGTGTGTGTGTGTGTGTGTGTGCGCGCATGTGCGTGCGTGTGTGATTGAATATAGTTCAGAAATTGTGAATTACCAATGTCTACACTGCCCAGTTTATGTTTGTAAGCCTTCAGTGGTGAAAAATAAACATTGCCAAAATACTTCAGAATTTGTATTTTATATGAAGCAACCCATCCTTTCCTTGTCAAGTCTGCTTCTTAAGTTCAGTTTTATATCAGCAACTATTTCTATACCAGCATGGAAGGTAGATGTTAAACAATGATGATGATGATGTTTCAAGAAATATAAACAGAATTGGTAAGGTAGTTCCCTTCCCTACTATGTGGTGTGGGATCCAGTCTCATTGCTTGCACTACCTTGAGCAAGTATCTTCTGCTATAGACACAGGCTGACCAAAGTCTTCTGAGTGGATGTGGTAGATGGAAATTGAAACAATCCTTATCTTTCAAATTCGTGTAGGTAACGTTATGGATATTCAAATATAGCTCCTACTTCATTATTCTAGCTACCGTTTAATGTCAAAATCATCTGATCTGTGGAAATGTATGTAGTGATTATTTATAAATTCTATCCTGGCATTATTGTTATTATATATACTAGCTGGACCCGTGATAAATTTACAGAAAACATAAAAAATGTAAGCATCTGTAAACAGTGTACTGGTGCCATGAGAACTGTTTGTATATTATGACAGACTGTCTTTACATTCTGAGTTCAAATTCTGCTGAGATTGATTTTACCTTTTGTCCTTTTGGGGTTGATAAATTAAGTATCATTTGTGTACAGGGGTCGATCTAATCAAAAAATTCAGGCCTAGAAAAGTATATTGTGACAGTTACAGAATACAGAAAGTAATGTAACACCAATGACTATATAATCCAACCAAAATATCTCAGTTACACAAACGTAAATGGAATTATTATTTAACCGTAAAATACATCATACATATTCAAAGAAACTTAACGTACAAATTGAAATGCAAATGAATGAATAATAGATGGATTTATGAATAAAAGTTTGGTAATTGCATTTATTTCCACCACGCAACAGTTATTATTGCAAACATGTTTTAACTAACCTAAACTCTACACACACACACACAAATACATTCATATATATATATATATATATATTGAGTTGTAGCTGTAATTCAAAGGGGCCAGTCTCAACATATTCTGTGTGAGGTTGAATCTTCCTGAGAACTATGTTAATGTTATGCATATCTGTGGAGTACTCAGCCATTTGTGAGTTAATTTTATCCTCGTGTGGTAATGAAAAGTGAAATTGATGTCCAATATTTGCTGTGTGTATGTATCTATGTATGAACTTTTCTTTGGATTTATGTATCTACTGTCTCTCTCACTTTCTCTCCTCTTTCACTTTCTTTGTGGCCCTCTTCTCTCCATATATGTATCTATGTATCTACTTCTCTTGTAATGTGATAAACATTTAAAAACACAAAACAAACGCAGTCACCACTCACTGTCTCTTTCTTCCTCTCTGAAACATTTAAAAACACAAAATGAATGCTGTCACCACTCACTGTCTCTTTCACTTTCTCTCTCTTTCTCTTTCACACTTTCTTTCACTCTCCCTTTCTCTCTCTCTTACTTCCTCTCTGTCCTCTTCTCTCTCGCTTTGCCATTTCTTTGAAGTAAGTGTGATGCACACAACAGGTACGTACAAAAACAAAAAGTTAGCATTTTAATATTGTTGATATATATATTATAGGTGTAGACATAGCTGTGTGGTAAGAAGCTTGCTTCCCAACCACAAGGTTCCAGGCTTAATTCCACTATGTGGCAACTTGGGCAAGTGTCTTCTACCATAGCCCCAGGCTGGCCAAAGCTTTGAGTGGATTTGGTAGACGGAAAATGAAAGAAGCCTGTCATATAAATATATGTATATATATTCATATGTGTGTGTCTTTGTCTCCCCACCGTTGCTTGACAACCGATGGTGTGTTTACATCCTCGTAACTTAGCAGTTTGGCAAAAGAGAATGATAAAATAAGCACTGGACTTACAAAGAATAAGTCCTGGGGTCAATTTCTTCGACTAAAACCCTTTAAGGTAGTGCTCCACCATGGCTAGTATCAAATGACTGAAACATGTAAATATATTATATATATATATATATATATATATATATATCATCATCATCATCATCATTTATCGTCTGTTTTCCATGCTAGCATGGGTGGGACAGTACCACAAAAGCCAACCAGGCCAAAGCTTGCACCAGACTTCTGTGACTGTTTTGGCAGGATTTTTACAGCTGGTTGCCCTTCCTAACACCAACAAACTCAGCAGAGTGGCCTTAGTGCTTTTTATGTGGCACAAGCACACAGAGAGAGAGAGAGAGAGAGAGAGAGAGAGGGATGGAGATACACATATACATATAACATGGATGAGTGTCAGTGTATGTCAGTTTGTATTTTTCCTCATTCACGTGTTCACTGATTATAAACAATAATGGTATCATTTGTTTGCAGTCCTCTGTGAAAGCACTTCTGAGGTTCTTGATACATTGTGTGTTCTGTTTGTGGAAGGCATAAACAAAAAGAAAAAACTTATTCAGTGTTATTTGTTTCTAGTTCTCCACATAACTATGTCTGGGCTATTGTCCAACAGATGGAGATTTTTACCTTGCATGGAAAAAGGTGTGTGGTGGCATCAAGAACAGCATACATTCATAGAAAACTGCGTCAATGTACTCTCATCTGGTCAATGAACACATCAAAAAGTAGACAGTAATGATTCAAGTAAAAATTTCAGAAGAATCTTTCTTATTTCTCATTTGGCAACTTTAAATACTGTTGTCTGCTAGCTCCTTTAACTTTAATAAGACATTTAGTAAAAGGTAAAACCCTTATTTATCTACCCACCTATCTAACTACACACCTACTTTATTTATCAATCTACTTGTCTATCTACCCCAGTTCAAAGGACTAGATATTATTTTCTAGCTAGTTAGTGTAGTACTAATAAATAACTAGTTCCGTCAGTAGATATTGCTGTTGCAATACATGACTATCTACAACTATTTCCAAATAGTTTACAGCTATTTTTCTTAATCAAGGAAGTCCGATGTAAGCTTCTCATTGTCAGTCAGAAGAGAAAGAAGTTGTAATATAAATATACTACATACAATATTCAATATATTAAACAAACTCACAAAAACTAGTCTGTTATTTGATCGTAGACTTTGGGAATGTTTTCTTTTCTTTCTTTTCTTCATTTGTTTTATTCTCTTTAAACAGTCAGACAGCAATGTTTAGTAATGTTAGACTGAACTTCAATGAGACTGTTGTGATTTTAACCTTGTAGCAAGAACTAATGCTTAACTAGTACACCTGACTTTGGGCTTGTTTTCAAAAAGTAATGCTAAATAAGTATATAGCAACATAAATTATAGATGAGAGCCTGGTCTGTTGAGGATAAAATGGATCAGAGAATTGGTCTTCAATATAAAACTACTCTGACTGATTTCAGACATCAAAGTTACTAGTATGTGAAATATTTAGCTTTTTTGATGAATATTTAGTAGCTAATCTTGTAAAATGGTTAGACAGTAATTAGTGGAATCAAAAGAAATAAGAATTCTGAGAAATAAACTGGAACTGAAAATGAGAAATTGTAAAACTCTCTAAAATACAAATTTAACAAATATTTTAGTGTTATTCTCAGATGATTAAAAAATAGTACAATTTACATTTTAACATTATGAATAGGAAAATTCCATATCAAAAGCTTACATTTTAAGTGATCTTTCAGATATCACAAATTGTTGCATCTCTTTGCTTATTTCAGAATTGTTTCTAGTTTTCTAGCTTTCAGTTATTTTTCCCTACCACCCTGCATCTTTTATATATATATATATATATATATATATATAATATATATATATATATAAATCAGATATTTCTCTTGGTTGAAAATTTAAACATCAAAAGATGAAACTTGACACTAAACAGAGCAGGAAAAAATGAAAAAAACAAAAAGCAAAGAAATAAAACAAAAATGTAAGCATGAAATATCTTCAAGCATTAGTTCCCCTTTCTGAGTAATAAGTCTCCCTATACACCCTTAACCCCTTACATACTCTCATGTTAAATGAAGTTAGATTTATGAAATAGATGATAGAAAAAGATAATTAAATCATAATTTTTATTGATGTTTATCATTATAGCTCCTAACAAGTCAAGCAACAATTTCCATCAGAGCTACAGCAGGGGAGAGGGAGAAAGGAAATAAAGTTTTTAGTTGGTGCTACATGAAATCCACCATTACATCAGCTCAGTAGGAATTCTGGGGGGTTTTATAATTCTGTAATCTATATACAGTGTATACTAAAGCTTAGAATGTAAAGAATTTTAGTTGAAAACTATGTTAATTGCATCACATAGAAACTTATTATGAAACCTCTAGCTCATAGGTTTGAATTTATCAGTATTTTCTCATCTTTCTCATAGAAATGATTAAAGTTAATATAAGCAATATACCAATGCAAATATGAAGAAATTTTCTATTTATGTAAAAATAGTCAAAATTCTAGGTGAAGTTTATTGAGTTTTGCATAGCCATCTATGAGAAATATCAAACATTTGATATTTGCAAAGGGGACAGAGCATCAAATTATATGCAGCAAGGTGTCATTAAGTAAATTTGAATTTGTTAAAATATGAACAGGAAGAAAATTCTATTAAGAATGTATGAGATGAATTTTATTAACAATGTAGTATTTGGTGGAACAGAATAAGCAATATTTACAAAATTCTAGTGTTATGAATCTCAAAATATTATTCTTTTATTTCTGTTATTCTAGCAGATTCTTGTATTTTTGGTTAGTTAGGGGGAGTGAGGATAGGAAGAGCTTTGCATAATTTGTGAAGCCTCTCTCAGTTTACTGACTATGACACTCGGACAGTTAATGCAGAAATTAACATAGTAGTATGACAGGTACACATGGAAAAGGACTAATGATCATTGCGGAGAAGAATTTCATAAGATATAGAAGTACAGGTTACAGGGTATAAGTTTAAGAGGGTGCAATTCTGGAAAACATAATATAATGTATTATAGCAGTGATACACTAGGTAGAGAGTACGCTAGTTTTGTCCTCAAGAGTAAACATGTTAAGGGATGGTGAGATACAACAAAAAAGTTCAGTTTTAGTGTATCTATAACTAAATTATCAAGGTACAATATGAGAGATTTGGCTGTTACTTCTAGTAGTTTGAACATCTACATAGCTCCTTTGTTGGTTTACTTGTTAGAATGTAACAGAGTTCATAACAGACTTAGAAAGGGGATTATCTAAATAAATATTTCAAGCTTTCTTTGGCTTCAGTCCACTGTAATCCAGAGTGAGATAAAATGACTAAAGAAAATGCAATGAAAAGAGGAAAGACTGAATGAAATAACAATTAGAAAGCTTTGTATGATTATACCAAAGTATTGTTGCTTGTAAACATCAATATCTGGAGTCTTTTATTCCTTGCTCTATATGTTTTAGAAACAATACGACTGACAATTCTGTTGCACAGAAAGCTGTTTAATAATAGAGATTATATTGCCTAAAAGACTAGGTTAAAAAAAACAATAATGGTATGTTGCTTAATTAAAATGACTGAAAAAAATTAGCTGAAAAAAAATTATATGCAAAGTTGGAATCTTTTAAGAATTTGCAAGTCAACATTCAAGCAAATATTTATTTTTATCAGTTTTTAAACCTTTGTTTGGGAAATTTTCTATTTTATCTCCTTGTTTCTTGATAAAGTTGTAATTTATTGGAAAAATATAAATTAGTTACTTCAAAGGAAACCTAGTCAACAAAATATGAGCTTATCAACCGGTGGTCTTCAAATAATATACACACAGGGTGTGGTGAATAAGGATAGAAAAATAAAGCAAAGAAAACTCCCAAAACAACAAACAAACAAACAGACAAATAAAAAAGAAGAGAAAAGCAAAATATTCACAGCCAATTAGATTCATGCTGATAGCATCATAAGAAATGTTTCAATGAAATGTCAGTTAAAAAGGCAACCATGAAACAGGGCGAATGTAAATGCTAATTGCTGTAGCTTTCTACTAATTACAAGAACTCAAATTCCCATTTGATGGTAGAATATATGGAAAAACAAACTGCCTCAAAACTAAACTTCTAGGTGACACTTATTAGGTGACATAACTGAATTTTTGTGTTGGATTTTATCATATTTCTGGAAAGAAGGCAGTTCTAATGTTGAATATTTTTTATTGGTATATATTCCAGTTTCAAGTCCTGTTTGATATTGCTTCTTTTATATTGTTAATGTTTTTAGGGAAAGTATGAACTTCACAGCCTCATATTTTCTTATAGCTTTAAGTTCTGCTTCCTAATTAACAAATTAACATTGTTTTTATTTCATAACCAGTGGGAAATGAAAGTGAAAAGAGCTGCCAAATTTTAAGGGAAAATATTGCTGGTTACAGCATACAAGTATAACCTTTACTGGAATTTGAATGTCAATGAAGGACAACCACACGGTAATAATATATGGTATAATATACAAAACAAGATCTCCAAAAACTAAGAAATCAAAGAACGCCTAAACAAATTTAGCCCAAGAATTTCAATGAAGGATAACTCTGAAATCACAAGAACATAATATATAAAAGGTTCACAGTCAACAACACACATTCAAATACATCCCCTCACCAACATTTAAGATAATTCTAATTGTTAGTAATAAATTCTGAATAGAGCGGAGAGAAAAATTTTATGATGATTTTTCAATTCTTCAACCTATATATAGAATTTTCTTCCCTTCCTTCTGTACACTTCATGGTTTAAGCATTAGTTTGTTTTGTAAATAATTACTATTTTCAAATTCATTGCATGTTGCACAGCAAGCCATGGCAGGCTGTATGTAGTGCATGCTTCTTTTACACTTTGTCACCAAGCATCAAACAAAAACATCTATTTCTTTTTTGTAGTTTAATCTAAAAATCTCTATTGAAGCATTTGTTCAACATACATGGATGAATGTATATATCAATGATGATGTGTGTGGGTGTGTGAGAGTATATTTTCAATACAGTTCTTACTGTGTACAAGAATTGCACTCTATGATTTCCTTCTGGCTCAGTCAGTCTTTCAATTCTTTGAATCACAGAACTAGAGGTATTTATGTACACAATCCAAATGAAAATTTTCCTGTTTTATTATTTTTCAGAAACCTAGATTAGAAACATTTATTTTACCGTGAGATATTGATGCTTTATTATTATAATTGAATGCAAGTAATGGGAGCAGAATTTAACTTTTGTATGTTTACTAATAGTTTAACTGTGCTCTCTTTAACTATGTCTCAAACATTCTCCCTTCTGAATGTTAACGCTCTTGATCATTACTTCTAATTAAACACACTCTTATTCAGATTATACCACCTCTCACTCTTCGACAACCTTTCATCACAGATATCATCCACATGCTAGACTTCTACCACTTCCTTCAATCAAATATTGAAAACATCCTTCAACAAGATATGAAAAAAAAACTACTTCCATTCAATAGCAGAAAAATACACTTACAAAATTTAGATTACTCATGATACACAGCTAAAACTGTTTGAATGTTACAGATACTCATATTAAAAATCTTTGAATGATCTCTGATACTGACTTAAAAAGCTAGACTTTCTCTTCAGATTCAGAAAAAATTTCATTCCTGAATAGAGAAGGAGCTCAGCAATTAATAAAATTAGCTACCAAAAACTACACTCAGTTTTAATCCTCCCCCACTCCCAACCATGTTTCACTATTTAAAGTCATACAATGAAACAGAAAGGGACAAACAGAACAAAAATTTATTCATATGTGACTGGAATGGCAAAAACTTTGGGAAGGAAACAAAAATGTTGGATGCTCTAACTTTGTCTTTAAATTGAATGAAGCTGCACTGGAAATGAAATGAGTTATCCAAAAGTAGTAACTTCTGGCTTATTTCAGATGCCTTCTTTTTTCTTTATGCCCCACTCCAGCTTCCTGTTAGAATGCCTATTATATCTACAGTAAGTAGGTTGGGAAGGGGGGGGGGGCATTAAGCAAGACAGAATTATTCTGCAGTCCTTCTGTTAGATCTGCCTTCAAATTTTAATTGTCTCCAAACAAAAGTCAACTATATTTGGTTAACTGCTTCCCAAATATGTTTCTTCTTTGAATCTTTCACAGTAGGAGTTAATATTATATTTCAGCAGTGATTATTTGTATTATTTAATTATTTAATGTTTTATCGCTTAAAATTACTGAACATGTTGATTATGGAGACCTCCAAACCCTAACCAGTGTATAAAATTAATTTTCACAAATACAATTAATTTTCCCAAATATAATTAGCTGCTATTTAATAGACCTTTTAATAATTTAATAATTAAGTAAGCATAAGATTATTAATGTCATATGGTGAACAAGATTACATATGTAAGAAGTAAAACAATCATTTTGATAAGCTGAAGAATATGTGTTGCTACTTTTGTTTCATAACCCCTTTTACAACAAAGATTCCAACTTCAGTAAATCTTCTGTTGTAATCTTATGGTTAAATGTGGGTGGTATGCAGTGGGGTGGGAGAGATACAAGAACAACATTTGAGGTTAGTGAGAATAGGAGTTGACCTGGAAATTACAATTCAGTGTAATAACTAAGAAAGCTATTAGGTTCATTAACCTAACAGCTGTTGGGAACCAAAAGAATTTATTACAGCTGGTAGCTGAGTGTAGAGAGATATAGAATTGGTGACACAGGAGCAAACGGGTTTAAAAGTGATTTCTGTTAAGTTTAATTTAATAATCTTTCTCCGTCATACTTAACATATTAAATAAAATACCAACATTTGGTGCTAAAGAGAATTTAAGGAGAAATATTGTTTACAGTTTAAGCTGTTACCTTAAATTAAAGACATTTATCAACTATTTATTACAAGTAGACATGAATTTGATTAGATTTTAAATTCAAACATTTAAATGTGTTACTTGAATCAGATAATTACAAGTGTCATTCCCTCCAATTTGTATTTTATTATAAAGTTAGACAATAATAAGAATGAATTAATAATAATAATGTAATAGTTTTGCAAATGGAAGCAAGCATAGCTGTGCAGTTAAGAAGTTTAGATCACAATTAACTAATTCTAAGATCAATCCCATTGCATGGCACCATAACCAAAAGCTTCTTTTGCTAATCTTAGGTCAGCCTAAGCCTTGTAAATGAAACTGAGTTGAAGGAAACTGAGAGAAAGTTTGTTGGTATGCAGCTATAAGTTGTGATTTCTTGTTTTCACCTACCAATCTCAGAGGACCTGCAAAAATCATGGACATTGACTTTTCACATCTGGCTAAACTAGAAATAAGAAAAATACCATGAATCTTCAGTCCAGCACACTTGAATCAATGTATATTGGAGAATAGCATCTTTCCACAACTAAATTACTCAACCTCATGCCAGACTATATTTTAAGTAATTCTTACAACAATAAAACCTCGCTATCTAACTTCATTGATTTGAGACAAAAGTCTGAGAAGCCATATTAATGTTGTGATGTATTTACAAAGTAATGTAGGTAAACTCTAAGGAATAATTCAATGTGTATGTTTTAAGCAACAGAACATAATTATAAAACTACAAAGAAAAAGTAGTAAATCCTTGATCAGAGAATGGACATTTAAATTATATGGAGAATTGCTTTTTCAAGTAACAACATAGTGCAAGACACAGATAAGGCTGTTGTTTTAAATCTATTTTATATTATATTTTGTGAACAATAACATCGTTGGTTATAGGTTTGCAACAGGCCAATTATTGCTTCACTTCATTTATAATGGTGACAGGGAGTGTCTATGCAACTCAGGCAGAATAAATATGACAAGTGACCTGTTTGATGTCTTTATTTCTATGCTTGCATGGGTTTTGACAGAAAGTTATTTGAGGCAGGATTATATGGATGGATGCTCTTCCTGTCACTTACCCATACCTATTTTTCAAGTAAGATACATAACATCATCATCATCATTTTACATCAACTTTTCCATACAGTATTGCTTAAGTTATGGTAGAAGACACTTGCCCAAGGCGCTGTGCAAAGGGATTAAATCTGGAACCATGTGGTTACAATATGAACTTCTTAGCTACACAGACATGCTTGAATGTATGTTCAGTTCCAAGTTAATCTTTAATCAGAGCAATCCTGGAATAGTATACCCAAGTTACATTA
The DNA here is from genome assembly GCF_006345805.1 of Octopus sinensis. Taxonomy (NCBI): domain Eukaryota; kingdom Metazoa; phylum Mollusca; class Cephalopoda; order Octopoda; family Octopodidae; genus Octopus; species Octopus sinensis. The sequence continues at coordinate 128,460,282 of NC_042997.1, read as the reverse complement.
ACCTATGTATTCTGATTTTAAGATGGTAGTGGTTTGATAAAGATTTAACAGCTGTTCCAAGCAGTGAAATCTCTACATGGTCTAATGATCATATAGAAGCTCTCTCCTTTTAGTCTGTGTAGACAAGACTGGTAGCTAATGTAAAAGTCATCTTGATGCTATTCATGTGGTAATCAATGGTACATATGATACAGCAATTAAAGAGAGAAAAATAACTAATAGATTTTAACTGGGGAAATTTTTAGTGTAAAATTATACTTAAGGGTTAAGATAGAATTCTAAAGGGTTGGTTTATTCTTCTGGAAGATGGTGTATGGTGATATATTTTCTGATGTTTCATGACTGGTGTATGCACACATACAGGCACATATGCAGAGGAAAGGAGAGGGAGAGAAAGAAAGAGAGAGAGAGAAAGAAAGCGAGTTGAATAATGACACTAATGATGCTAGTTGAACTTAATGGAAAACATAAACATCAGACTACTGTGCCTGTTTATATGTGTATATGTATGTTTATGGATATACGCATATGTGTGCAAGGTTATGAATGCTTTAGTATGTATGATGTATATGTAGGTATATTTATGCATGTGTGTGTGTGTGTGTGTGTGTGTGTAAAACAGTCCTAATGGTACAATGTGTACCTGAAATTACTGATGTTTACATGCAGCTAGTTTACAGGAATTCTATTGTTTCAATAGAAATATTCTCCGAAGGGAACACGCATATAATGAGAAGAAGTTCTTCAGAAGTTTCAAAGAAAGGGAGAACTCTTCAGAGACTAAGAGAAGGAAAGAGGGAGGAAGGGAAGAGGGGAAAGAAAGAGAGAGTAAGAGAAAGTGAGAGAGGGGAAAAGAGAGATAGAGCTCTTCACACAGATGTTTGTGGCTAATAATGAGTTGAACAGATTCGCTTTAGAATTTTATATTTCACTATTTCTACTTGGGTACACAAATTATTGTCTCTTTAATCAACACATTTCTTACATCTATACACATTTGTTCATCTATGTATGTGTAAATTAAATTGCTATGTAAAATTCATCTTAATCTATGTATGTCTAAAATGCTGTGGAAATTCTTCATACATTTATGTATGTGTAAATCTTCTGTATAAGACTCTTCAGTCATGTATGTATGTGAAAATCCATGTAAGGTTGTTCATATATCGATGTATGTGACAGCTGCTTGCATAACATACCTTGCACATGTATGTGTATGTATGTACGTGTGTGTTTTTATGTATGTATGTATGTATGTATGTATGTATGTATGTATGTATGTATGTATGTATGTATGTATGTGTGTGTATGATGTATGTATGTATGTGTAAGTTGTTGTATAAAGGTCATTGCATGTATGTGTGTTCAAATATGTTAGTGTATGTAAGGTGCTATTACTAGTTTTTCATAATTTCAGTAACTTTGCAATTTTTTCCACACATATATGCATGTGTAAGTAGAGGCACAGGCATAGAGATTAGCACATTAACCCTTCAACTTTTAAACCGCTCATATCCAATAAAGAAATTCTGCCTATTTCATGTTCAGAACAGCGAGATCTGACCTCTCAAACTTATCCAGCAATGTCATTCTAAAAATAAACAATCACATCATCAAAACCTCAAAGCTATGAGATAATGCAACTTAAATCAAATCAATGTAAATAAATAAGAATTATATCTGACAGAGTAATATGAATGCTAAAGGGTTAAACTTGTAATCATCAGGTTATGGGATCAATTCCTGGACCTGGTAGTGTGCTTCAGCAAGGCACTCCATTTCATGTTACTCCTGTCTTTTCAACTCCTGTCTATGTTCCACTGGGTCATGGGTGGGAAGGCCGAAAGAGTATCTACATCTTGTGACACCTTCATAGGTATCAAAAAACAATTAGTGAAATCATGGTTCATACTACCAGGTAATACTTGTTTGTGAGTAATAGTTATGGTTGTATATATAACCTGTAATGTAAAGTCGTTCCTACATGTATGTAATTGGTAACTGATAAGTAAAGGCTAGCTGTGACTATCTTACTTTTTATCCAGTGTTTCTAGGACTACATTATCTAGTGTGTCCTTCTTGTTTTAAGACAGCAGGGTGTAATTTGTGAGAGATCTGGTCACTATTTCTAGCATGTTGAATCACCAAAGGAAGATCCATTATAAACTTATATGGGGTGGGGGTTGTGTGATTTATTATATTTGTATAAGTCATTCTAAAATGATGACAGAACTGTTAATGCGTGTATGTAATGTTATATTTGGTAAATTTCTGCTTCAGTGTTCACAGATGTGCATAGCAGATCTGAGAAAGATGTTGGGGAGAGAAAGAGAGTGAGAGAGACAGAGATAGAAAATGAGTGTGTGTGTGTGTGTGTGAATGCATGTATAGTGTATGAGTGTGAATCTGTCTACATGTGTTTATTTATCAATTAATTATTCCAGTTCCTTTGACAAAATAAAAAAATAAATAAATACATGACAAAACAAAAAATACATGTGTTCCTTTTTCTCTCAAAAATTAATTAATTCAATAGAATTATTAATTTCTTAAATTGATCATGTCTAAAATAAAGAAAGAACCGAAGACATTAGAAATAACAGGGAGTTCCATGGGAAATCTTGTTAGTTCTGCCTGTTTTCTTCCGCGATTCCTGACTCTAAATAATCAAACTTTCAATTAAAGAATTGAATTGCAATTTTAGAAAGGAATTCTTAGTTCTTCAGATTCAAGAACTTGATTGAAGTGCTTTATAAAGAATACTTATATTTATGTGCGTGAGTGTCTGTGTTATGAAGCTTCATTACTGCAGTTGAAAACTATATATGCTATGCATGCTGTGAATGTATAGAGCAAGTGCTTGTGTGTGTATGTGTGTATATAAATATAAATATATATATATATATATATATATACATATATATATATATATATATGTATGTATATGTGTACGTGTGTGTGTACCATCATCATACATGCATTTACTTAAAGGCATTTACTTGCTACATCACCACTCAGTGTGTCTTGCTATGTACAATTCTTCAGGTGACAAAACAAATTAAGGATCATATGTGATAAGAATCTCAGAGTAACAACAAAGTGAATCAGCATTTTCAAACAAATAAATAAAACTTTGATAGATGTGTTGATTGTATTTTTTCCCCTCAATTTGTAAATCTAAATGCATGTAACTGCTCGCAACCCACTGAGCACTTTCAGAAAATTCAAATCTAATTAATATTGTGATACCATGAGAGACGTCTTCCCACCCAACACCCCCAAAATGAAAAAATAAGAAAAAAGCAACAGAACAACACTCTCATAATCCTGCCATTCTACTTTCCTTGGCTTTATAACACTGAACATATATCTAACAGGCACATCTCTCTATCTGAGACACTGTAGGCTACAATACATGATAAATAAAGTATGCATGTATGCATATGTGTGTGTGTGTGTGTGTGTGTGTGTGTGTGTGTGTGTGTGTGTGTGTGTAGGTGCTGGCATGGCTGTGTGGTAAGAAGCTTGCTTCCCAATCACATGGTTCCAGGTTCAGTCCCACAGTGTGGCACCTAGGGCAAGTGTCTTCTACTATAGCCTTGGGCTGATCAAAGCCTTGTGAGTGGATTTGGTAGATGAAAGCTGAAAGTGGCCTGTCATACATGTGCCTATGTGTGTACATCTTCGTGTCTATTTTTGTCCCTCACCACCACTTGACAAACCATGTTGGTATTCTTGCATCCTCTAACTTAGTGATTCAGCAAGAGTGATTGATGAAATAAGCACCAGGCACGTAACAAACACCATCCGATCGTGGCCGTTCGCCAGCACATCTGGCACCTGTGTCGGTGGCACATAAAAAACACCATCCGAGCATGGCCGTTCGCCAGCCTCGTCTGGCACCTGTGTCGGTGGCACATAAAATCACCCACTACACTCTCGGAGTGGTTGGCGTTAGGAAGGGCATCCAGCTGTAGAAACACTGCCAGATCTGACTGGCTTGGTGCAGCCTTTGGGCTCCCCAGACCCCAGTTGAACCGTCCAACCCATGCTAGCATGGAAAGCGGACGTTAAATGATGATGATGATGATGTACTGGGGTCAACTCATTTGACTTAAAATTTTTCAAGGCAGTGCCCTATCATGGCTGCAGTCTAATGACTGAAACTAGTAAAAGATAAAAGATATATACTTAGCTAGTAGATATATATGAAACAATGCAGGTCTACAAACAGTACCTGATATGTGATATCTCTACATAGGACACTGCATTACAAAATATATCTAATAGGTACACCTATATAAAAATAATGAAGGTCCACAATACACTATATCTAACAAGTATTTCTATGTACATAACATACTCTTAAGGTCTTCAATATAGAATATATTTTCTATTTACAAAATACATCTATCTATATTAGACAATGCATTTCTATGATATAAGATATATCTACAGGTACATCACTCTACACAATGCAGAGTAGGCCTATAAAATAAGATATATAAATGCACATAAGTATATCTATCTGAGTATGATATTGTAGATCTCTATACTACAATAGCTAACAGCTACATCTATATTTAGTAGGGGAAACTGCTAGCCTACAATGCAGCATAGACAATAAAATTGTCCAAAGACTGAAAGAAGAATAGTAATGCGATACTACAGTGGCAACCATAAATCATTATGACTAAAATTGATTGTAAGACAATAAGTTCTTTCAGAGTGGGACTATTTGATATTGGTTGAGACATAAACTAGAATGGTGGAAGCAATATTTTGAAAACCTAATACATATAAATACAGTTTGATGATAAAAAATTGATAGAAATGAAATCTATACAACCCAAATATTTTCAATGCATTTCTTCTAAATACAAGAATTATAATTAAAATATTCAGTTATCAATGTTTTATGTAATACAGTTTTATTTATATAAGAGATTTCAATAGTTTTCTTTCATATTGTCATATATATATGTTGGTTGCTGGTGTTGTTTCAGCTGTTTGATACTGTCCTTCTTGAAGTTGTTGATCATATGATGTTGCAGCTTACTACTACCACTACTGCTGCAGCAGTTTACTACTACTACTACTACTACTACTTTTATGTATGTGTATTACATGTTTTTTCCTATTAAACAAAGTGAACTTATAGTTTGCACAACCACTAAATTTTGTTACAAACTTCGACACCAATTCTACCATTACAATATATTATATTATATTATATTATATTATGTTACATTATATTATATCATATCATATCATATCATATTATATATCACACTGAGCTTGGGATATGAATGCCTTCATCAAACATGCATTTCTGCATGGTTATGCTTCATCAGTTACAGACACTAAATCAGTTATTCATAGCCTGCTTAGAATTGTCATTCTTATATGAAAACAGCAAAAATACATTTGCTTATGTGTACTATGCCTTGTTAAGCAGGAATTAATTAATAAAAGAAATATTAAGCAACAATGATTAAAATAAATATATGTATCACAATCATGTACTCTTAAATGTAGAAAGACCTGAAGGAAGCTGATGCCTGAATTGGAAACTAGAACTGCAGGTGTTGGTACAGAAATGCACCACCTCTGATGTTTAATCCTCAGGCGAGGAGAGGGTTAAAAAAAACCCAACTTGCTATCTGCAGTTTGGTTTCTGTGCCTATTCTCACCTATAGTCATGGATGTTAGGTAATGACCAAAAATGTATGAGTGTGAATACAAGTGGTTGAAATGGGGGTTTTCTGCAGGATCTCGAGAGTAATGTTACTTGATAGAATGTGTAGCTCAGAGATCAGGGAGTCTCTTCTGGCTGAGCTGCTACTTCTCTGCACTGAGACCTCACACTAACAGTACTACAGAGATGGGATTAGAATGTCACAGAAAAGAATCACAAGACAGATTCTTCAAACTTAAGCAACAGGCAGTAAACCTAGGGGAAGATCAAGAACAAGATGGTAGGATAAAATTCATAGTCTCAATTAGTCATGCTTGAGAATCCAGCTGGAAAGGGTTGCTTTCAAGAGAACATGATGGAGAAGGTGTGTGAAGACCTTCTAAGAAATAGTGGGTGGAGAAGATAGACAGATTGATATGTGGTGTTGTTAGTATGAACAAAAATATTAAGTACTCAATGTTAGTTACATATTAAGAAAATATTCAGAAAATCTTAGTGGGTCGAGGAATACTAGAAGTTTCAAAATGTCTATATTAGATATATTGATTGCCATATTTTTATGACCAAAAAGAAGCTCTTATAATTCAGGGGACTTTATTGTTATAAATTATTTCTCTATCGTTTGATCAAAAACCATCTGTTGTATTGCAGGGTACTCCATGTGGTACGGATACAAACATAAACAATATACAGATATACTTACACAATAAACATATATACCTATACATATACAGGGAACAACAGGAACATCTATGTGTAGAGTTATATGTGTCAGTGGATAGGGAAACATTTCTCATATGTATATACACAGTTTTATTTATATACCCTATGGTATTCAGGCTCTTCCATTAAGCCAATGTCCACTTTGCATTTTGTGTCTAATGAGAAGGCTGGAGTTAGTTCTAGACAAAATATGGGGTTCATATAATCAGTTAAAAGCCATTGAAGGTGATGCCCTAGAATGGCCATAGTTCAATTAATGAAGCCAGTAAAAGATGTATGCACACATGTTTCTCTGCCTCTCTCTCTCTCTCTTTCTCAATAAACATATGTACACAGAAGCAGAGATAGATATGTATACATATATGTATACATATAGATAGATATATATACATATATAGATATATATGTATATATATATATAGATAGATATGTATACATATATGCTTAAACATGCATACATGTACACACACGCATCCATACATATATATATACACACATACACACACATCCTGATTTCATAGGCAGCTGTATAGTGAATGTCCGGATGTATAAGTAAAGTAGTTGAGGCAATAAACTTCATTGATAGAGACCATCGAAGTATTATTGTTTTGGTCAACAGTCTCTTGAGTCTATTATGAAGACAGAACCAGTTAAGAGGCATCTATATATCACAAATAAATAGTAGAATCACCTCCATAAGGAAAGTTTATTGAGCGAGACATTTTACCTCCTTCACACGCAATTTAATTTGTCTTAGTGTTACGACACTAAGATTAATTTAATGCTTTAACTGGATTTCCTGTATCTATTTAGACTACACTAAAAACAACAACATCAACAACAATTGCAATAATCACAATAACAACAATCACAACAGTTACAACTGCAACAACAATAACATTGGCAATCACACTTAGAGCTACGTAAATGGTGTCAGATCTTTAATGTTATAGAGTATGGAGGAAATGGCTAAAAAAGAAAAAGACAGTGCTGAACAATAAACAAGGAATAATAATCTCAGAGAAAAAAAAACAAAACAAAAAAACACAAAAACATTGAAGAATATAAGATGTTAGAGATGCAATTAACTCCAAACTGTGGTATTATATTTATATCATTCTGACAATAGAAACTGGTTTATTCTAGAACTATTTCAGAATATCAATATGTAAATTATGACATTTACTATTAAGATTATTATATATTGTAAGCAGGTATGGAAGCAGGTGTAGCTGTGTGGTTAAGAAGTTCTAGTTGCAAACACATCATTCTGAGATCAATCTCACTGCACAGCAATTTTGGCAAGTGAAATTTTTTTACACAGAAACTGTACAGAATACTGTTCTGTGTGCGTGTGTGTGGGTGTGCATACACATAGTTACCTATAAATTAATGCAATAACATTTCTCTGATGATCTGCTGTGGGAATCCAAGCAATTATGGTGAAATGCACATAGGAACTGTAAATATAAACTTGTGATTACCTTTAATTCTCATATATATATATGTATATATTGTCTTGCAAGCACTGTCAGTGCAGATACCACTTACAAGCACCCAGTCCACACTGTAAAGTGGTTGGCATTTGGAAGGGCATCCAGCTGTAAAAACCTTGCCAAAACTGACCTCAACTGAGGCTAGTGCCTGGCCAACTCTTGTTAAACTATCCCACTTATGCCAGAATGGATAGTGCATGTTAAATGATGATGATGATTATATATATATATAGAGAGATACATATAGATATATACACATATATATGTACATACATGTATGAGTATATCTTGTACTAAAGTATATCAGCTAAAGATGCAAACAACAGTTGCCTAAAAAACTTGTACTTTTAAACAAAAATATCCTGTGATATTTCTCCACCTGGGATGCACAGGCATTTCCTTGTCACACTTGTTATTGTAAACATTGTGACCCACTGATCAGCCCACCAAAATCTGTTTAATGAACAATGCTATTGTTCATCAAATGTGACATAAAATATACAAGATAGAAAAGCAGTGTAATTTTCAGTAGAAAAGAGCAATAATCCTTAGTAATAGTATTCAAACTACATATCTATTTGGCAATTAATGTATCCTGCTAGCCCTAAAAGGGCGATAAATTATAATGGGGAAAGAAGACAGTGGGGTTAAAGTAGCAGAACAATATCCTCCACAACACCAAAATTAAGATGGACTGCAGTATAATAAATAATATTATTACTTGACAAACCATAGATACATTGTTTAAGTCTTGGCAGTGGGGCTATTACACTTTTTTATCTGAAACTGAATGTTTGATATTCTCAATATCCATGTACATTATAAAATATTATCACAAAAATTGTGACTGGAGTGATAGGCTAGTGGGAGAAGGGAAATGATAACTAGAAGGATTAACGAATGAAGGTTATGTAAAATTAAAGGAGTTTGTTTTAGTAAATAGTGAGGATGATTAAGGCATTTAGAGAGGGCAGATAGGAGAAAATTAGACAGGAATCAGATAAGAAAAATAAAAGTTTTGAAAGTGAATTGGTGAGAGAACACAGAGAAAGGACCAAAATAGAGAGAGAGAATAAAGAGAATGACAAAAGAGAGAGAAAATGAGGTTGGGAGACAGAGGAAACTGAATTTGAATGTGACTAATACCCTGAAAGTTATGGGCATTGCATATAATATGATAAAGAGCACCATATCAGAGAGTGAGTGAGGGAGAGAAGGGGGAGAACAGAGGATAGAGAAGAGGAGAGGGGGAGAAAGTGGGAGTAGAGAAAAATAGAGGAGACAGAGAGTGAGTTAGAAAGAGAGCTACAGATTGAGAGAGAGAGAGAGAGAGAGAGAGAGTTATAAGGACAAATAAGCGAGAGCTACAGGTCTAGAGAGAGAGAGAAAGAAAAAGATAGGGAGGAAGGGAAGGAGACAAGAAGGACAAGAAAGCTAAGGAGTTAGAGGGTTAGAGAAAGAAGACATGATATTGTGAGTTAGAGAGAGAGAGAGAGAGAAGAAAGACATATGACACAGAGAGCTAGGGAGTTAGATAGAGAGAGAGGAAACCTGTCAGAGTGTGCCAAATGGAGCAGGATTACCTGACAATTCAGCTGAACATAACAAAGGTCTTCAATTTCTGATCAGACAATTCAAGCATAAACAAAAGAAGTCATGGATGAGGTTTTATTCAAAAACTAACAAACACAGAAAAAAAATACAACAAAACAAAAGAGCAAAAAAAAATATTTTCCATTTTCTCCCAGTCCTGA